>NC_077227.1:446435593-446763159 GCF_027887165.1 Monodelphis domestica | reverse complement strand
TTGGAAGCACTGTGCACAGAGAATTCTGCCTTCCATATAATTATACCAGTTGGGGTATGTGTATGGTGGGTGGGGGGAGTTGTTTGGAAACTGGAAAACCCATCTAAGCATCTGTAGAGGAAGATGAGAAATCCCTAACTAAAACAGACTCAAGAACCGACAAGTTTGTGAATTGTTTTTTCTCCCTTTTCTTTCTTTTTTTTTTGTTTAAAGAAACCCCAATTAGAGAGGGATAGTGAAAACCTGACAGACATGCAGATTTAGGACTAGGGACAAGAAAGGGAAGGAAGACTGTAAGATGATACAGTTTTGGAGTTATCCCTGGGTAGTCCCCAAAGCTACCATTTTGTGCCAAATGAGCATATGGGGAAAGGGCTCAGGTGCCTCCTATCTCCTTAGATGGGGGAGAAGGAAAGGGATGCACAAAGGAAATCCTCTGACAAATCTCTGAAAATGTTTCTTTGGAAAACCATTTCTGTTCTCCAGGGGCCCAGGAGAGCCACACATCCAGGTTCCATTCTCATAGGGCGCTGGGAACCCACTACAAAAAGAAGATAAGCAAACCAAAACTGACCCCTCCCCCTAAACAAAAATATTCTCACTGCAGAGAAACTATCAAAAGTAAAAGATGAAACTCACATGAACATATATAGGAAAGATTCCGTGAGGCCCTTTTTTCTCTTTCTGCCCAGAATCCAGCCTTTACCATTCAGCCAGACTGCAATCATGCTTGGCCACCCTGGCCCAACATTCCACTCTGCCCAAGGCTCCTACCAGTGCTCTCTGACCCTGTTTCCCCAGCGCGTTTCTCCTCCAGCTCTGTCTGATCCTAACCCTCTTAAAGAGAGAAGCCGGGAGAGGAGAAAAGCTTGGTGCGCTCGGGAGGAGGAACCCCTCACTTGGAAAGAATAGAAACAGAGGCAGACCCCACCAGGGGGTAAAAGTAAGTCACATATCCCCAACCACAGCCACTTACACATGAAAACCCATTTCCTGGTACAACAGTTACATTTCAGAGAGTCAAATCACAGATTTCTACAACACAAGAAAATGTACCTGAGTGTGTATATTTATATAAACATATATAGAGACAAACTAGCATCTGTCTCTATAAATAGCTATATTTATAGAATTATGTAGGTATGTACAATATATTTGCCAGCACTATAAGGGGAAAGGGTTTTAACATTCTCAGTCACAACAACAATTTCAAAAGGAAAAGCCAACACACAACTGCTGGGAACAGCCCCAATTTTGTTGACGGCAGGACTAAAAAAACCCCCCGCACTCATGTTCCTGTGGTCACTCCCCTTTCCAGTGGTTTTCCAAAACAAGTGTGGTTTCAGAGACAGACTTTAGCTACATGTATGTACATGTACTCCCCTTAGGAGGGAAGAGGAGAGGAGAAAAGGGTGTTTCCTGATTTTTCCATCATAGAACAGTCAGGACTGCCTTCAGAAAAGAATGTGGGATTCAAACGGGTAGGTAGGTGTTAAGGGTAACTCCATTGACAAATACGGCTAACATTCCCAGGGACAGGAAAACATGACACCAAATAGGCCACTTAACCAGAGTCCATCAAAATCCCCCCGTAGCACATTACAATCAATTAAGGGACAAATAAAATCTAAGTAATACTAAGAGGTAGCAACAGTTTGTCTTCTCAGCAATTCTACAGGTCTCTGGAAGCAGGACCAAGCAGCGATGTTTCCCTGGGAAAGGCTGGTCTAGAGGGGAAGCCGAGGAGCCATGGAGTCATGGAGATGGCCCTCCACCCCCTTCATCCCTGGGCTGGTCCCAAAAGTGTATCAGTGACCATTTGCAAGGAGAGCCCAGTTCTGAAAGCCAGGGGCTGCCTCTGCAATCCTCACAAGCCGCTACAAAAATTCACAAGTTGTTAATTAAGTAAGCTATGCAGTTTCCACAATATATAAATTAAGGTAAGTTTCTGCGTTTCCCGTATAATTTCTAAAATGGAGACTAGTTGAATATTAGTGGAGTAACAACGACAATAAGAATAATTATGAATAAGAATAATAATGCCTTGGGAGTCGGACATCTTGGGAGAGGGGTTCCTTCATATTGTGGTGGGGTTGGGGGATTCTTTAGTGTGAGGGTGGGGGCGGGATGCCCTATGTCTGGTAGAAGTGGTGGTAATGGTGGTGATGTTCATGGTGATGGTGGTGTTCGTGTCTCTGGACCATCTGCCCCACCTGGCCCTCATATAATACAAGCGCGGGCAGGTCTCGCACATGTTCCTTCTCCACCACTGTGCTCCCAGGGGGCTGGAGGCTTTTGCACATTTGCTGACTCTCCTTGGCTCTCTGCTTGTGTTTCTTGTGCATTGGTGGGGCTGGCCCAAGGAGGTAGGGTGGGGTCAGGACAGGGCGGGTTGTTGGGGAAGCCAAGGGGATGGCAGGTCCCAGGATCGATTTGCTTCTTGCTCCCCTCCCCAGGTGGGCTGACCCCACATTTTTGCTCTGGGCTTTGGGGGACTTTACAAAGTGCTTGCTCAGATCCTGACCAGCCCGGAGGCGTTGCTGGACTTCGGCAATCTTGGCATATGGAATGTCCATGAAGTGGAAGGGGCCAGGTTCTGCCCCCTGGGACTTCCTGTGGTGCACATGGATGGTTTCAGGTTCATGGGATCGAGATCTAGTCTGGATGGGGACTCTTGTGGGCAGCTCAGGTTTCTGTGAAGGAGAGCCTAGGAAGCAACAAGCAAAGTCAGTCCCCCTGATATCTCTGAGCATAGACTCATAGCCCTGGGTAGAAACAGACTTCAGAGGAAGAGAAGTTTCTCATTTCTTTAATACCTTCCAAACTCTGGAGCAATATGAGAGCTAGAAGACCCTGCTTGATCAAGAAGTTGGTTCTCTTCCACCCTGAAATGTCATCTCATTCAATTGTCCTTTCTGGACTCTCAGACAAGAGCTGGAGGACTTCTCTGGCATTAATGCTAACTTTCCCCCAGATGATCCCTTTTCTATCCTCACACTTAGCTCCCATGCACCCTGCTGCCTACCAGCTCCCCCCAAATACACATGTCACTGACATCCACAAGGTAGGATACCATTCAACCAAATTGGACAAGCCTCTGCTTCCTAAGCATGTTCTTCCCTCTAACATAGCCATGACCTGCCCCATCCTCTAAGTCTAGAATGCCTTTTCTTACCCCCAACCCATGTCTTTATTTTTCAATTCCCATCCACCCTTTCAAGTTCAACTGAAATGTCACTTCCTCAGCCTTCTTTGATTCTCCTAGTGAGTAATAACCTTCTCCCGGGACATCCCTTAGTACTTTGCTATGCAACTTCTCATGTGATGGTGTTATAGTTCTCTCTCTGGTTGTCTTATCACCATATTAGACTCTGAACTCCATGAAGGCAAGGGACCTCTTCCTTTCTACACTTTGTATTTCCCCTCACACCTAGAAAAATACTCTAAACAAAGCAAGCTCTTCCTAAATGCTTCTTGAATCCATTAAGAACTGGCTGATTTTGACTGGTACCAGGGGCCAACAGAAGGCACTCAGGAAGCCGGCTCCTTCACCAGCCTAGGGATGCTCATTTGGATGAATTCATTAAGCAGCAATCCAATTAGCCCCACCCTGAGGGGATTCTCTTACCTGGTCCAAACTTGGATGTGTAATTTTCTATCCCTGCAAGATCCAAATAGTGGTTTCTTCTTTCGATGTTCTCATCAACACAATGGCGATAGCGCCCAGATTGCTCCAAGTGGGCATCTCCATGGTACCTGGAAGGGAATAGAGAGGCATTTGGGCAACTATACAAACAGGTATAGTAGAGGGGGTGGAGCAGGGAATAGTAGGGTAGAATGCAATGGAAAGAACCTTAACCCAAGGCTAAGAGCCAGGATACCTGCCCTGTAGCCCTGGCATGGCCACTCTTAAGCTGTGTAACTTTAACGATGTTACTTTATCAATCTGGGCATCAGTTTTCTTGTTTGTGAAACAGGACGAATAGCACCTCTCCTTCTAACTTCATAGGATGAATATAAGGATCAAATAGTGCCCAGAGATGGACCAGAGAGGGATAATTATTACACTTCTTTTTTTTTTTAAACCCTTTCTTTCCCTCTTGGAATCAGAACCCAGCACCTCCCGTCTCTAGGCCTGGCTCTCAAGCCACTGAACCAACCAGCTGCCCCCATTAAACTTCTTGAAGTACAGCTGCGAAATAGTGCATCATAGCCTCAGCAACAGCTGCTGGACCAGCTTCAGAGCAGACATAAAAGTAATTAAGACAGAAAGAGAAATTCTATCTAGAGTGTATGTAGATTCCTCTGTCTTGATATTTGAGGTCCTCCGTGATCTGGTTCCACTCTATCCAACCTCATCTCAGAGGAATGAATGGAAAGGATCCTTGAGATTAGCTGGTAAACTACTTCATTTCATCAGATGAGAAAACTGAGGTCAAGAGACAAAGTGGTGTCCAAAATGACACACATTACTAACAGAACCAAGATTTGAATTCAAGCCTTGACTCCAAAAGCTGTCTTAATGCTCTTCCTCAACATTCACCCTTCTAATTTAGTCAAGCCAGGCTTTTTGTTGTCTCCCCCCAGATACTATTCACATTCCTCTGAATCGCTCCTATAACTTTGCTCAAGCTGTCTGACTCTCTCCTTAATTTCCTCTTCCCATTCAAATCCTACTCCTTCAAGGTCCTACTTTTCCCACCTCTTCCCTCATCATGCTAGCCCACATCTCTCTTCCATCTCAACTACTATAGCATGTGTAGTCATAACTACCCAATCCAGCATCTGTACATGCAGTCTTCTGTTATTCTCAACTCTTTAACAAATAGTAAGAGGTCAGTGAACGATTGCTGACTTGACCCTCTTGTGCCTCAGTTTCCTTACTTAAAAAGTAAGGGAACTATCCTAGAAGGTTTCTCCTTCTTTTGCCAAATATTATAATCCTGTAACTCTTCCAGGTATTGTTTTGTTTCCATAACTAGACTGTAGGCTCCTCAAGGGCAGAGACCAATTAATTTTCTTTCTTTTCAATCCTCCTCCCAGAAACAGGCATTCCACAAACTCTTGCTGATTAGCTGAAGACTTTGGAGAGCCCTCCCCATGCTCAAAAGAGCAGCCTCTGTCTGTGTCTGACTGTCTGTCTATCTGTCTGTCTGTCTCTCCCAAATGACAAATTCCCTACCTGAGGGGAGCACGTTGCTTCTTCTCCAAGCTCCTCAGCTCTTCATTGGCCTTGCTCTCTGTTCTGCGCCTCAAGCTTGGTAGATCTGTCCCCCATACCCAGGGAAGCACAGAAAACATTCTCCAATGAGTGTCTTATTTTCATCCAACTTCATTTGATCTCATAGCATTTTGTATTCCATTTGTGGCCCCTTTATGCTTTATTTTCTGTTATATTTATCTATTTGTATATGTCTGATCATTCTCTCCTAGAGAGTGTCCCTGAAGGGGCAGGAGGATATGACTTCTTGGCTTTGTATTTCTCCCAGTACAGTTTTGTGCACTGCAGACATTTCTTAGGTATTTCTAGAATCCAAAGTCAGCCATCTCTGGTCTGGGCCAGTCTTTGGTCCCAGAAAGCATTAAAAAAAAATAAAAGAATTTGTAAAACACAACTCCCCAGCAATAAGGTCATGGAAAACTAATAAGAGAGTAGCTTAGGATGCAAGGTAAAGTTGGGATGGTAAAAAAACTGCAGGAACATCATCCAATGTGATCTCAACACAAAACAAATGTATACACTCTTATTTCCCCTTGCTTATTCCTCTTTTTATTCCTTGTTGCCCCAGTTCAATATTTTAACATCTACTCTCCCTCCTTCGCAAGATAAAGCCTCTACTCCTTCCAAAGTGTCTCATCCATTCCTGCCTCTGTTTTTGTCATGTTGAAATAAGGTTTCCCTTTGATACAAATTCTTCAGGGCCCACCTCAAGTTCCAACCTTTAGGAAGTCTTTGCTACTTAAGCCTGAGAGCCAAGAATCTCTCTCCCTTTTTTTACATGACAACTAATTTCTGCAGTTCTTCTATGAAGATATTCATCTGACATCCCCCAATCCCAATTCTTTCTGCAAGGGTGAATCTCTTAAAAAAACGGGGGGGGGGCTTAAATTATTTGTACTCTTGCTCTCTCCTCTTCCACAGTTTTCCATTGATTTTCCCCAACCAATGCTTACCAGCGTGATTGAGCAAAATACTTTTCCTCTTCTGACTTCCATCTGGGGCCACTGTGAGTTTCACCCGAAGAGTCTTACTGGATGTTGGGGAATGGTTGACTGAGGAATCAACTACCTCATAGATAGTATGGAGCAAGCTAGTGATATCCTGGATGGAAGATTCAAGAAAAATTCCACATTAGACTTTAACCAAAAATTCCCATATATTTAAGGAAGATAAAGGTAAGAAGCATCTAGAGGCAAAATTAAAAGCCTGGTACTGATTAATAGAAAGATTTCCAGAAGACCTGGGTTCAAATCCTTTTTGATGCTTCCTAGCTATATGCTTTAGGTAAGTCAATTCTCTTCCCTGGCTTCTTCCTCTGGAAAATGCAGGGATTGGACCAGAAGACCTATGTGATTCCTTCTCTAGTTAGTTACATCTCTTCTTCTCCAGGCATATCTCTTTACCTGATGGTCAGGTTCTTTTAAATAATCTCCAAAGTTACTGCCAAGTACTGTGGGGCACCTAAGTAGCAACGTGGTAAGCCTCTTCTGTCTCTTCTCCCACTCTCCCATTCCCTTCACCTTGAAAAACAAGGTTCTTTGCTCATTTCTATCACACCTTTTCCTGTGTTGCTGATACTGGACCAGTGACCCAGCTGCCCCAGAATATTCACATTCTCAGAGATGTTCACTGAGAGAAAATAAGATAGCCTACACTGGGATGGGCTGCTTCTCTCTCCTAAAATTAGTCCTGCCACCCCACTTGTCAAGAGGAGATTTGAGATTTGAGATTTGAGAGCCTGACTGAGCAACAAATGTTCTTCTTGCAGAAACGATCTCAGCTCAAGTGCAAAGAAAGAGTTGGCAATGCTAAACAACATCAAGCAATTTTTATAGGCATCTTGCCATTAGCCCATCCCTGTGCTGAAGTTTACATTGAACCTCATGCCTGGAATTAGACTCCCCCTGCCCTTATCTCTTCACAAAATCCCAGAGTTGGTAAGTACATTGGGGACCATTAAGTACAACCTATATCTTACCAAAGGATATTCCCTACAACTGATCATCTAGCTTTGGCTTAAAGATCTCAAATGCTGGAGAACCCACTACCTCTCAAGACAATCTGGTCCATTTTCACAGCTTTAAAGCTTGGGAAGTTTTTCCTTGTATGGAGCCTAATTTGTCTCTTTCTAACTTCCACCATTATATCTAGTTCTATCATTCCAGGGCCAAACAAAATAAATCTGATTCCTCTTCTACATGACAGTCTTTCAAATACTTGTAAACAACTATCATGTCCTATACCTGCCTTCTCTTCTCCAGGATAAACATCCCCAGTTCCTTTAACCAACACAATCCTCACTTGCATGAATTTAAGGCACTTTACTATCCTGGTTACCCTCTTCTGGACACACTTTGATTGTCACTATCTCTACTAAACATAATGCCCTGAAGTGTTGAGGTCCCTCTTCCTTCAAAGGCCAGATTTCACCACCTTTGTGAAGCTTTCTTGATTCCATCCAAATCAAAGAGATTTCTTTCACTTAAATGCTTTTTTTAAACCCTTACCTTGATGGAAGGGCTAGGCATTTGGGGTTAAGTGATTTGCCCAGGGTCACATGGCTAGGACATATCTGAGGTCATATTTGAACCCAGGTCCTCCTAACTCCAAACTTGGTACTCTCTCCTGTCCTACCCAGCTGCCCCTACATTGTTTAAATACTGTAAATACATTTCTTTCCCTCTCCAATTACACTCTAAACATCTTGAGAGTAGAGTCTGTGCAATATACATCTTTGTATTCCTAGCCCCCCCTTTTAAAAGTCTTGTCCACCATAGAGGCTTATTGATGCTTATCAAATTTAATTTCTCTAAAAACACTATACTTTGTGTTTTAATATAGAATTTACTAGATTTTCCATTTGATGTCATTTATCCCATTTAGTTATGTCTGAAGACCTGGACTAAAATGTAGGAGCTACCTACTTACTATCTGTATGACCTTTTTCTAAAACCCATCTTCCTTCTCAGTAAAATGAGATGGTTGGCTCTAGACTCAGAAGCACTGGTTTCAAATTTCTCCTTGAATACTTACTACTTGTATAATCTTGGGCTAGCTTCATCTGTGTTTCCTCATCTGTGAAATGAGAGAATTGGACTAGATGGGTTCTGAAATTCCTTAAAGATCTATCTTCTATGTTCACTACTTGTTGGGAGAACTTTTAAGTCACATTTTATGCTATTAAATCAAATGCTTTTTCTATTTAACAAATAATAAGCCCAGTGTTATTGGGGTTATCTATACCAGGAATGGGCAATCTATGGTCTTCAGCTAATGCCTATTTTTGTACAGTCCACAAACTACCTTTCTTAGCTTGCAGGCTCCCAGATTTGGCCTACTGGCAATAGCTTGCTATCCCTTACTCTATACTTTCCCATCAATTGAATGATTATAAAGATATAATGTATTGTGGAATATCATTTACAACAGCCTACCAACTCCCTTGGGCAGCTATGGGGTACAGTGGGCTTGGAATTGGGAAGACTCATCTTGCTGAGTTCAAATCTGGCTTCACACCTCCTACTTGTGTGTCCCTGGGCAAGTCACCTCAGCCGGTTTGCCTCAGTTCCTCATCTGTAACTGAGCTGGAGAAGGACGTGACAAACTACCCCAGTGTCTTTGCCAAGAAAGCCCCTACTTCAGTCATGAAGAATAAGATACTACTGAAACAACTCAACAACTACCACCACCAATTGGCATGGTCTTGATGTATATATGCAAATAAGAGATGTTCAACACAGCCTAATGCCACCCACAATGTATCCAAACCAGATTAAAATGTAGTTGGGAAATATGTAACCAAAACAAATACAAACACAATAGAATATAGTTGTCAACGTATGGTTTTCTAAGACACCATGTGGTCACAGGGAACCCTAGTGGCTCTCGTATAAGTTTAAGTTTGAAATAACTAGTGTAGATTATTCTCATTTTAAAAAATTATACAGATAAAAAAATGAGATTTTCTGTTCATTCAGGCATATTTATCAGAAATCGAGAGATAGAGAATAACTCTCCGACTATAATCTCAGCGAGACAATGAAATCCACAAGAATGACCAACAGGAACTCTTCTGACCTGGAGAGTCAGCCCTGACCAGAAGAAGCCTTGCCTGAAACTTGACAAACAGAAAAGTGTGAGCCCTTCTTTTCCTGCACAGAGGAATGTGTGTGGGGACAGCCAAAAAGCATGGAGAGAAACTGTATATTTATAACCAGATTTTGAGGAGTGGATTTAGGACTAAAAATAGATGAAGGGAAACGCCAGTCCCAGTTCTCCCCTGACACTAATCCTCCACCCTCCTTTACTTCAGTAGGAAAAGGAAACAACCTTTCTCCAAAGTCCACTCTGAGAGATGCTCCCTTTTTTTAACCCTTTCTTTTTTATTTTCTAAAATCACTTAGGATATTTTTGAAGAACTTATAGTTAGAACCAGAAAGCAACATCAGATGGTAGGTTTCCCTAGGGTCTGCTCAGAAAAGGAATAAAAAGAAAAATCTTCCAGTGCTGAAATGTTGAAAAGTGGGACTCTTCATGTTCTAAGCCAGCAACAGGGGCAAAGAAGGAGAAGAGACCAGCAGTCTTTGAGTCAAAATGGACAGAGAGGGGACAGCATGCTCTCTGAAGTAGGGTCACTTTCTAAACCTTCAGCACAAACACTCAAGACATATCAGCTCAATTATCTGGAATTCAAAGTCCAATGACAAAAAATCCGTCTGAAGATAATTATGGCACAGCTGTCAGTTCCCAAAACAGGCTGTCAGAAAAAGTGGGTCCTTCTTTCTGTGAAATAATAATCCTTTATATTAGTAGTGTTTTATATTTTCAAAGTGTATTTACATCTATCATCCCATTTGATTCTCATGACAACCCTGTGGATAGACAGGCAGGCCAAGGACTATCATTCCTATTTTAAAGAAGAAGGAAACGGAGTCGCCGAGAGGTTAAGTGACTTATCAAGGTCATTTACATGAATGCTTATAGGATCTGTGATTTCATTGGTGTGGGAACTCTTCCCTCCATCAATGTAGGTCAAAATCCCTCCCTGACTCAATAGCATTCATGATTTGCTATGGCTGAGATGGAAAGTCCTGGGCTGTTCTTCCTATCTTCTTAGATTTCATGAGTAGCTTTGGCTGAATAAATTCATCACCCCGTGGGCAACCTAAGTGAAGACCTTCTCTGAATCTAGCAATGGGTGCACCCTGATGAATATTCTAATAATCCATTCGATAGAGGATTTCATCAGGTACCACTTCCAGCAACACAGATCACAATTGTGTCTGTTTCTGCTCATGGTGGTCACATCACTAGTAAATGGTGGAATTGATTTTAGAACCCAGGTCTTTCTGCTTCCCAACTTGATCACTCTTTCTAGCAAACTACCTTCTCTTCCCCCATTAGACTGTGAGCCCCTTAAGATCAGGAACTGGCTTTCTTTGGATCTCAAGTAGCCACTTAAAAAATGCTAGTTGATTGACTGACTTAAGCATGAACCATTTATTCAGGTGCATAAGGCTAAGGAAAATAAGAACGAAAGGGCATTTTAGAGATGCTGAATCCTTTGTTTCAGAATAAATTAACCCCCACCCTCCAAAGTGCCTGGGCAAAGGTTTAGCTGTTGAGTGGTGAATGGCCACTCAATAAATCAAAATGGGCTCAAAGGGGAACCAATAATAAAGTTGCACGGCATTCAGAGTGCCTTTGAAAAGATCACAATTAATCAATCAATGTCTATATTGAGTTTCCAAGGTCACAAACCAACTGTCTGGGCCTGAACTCAAACCCATGTCTACTGACTCCTAAGGTTGGACTTACTCATCCCACTAAACTATGGAGCTTTCCTGAGAGGATGTGGCTACTTTGCATCTATAAATATAGTAAAATGAAACACTTGGTAACCCACAAAGCCCCAAATAGTGCACATATAGTTGTGTTGGTATTTGTGCATATATAAATGGATACAGAGACTATACGGTCTTTGTGGTGCTTCAGGGGAAGCTCTTAAGAGTTGAGAAGAGCCTGGTTTCAGCTTATCCTCAGGATAGTTCACTAGTCCCTCCTGGAGATGGACTTCCCCTTTCTTCAAAGCACCCCATGATTTGAGCTCTGAGATTTTGGCCATCATTCAACATCTCTAAAGGACAAAGCTGCCAGCACATGTAGAAAGAGCACTGGATCTGGAGTCCAAAGACCAGGCTTCAGATACAATCTCCACTATTTACTCGCTACCTATGTTACCTGAGGCAAATCACTTAAGCTCCTCGTACCTCTGTTTCCTCCTCTGAAAATTGAAGGGGTTGGACTAGAAGAACTCCAAGCTAAGGAACAGGTTTGAAGTCATGGGAGTTCTCTATATCTGGGTACTTTAGGGATAAAAACAGGAAGCTGCTAAGAAATTCAGATGTGACCATCACTACTTGACTGTAATCAGTTCCATCTGTAAGATAGTGGGGGCCCCATATCCACGGAGGATACATTCTCAGGTCTAATGTGGATGGCTGACACCTGGGATATAAATAAACATCTGTTGACCCCACGTATATGTGCTCTCTCTTCCTGTACCAGCCCCTCAGCTCTGTGGCTTTCCTTCCCAACTTTAAAAAATGAAAGCAAAAGATGGGGTAGACCCCTGCCTTGGGTGGACCTCCAGCACTTAGCAATTGTCTCTCAGGTCAACCACAGGTAATTGTGATCTCAGAAGGAAAAAGCAAAGATAAGGGGGCCCTACTATACTGGTACTGTAAATATTGAAATTAATATACAATAACTAAATATTATATTTTGTAAAGTTTTATTAATAATAGCAAAAGAACTGCCTGAATTCAGTCCGGTCGCAGGTCAAAAAAAAAAAGCATGGGAGGAGCATACATCCACTTTAATACCAATAATGTGATCTCCCTAACATGGAGACACAGGAGAGATTATAGGGAATTTTGGGAAATGCTAAGGACTTCTGAAGAATGAAGCCAAAGGTCCAAAATCTCCATTTATACAGTACAATAGAAAGATCTCCAGTCTTGAACCAGGAGACCCCTGTTCTGTGCATGCATATGTCCCTTCCTAAGGATGTATATGAGTCATAAAACTTCTCAGCTCTAGTTTTCCTCAATTTGATAAACATTTATTGAGCTCTCACTTCTACTCAGGCAAACTCTTTAGTTCCCCAGACCAGTGGTATCAAACTCAAATAGAAAAGGGGGGAAATTAATCTGTAGAAAAGGATTTATATGGACTGCATATTTACCTAGGTTTAAAATGTAATATTATCTATACTTTATTTTTATTTACTTATTTTAAACCTTACCTTCTGTCTTAGAATCAATACTGTATATTGGTTCCAAAGCAGAAGATAGGTAAGGACTAAGCTACAAGGGCTAAGTGACTTGCCCAGGATCACACAGCTAGGAAGTTTTTGAGGCAGAAGTTCTGAGGCAGATTTGAACCCAAGACCTCCATCTTTAGGTTTGGCTCTCAACCCACCTAGCCACCTAGCTGCCCCAATTTTTATTTATTAAAAAAAAAAAAACATTTTCCAATTGCATTTTACTCTAATCCAAGCTGCACATGAAAGTGCTATGAACTATAGACTACATGTTTGATACTTCTGCTCAAGAGTACCCAAGCTGGGTACTAATAATAGTTAAATTTAGGGGGCAGCTGGGTGGCTCAGTGGATCTGACATGGTCTCAAATACTTCCTAGTTATGTGACCCTGGGCAAGTCACTTAACCCTTATTGCCTAGCCCTTACAGTTCTTCTGCTCGAAGGGGGAGTGGCGGGGGGGTAAAGCTTGTCTTGAGAGACAGAAGTGACAGGAAAAATCTAGGGGAGCTCAGAGCATGACATTTCTCTTACCTCTCGAGTGACTTTGCCATTGTTATCAAAGTCATATAACGTGAAGGTCCATTCTTGCCGATTGTCTTCCTCTACTGAAACATCACACTGTAACTCCTGAGGGAAAAACAGAAAGCGGTTACATAGCCCTGACCCATGTGATGCTGCAGAGAAATAAGCTGGGATAGTGAGGATGTCATCACTTGTCCTTCATTGGAATTCTGCCCATAATTACCTAATCCAGGACTCCACAAACTATGGCCCGCAGGCCACATGCGCCCCCGAGGCCATTTATCTGGCCCCACCACACTTCTGGGAGGGGCACCTCTTTCATTGGTGGCCAGTGAGAGGAGCACTGTGTGTGGCGGCACCACAAAGTGTGATGTCACTCACATCCAGTACTACTTCCGGTGACATAATCCTTTGCGTGGCGCCTTGTTCTGAGAGTAACTGAATGAGAACGAGGCACCACACAAAGGACTATGTGGCTGCACCATCAGCATGGTGAGAGGTGGTCTGGGGGAGGGGATTCCGCACTGTGTATACTGCTGCTCAGTATAGTGGTGGTGATGATAGGCCTGTGCAAGGTGTGACAGGCCCATCACAGCCAGTGCTGCAGCCTCCACTCTCCCAGACAGCAGTATACATATTTGTTCCTAGTTGTTTTTGTTTTTATAGTCCAGCCCTCCGACAGTCTGAGGGACAATGAACTAGTCCACTGTGTAAAAACTTTGGGGACCCCTGACCTAAACCCTCGGTTTCAACTTGAAAAAATAATTTTTAAAAGAGAAAAACAGACAATTTTTGTGGAAGAGCGGAATGAATAATTGCCTGATCTGTTAGTTATCATTACCCATCAAATATCATCCCTTATTTTTATCTATTACATTATCCTATGTGGCTTGAACTGGGCAGAACTAGGGCTGAAATTACAGGGAGGAAAGTTTGGGCTCAGGATGTATACTACAGAAATGTCTAACAATGGAATGGGCTACTTAGTCTTATATTATATATAATACATCACATGATATATTATTACATATACAATATACATTGTTAGATACTATATATACATGATATGATATGATATATATGGTCTTCTCTCCTTTCTTGTCATCTCTTGTCTTCCTAAAAGTTTTCAAGTAACAGCTGAATCCTGCTAGGGACTTGTAGCAGGAGGCACCTCTACTAGGTGGGATGTTAGACCAGATGACCAACAGTCCCTTCCAACTCACATTATATAAAAATGAAAAAAAAAAAGCTCTCACATTTCCTACAATCATAAAAGCTTCTTGAGGACAAGGACCATTCTTTATTCATATTTGTGTCCTCCTAATGCCTAATGCATAGGTTTGTTAAACGAATGATTAAAAACATGAATGAGTGGCTACCATGATATGAATGGAAACTACTCTATGTCTACCTTCTTCTTCCCACTGGCTTCCCTCCTCCATCCCAAATAAATTCCCAAACCTTTGTCACCCCAGCTCTCTCCAAGCACAGCGGAGTCAACAGGCAAAACTACCCAACAGAGGGGAAAATAAACAGCTTCAAACAGCTTCTGAGAGAACGCACCAGAGAAAGCAGACTCTCGAATACCTGGCTTCTCCTGCTGACTTGAAACCAATTCCCTACAGCAGTTAGCGGTCCCCCCCATCCCATGCTGAGTTCAAAGGCAGCCTTCCCTCAGTTGTAACAAGCCCATCTGATAACTGCCAAGTGTCCCAGCTCTGCTCCCAGATGCATCGTTTCATGTTACACAACACGCTCTGTGCATACACACACCTCAGAGAGAGAACGCCGCCCATCCCGCCCTCCCCTCCTCCAAATATACACACTTGCCATTTGCTTCTTCCCTTCTCCCGCATCATAAAATGAATCCGTTTACCTGTTTTCCCAGCCCCTCTGAGCCTATGTGTTGAGGACGCTTTGATGTGAGGGAGCAGGAAGAGGGGGTACGGGAACAGAATAGCTACTTATCTGCGCTTGATTTCTCACCACATGTTAACAACCCCCATGCCCCAACCAGCTGACGAGGCTTCCCTCTCCCAGTGACCGCGTGCTGTGCCTGGTGAATAAGGGGATAGTGTGCAGAGGCAGCTAGCTAATGTGGGTGAGGGTGACTGTTTCTTGACAATAGGCACCATCTAATAAGCTTCAAGTAGACTGAGCTAAAATGGGGGAAAGGAAAGGAAGAGAATAAGCATACTCTATGCAGGCACTGTGCTAGGTGCTTTACAAATATTCTCTCATTTCATTAAATAGAAACCTCTCTTCCCCACGTACCAGAAAGGAACTCTTAAAATTCTTGGTCAGTGAACAAGACTTGACAATTGATTGGGCATGGGGGCGAGGGGAGATAGTGAGGAAGGCAAAGCAACTGAGAATGTAGGCCACAGAGAAAAGTTTAAAGCTACCTCTAGCTCCATTATTCTTAGTCCCACCATCCCCTTCCCCCAACTCAGAACTCAAGGCTCAAGGGGCATCAAGGTACAGAAGAGAGAGTACAAGACCTAGAGTCAGGAAGATCTGAGTTCAAATTTGGTCTATCTCTGCAGCCCTGGGCAAAGCATTTGACCCTATTTGCTTCTGTTTTTTCAACTCTGAATTGAGCTGGAGAAGGAAACGGCAAACTACTCCAGGACTTTTTTACAAGAAAACCCTAAAAAAGGGTCATGAAGACTCAGACATGATTTAAAAAACAACTAAGCGATAAAAATGAAGCCTTTGTCTGGATGGCCACTAAAAAACCAAAGTAGGGTCATTCACTCTGGCAGTGGGGGGGGAAGGGTGGAGGGAGAAAAAAATACCAAGAATTCTCCTCTTGGCTGTTCTCTCCTAAATCTCTTATCAAACACAAACACAAAGGAAATTACATAGTGCTTAAATCAGGAGATCTATAAGAAGCAGGATTTGAATTAGTAGCAAATGAACTGATGACAATGAAAAGGCAAAGTCTGTTCATTTTACAGAGTGATGATGTACTTTCTTATTCTTGCTGTCAAGATGATGAAAACTCATTTCCATTTAAATCACTATAGTAATAAATAAATGTATTTGTGTGAAAAGTCAAACTTTCCAAGAATTGTTTATTCTTATCATTCCTTAATTCATTTCAAAGAATAACAGAATTTCTAAGCTAAAAGAAATCTCAAAGATTATGAAATTCCATCTGCTCCTTTCCCAGATGGAAACAAACTGAGAGTTGGAGAGGGGAACTGATTTTCCCAATGTAAGAGAGTAGCATAGCCAAAATGGACCAAGCCCTTACACGCCAGCACTCTTTTCATGGCCCCATACTACCATTGAAGGTTCTTGAACAGAGGAGTGACATCATCAGACCTAGGCTTTTCGAAGATGAATTTGGCAGTAGTGCAGAAGATGGCCTAGAGAGGAGGAAGTCTGGGAGCAAAAAGAACAATTATGAGACTAAAGAAGATATAGAAAGGGTCTCAATCAAAGAGAGGGCCTTCTAAGTGGAGAACAGGGGGGTACATTAGAGAAATATTGCCTCAAAATGGAAAATACTTGGCAACAAATTGGATATGTGAGATTGAAATAAAGGGGAAGGAGGAGTCAACAATGATATCAAGGTTTAAATCCTGGATGACTCAAAGGATAGAAATTTGAAGGAATTAGAAGGTGAATTAAGTTTGAGATGCCTAAGAGGTACTCAGGTGGAGCTGTCCAGCAAGCAGATGGCAATGTAAAACTGGAATTACAGAAAGGGATTTGGATTGTTCATTGAAACTTGAGAGTAGTACTTATGAAGTCAATAATAGTTAATGATTCTCCATCTTATGCAAAGGATGAGTAACCATTTGTGGATGGGTTGCAGAAAGAGATCCTTGTTCAGATATAGGTTGGACCAGATGGATTTTGGTATCCTTTCCAATGCTGAGATTTTGTCCTTTCTGTCTAATAGTGTTCCTTGTAGTATCTACCTACTCAGGAAATACTTTAGTTAAAAATCAGTATCCAGTGGGGCCTGGGGCCAAGAGTATATAGTGTAGGAAATTTGATTTTTTTTTTAATTTGAAGGGTTTAAATCATTTCAGAAAGCTCTCACAAACTAATGAAAAGTCTCTAATAACTTGGCAGAAGAGGGAGCATTGAGGAACCAATTTAAAGAAGTAATAGCAGAGGTAATAGCCTGGTTTCTCTAATGGTTTGGATTGGCAAGAGTTTCCCTCTTTCACATGCATGTTGAAGTATGAACAAGGAGGTTCTTTCCTGGAACCAGACCCTAAGCCTAAGCCTCAGACCAGTCCCCAGGGAACAGGAAACTTACTTCAAATTTCAGCTGTTTCTTGGAGCTGGGACAAGATTCACTGTCTTTCTCGGCCTTCTTTTCATCTCCACTCCCTGGCCCATCTGTCTTCTCAGGAGGCAAAGACACTGCAAAGGTATTGGTAAGAGAAAAAAAATGACAAGGAGTCTCTCAGAAGAGTTTTATATACTGTGAAAACCATATACTGACTGGAAAACAGAGGGAAGCTGGATTCTGTAAGTTCACAGTCCAGAGATACTGTCCACTGATTCCTGCCCAATTGCTGGATATTTCTATTTCTCATTTTCATAAGATTATAGGATTTTTAGATGGTAAAGACCTTAAAGATCAGCTAATCTGGGGCAGCTAGGTGGTTTGGTGGATAGAGAACCAGGCCTAGAGATGGGAAGGTCTAAATTCAAATCTGACCTCCGACACATTGTAGCTGTGTGACCCTGGGAAAGTCACTTAACCCCTCTTGCCTCACCCTTACCACTCTTCTGCCTTGGAACCAATACTTAGTATTGATTCTAAAAACAGAAGATGATTAAAAAAAAATAGATCAGCTAGTCCAACACTCATTTTACAAAGGAAAAATTCCAGTCCCAGAAAAATGAACTAACTAATCTAAGGTTATATATACTCTGTGATCCAGTGACACTAGCTTCCTTGCAGTTCTTCAAACAAGACAATTCGTCTTCCAACTCTGGATATTTTCTTGGGTTATCCCCCATGCCTGGAATGTTCTCCCTCCTCATCTTTGCCTTCTGGCCTCCTTCAGCTCCCAGCTAAAATCTCACTTTCTACATGAAGTCTTTCCCGACACTTCTCCACCCCCCACCCCCAATTCCAGGGTCTTCTTTTGCTCATTATTTCCAATTTATCCTAAAAATAGCATATTTGTATATTGTTATTTATATATTCTCTCCCCCACTTGATTGTAACCTCCACAAGGGCAAGGAATGTCTTTTACCTTGTTTTCTATCCTAGGGCTTAGCACCCAGTGTCTGAATAAATGCCTATGGACTCAAGGACAGCAAGTGAGTTGTGATTTAACTTGCAGTGATTTCTCTGAGCTTCAGGAAGCTCCTCTCCACCTAAGTGAAGGTGCGCTTGTAAAAATGCCTTGGGTCATTCCCATTTTGCTTAAGAAAACCACTATCTCCCAGCATCCCTACTGAAAGAACTAAGCTGTTAATAGCCAGTCTCCATGGTATTCCCAACCACCCCTTGGAGTTTCTTGACAGACTTGACTTGGAGTCACAAGAGAATCTACAACAGAGATGGACCTCTTTAGTACCCTTAGAAGGAGAGTCAAGGGAGAGAGGGGAGAGAGACCTTTTCAACCTCGATTGCCCAGAGGCAACAGGAAATAGCCTACTTGCAAATGCCTAAGGCCAGCAAAAGAGAAGGGCTTTACGAAATGCACAGCCTCTCCACATATCTATGTATAATTCATGGTTGTGGGAGAGGGCAGGGACTCACGGAGTTCAACAGTGTTAGGGGAAAGTGTGGGCGCGTATGAACACAGACACACACAACACACAATGCATGTCTTGAGCAGCTGGAGGACTCCATGCCAGAAGAGCCTTGCCATTGACTCACCCTTCACCCAGGGCACTTGCTGTCCTTTTGGCTACAGACCATCCTTTTCCCTCTGTGCGTAGATAGTTCCTTTTAAGACAGAATGGGAGGATGGGTGGGAGAGCCTGATGACCTCATATTGATGTCACTGTACACATGACCAGTCGAAATGAGGTCACAGGGTGGCACTGAAGTTTTCTCCCACAATCACATGTCTCAGATGCCACCCCATCCTTTTATCTTCTCCACTCCAAAATCACAGCAGCCACATAAGGATTTAGTTGCCAGCATGTCTAAAATGATGTCCATGGTAGCACAATGTGCCAGATATTTTGATTCTTGTTATCTGATTTTCCTTAGTGTCAGTGCTTTCCCTCCACAGAATATTTGTTTTCACATTGCCTCTCCCACTAAACTGTGAGATCCTTGAGAACAGAGACTGCCTTTTGCCTTTCCCTGTGTCCCCAACAATGCCGGGAACCTAGGAGATCCTTAACAAGTGCTTATTACAATATGATAATATATAACATGTATTGTTATATTATATGATAAGATACATAATATATTTTTAAACTCTTACCTTCCGTATTGGAGTCAATACTGTGTATTGGTTCCAAGGCAGAAGAGTGGTGAGGGCTAGGCAATGGGGGTTAAGTGACTTGCCCAGGGTCACACAGTTAGGAAGTGTCTGAGGCCAGATTTGTCTCTAGTCCTGGCTCTCAATCCACTGAGCTACCCAGCTGCCCCCAAGATACATAATATAATATCTAATAATTGACTACGTGTTTCATCTACAACCAATGTCACATTACATTTGAAAAATGCTCAAGTTTGTTTTTTTCCAAAACACCATCTCTTTTCCTTCTCACAATCTCAACAAGACAAGCATCAATCATTATTCCAGTTTTACAGATGAGGACACTGAGTGCAGAGAAGTAGCAAGTGAACTGCCCAAGGTCACACAACTAGTTAATAGCTATACCAGTACTAAAAGCCAAGTCTTCTGATTCCCCAGTCCCAGATCCTACTATATTCTTCAAGGAGTTCAGTGTATAAGTTCCTTTAGGAAGTTACATGGGATTGATCTTACCTGTGTGACTTGCCAAAGGTCACACAGGCAGGACCTATCACATGTGGGCTACTAAGGGAAGATCAATATTTCTGGGGAACTGGAAAATGGCAGGCTGCCTAGATTAGCCACCAATATACAATTTAGTCATGATAATCATAAAGCTGATCACGACGATTCATATCAAGATAGGACTTTTAGGTTAAAAATTGCTTTCCTTAAAATCCTTAGGTTTAACCCTAAGTTAAAAAATTGCTTTCTCCACAACAACCCAAAAAAGGCACAGACTCAGAAGGTAAAGTAACTCTCATGGTCACAAAGAGAGGAAGATAAAATAGGATTTTAGACTTTCAAGGGATTTTATGTGTCAGCTAATCCTACCCTCTCATTTTATAGATTAGGAAATTGAAGCCTACAAAGGGAAATAACTTGCCCAGGATCACAAGGGTAGTCAGAAGTGAAGCTTTCTGACTCTGGTCAGTGTCTTCCCTTCTGTACCACACTGCCCTCTTGGAACCAAACTGTTTTTTCTTCTATTCTCGTTTCCTGTCTCCAAGCCTTACACTTTTCATCATACACTTGAAGTGCCCACGAAGACTGGGAACAAACTGGTACCCCAAGGGCTCCCCTCGATGACTGGTATACCCACCTGCTTTCTCGTGACAAAATATAAGAAGGGATGCTGTCTGTCAACAAGCACTTGTGAATCACTTGGAATTATGTAGCAATCTAAGGATACAAAGAAAGTCCAACATAGTGCCTGCCCTCAAGTTGCTCACATTCTAACTGGAGAAATAAAATGCATACAACTATATACATGTAGTGGATATACACAGAGTAAAATGGACTAACTCAGAGGAAAGGTACTATCCATGCAATGGGAAGAATGATGCAAACCCCTTCCAGGGATTGCCATGGCAAACAGGCAAACAGGACAATTTTCAGTAATAAGGATAGAGATGCATTATGTCACACAGTCATTCATTGAACACATCATATCCTAAAGGAAGGTAGAAAACCCATAGGCTACCGGTGGCACAGTGGATAGTGCCGGACCTGGTGGACTCATCTTCCTGAGTTCAAATCTGAATTCAGACACATACTAGACACATGACCCTGAACATGTCACCTTACCCTACTGGTTTCAGTTTCCTCATCTGTAAAGTGAGATGGAGAAGAAAATGACAAACCACTCCAATATCTTTACCAAGAAAATCCCAAATGGGATCATGAAGAGTCAGATACTACTGAAATGAATGAACAACAACAACATTAGTGGGTATTTTTTCCTATAAGTCAGTAATTTTTCATAGGAAAAAAAAGAGATTTCCTCCTGTGATTTATAGAAATCCTTCAGTAAATCCACATTTTTTACCTTGTAATTAGTGTGAATCTAGAGCTTGAGATTAGATTACTTTAAAGCTGGGTATGCCTACAGTCAGGAAAAGGGTGGAGAATGGAAGAATGCCAGAAAGGATAGGCAGATATTAGCCTGTGGCCAAGTTCAGATGGGTTGGAGCCAGGTTCTGGGACCCTGACTCTTGACTGTGAGTAAGGCAGGTTACAGATACACATGTGAGAATATTTGCAGCAGGAAAATAATATCATTGAATTGAAATATTCCTGTACACCCAGAAATAGTCTCATGATAAGGTGGGAGGATAGGGGAAAGGCAGGAGGAGGAGGGCAGACTTTCTTTTCACCCCCTGGGGAAGAGGCAGCAGGTATCCTTAATTCCTTAGTGTTCAAAAGCAACATATCTCTAAAATAGACCAAAGCAAGGCTTCAGCTGGAGACCCTGATCCCAAGTGCCAACCCAATCTCTTCTTAAAAAAACTTGATATAAATTTACAGACTGGACAATGCAAATGATGAGACTAAAAATAACTGAGGTAAGAAATTATCTCACTCTACCACTAAATGTGTCCCTATAGAGCTTCATCATCCTGAAGTTGAAAGATCCTTTGGGATGCTGTGGTAGATGACACTAATTATCTATCACTAGGTAAGGAGATAAAATAAATAAGATCTAGTCCTTGCTCCCAGTAAGATTATATTCCAATAAACCAATATAGTTAACAAATAGCTATGATTCTATATGTATGCTAGAAGCAAAGGGCAACATAGCATGGTATGGTGGATAGAGCTGGCTGAGGAGTTAGGAAGGCATGGGTTCAAATGTTGACTGACCACAAATGATAAGATGAACCTGGGCAAGTCATTTGCTCTCTCATGGTCCCCAAGGCAATTTTTCTAAGAATATGTTACAGAGCAGGTCAAAATACATTGATGGAGAGAATTTCTTTATTGGGAATTTCCTGTTTCAATGAAATTACAGATCCAGACACCAAAAAATGAATAAGAAATAAGAAAAGAAGGAAGAGAATATTACTATTCATTAAGTGGGGGGAGGTAAGGATAGGGTCAGGGATAACTCAATGGAGAAGATAGCATAAATGTGTACCGTACAAAATGTGAAATATAAAATAGTATAAAATATGAAAAAAAATTTCATCAATTTCCATGGAAACTGAACTTTTCACTTTGTAAGATGGTTCATTTTCAGCAGACCTGTCTTTTAGCAGTTTCCTTGAGTTGCAAAAGCCTTTCCCAGACTTCACCCTATTAGCCTCTCCAGTCAACACCCTCCTCAAGACTGAATTTGTTCAGCAATGCAGGATACCTGGGAAGGAATTGGGGTTACTGGACCAAGTTCCTAAAGTCCCAGGTGAGAAGAGGACTGAGTACTTCTCTTATGGCCTAGGACCAGTCAAACCAATCTGCCTGAATAAGGCTGCCTTCTCTACACCATCTTGAAACTACTGAGATGAAGCCACCAAGAGTTTCTCAGGGCTGTGACTTCAGCCCTGAATGATTAATGCCACAGCTACCTCCCCAGGCTTCACTAGTCATGAGTAGAAGCTCCCTGCCCAGGCTGGCTGCCCAGACCTCTCCATCCTCCTCAAAACCCAGCTTTTCTAGACTTGGGGAGAGTTCTGACAAACCTGACCATTCATTATCGACCCTCCAAATGTTCAAAGTGCTTACATGTGCCTATTCCAGCAGCTGGGAGGGGGGCTGGTCTCATAATAAGCCATCAGTTTGCCTTCTAAATACAGTGTGTGTGTGTGTGTGTGTGTGTGTGTGTGTGTGTGTGTATTAAAAAAAAAATCTTGCTTAAGTGACTATCACACAGTGACACTGGCTCCATCTTGACAAGCAGCAAGTTAAAATGCAAACAATTTTTTTAAGCTTCAAAGTCCCCTCCCTCAACAATCCCCATCCTTAAAAAAAAAAAAGATGAGGGCTCAGTCTTCAAAGCACCCGCCTAGCTTAACTCAGAAGAGGTCCTGGCTAGAGATGCAAGCCTCCCATGCTTATCTAAACCAAACCCAAAGTTCAAAAGAAAGTTATCAGCAAACTACCTTCAGGTTCAATATCTCCTTTCAACTTGTCTTTGATAAAGCCTAAAGAAAGAAACCCCTATCATTGCTCTTTCCTTACTCCCACTCCCCTCCTCTTCTCCTCCCACTCCCTAAAAAAAAAAGAAAGAAAGAAAACAAGAGACAAGATAATCCTGGTTCACTTGGTCCCTTCCTTTTCCCTTAGAGACGTGAAAACTCCCTTCTAACTATCTCTCTTTCCAAGCCTTAATTGATGACTAACCAGACCTGATCTGATCAGATCTGAATCTATTGACCCAAACAGTCCATCTGCCCTAGGGTACCACTCCAGTCCCCAGGAGGGTGAGCAGCCTTGGCTTGGTACTAGTAAAGAGGACATTCTCCACAAGCTGGTCACCCCCTACCTCTTCAGTCTTCTTACAGTTTACTCCTCTCCCCTCACTATGGTGTCCTACACTGGCCTACTTACTTTTTGTCATACACATCTGCTATCCTGGATTCTTGGGATCTTCTCCCTCCTCACCCCCATTTCTTTGAATCCTTGGCTTCCCATTGTCAAGACACAGCTCAAACATTTGCTTCTTCTTCTTTTCTAATCTCTTACTTCTGCTTTAGAATCAATAAGCATCAGTTACAAGGCCGAAGGATGGTAAGCACTAGGCAACTGAGACAACTAAGTGACTTGCCTAAGGTCACACAGCTAGGAAATATCTAAGGCTACATTTGAACCTGGGACTTCCCATCTCCAGGCCTGTCTCTCTATCCACTGAGGCATCTAGCTGCCCCTAAACATTCCCTTCTAAAGGAGAGCCTCCTTGGTCCTTCCCATTACTAGAGTCTTCCACCTACCCTATACTTAGCTTGTATGTGCCTATTTATTTCCATGCTCTTTCCCTCAATGGATAAAAAACTCCTTGAGGGTAGGGGCTGTTTCTATCTTTTGTGATATTCCCAACCCTCATTTCAGTGCCTGGAACATAATAAGTGCTTAATAAATACTAATTGACAGACAATGAAGGAGTCCAGTCCCTCCCACTCACTACAGAGGTAGAGATAGAGATCAAGTTGCTACCCTTCCTCCAGGGACCCCAATCCAGAAGAGACTTCACACTCTCACCCTGTCCCTTGGCAAATTACATTACTTAATTAAACCTGACAGAAACGGCACAGAAAACATCCTGAAACCATCCCAGACATTTATTTTGGTCCCTCTCAGGGATTGCTTCTTAATTAAGATAACATTTTGATCTGGTTCAAAGGGTACAGAGATTTCAAAAAATATAGAAAGGATGTTTTCATGCTGAATTCAGCCCCCCCCCCAATAAATTCCAAACAAAACCAAGAAATCCTATACCACAACCCTCCTCCCCACCAAAAAAACAAAAACCCTACCACTCCTGAAACAGAATTAATCTTGCTCCATCAGTCATAAGACAGCAATGCCAAGTGACAAGTCATCCATTAGAATGTTGGAAATTGCTAATTGGAGCTCACTGTGGTGCCAACAAGGTCAAATTATTTCCAAGGAACAATAACATTCAGATCCACAGTTTGGTGCCAGGGGAAGATCCAATTATCTGCCTGTTCCTTGCGTCCCCTGCCACATGTTCCCCTTCCCATGTCCCAGCCCCAGGAGGTCACATCTTGATGCAGCTATTTGGGAATTACTATAAACAGTGGATGCCATGGCAGTGTTTATTGATTTAATTCTTTAAAAACACACACACACACACACACACACACACACACACACACACACACGGGCAGCATAATCAAGTTGGTTTGTTTGTTTAACCAAATTATGGGCATAAAAGGTATTACAGGAGAGAGACAATTCTTACTCTCTGTAAGGCATCCTACCCCCATCCATGCTGCCCTCTACAAGCCTGCCCTTCATCATTTTTCACACTCAAGTCTTGAAAAAAGCAGTACCATGCACACTGACCAGATTACGGGCTCTATTTCCCATTAGCTCCCAATCTGGCTTCATTCCACCCCCAGCAACTGCCAGATTAAACGCATTACTTGACCATCTTCACCCAGATCACTTTGATGTTCAGTTCTCATGCTTCAAAATACCTTTTGGATGAAGATCAGACGACATTAAACAGAATTACTAATTAATTAAGCAA
The DNA here is from genome assembly GCF_027887165.1 of Monodelphis domestica. NCBI lineage: Eukaryota > Metazoa > Chordata > Mammalia > Didelphimorphia > Didelphidae > Monodelphis > Monodelphis domestica. Next base: position 446,737,644 of record NC_077227.1, on the reverse strand, counting down.
AGTTAAATTTTAAACACTGTTTGTTGTGTTAGCCAAAAGCCTGAACAGAACAGACTTTTTTTTTCCTTCAGCAAGATCAAAGACAGTCTCTTCCCTCTCCCTTCCCCCAGTCCTTTCTTTAAAGGAAGAAGGAAGGAAAGAAAAGGGGGAAGAAATAAGAGAAGAAGAAGGAGGAGAAGAAGAAGAAATATAACAGAGCTTCAGCTATGGAGAGTTGAAGCTAATACCTGCAGTGGTGGGCTACGACTCCTATCCCCAGACATAACAGAAGGCACGTTATTGAGATGCAATATGCTATGAGAGACATTATCACTTAATTTTGAAGAGAACACAATCTGAGTGTAAATTGTCACCTTCACATGGACCATTCACCCTGTCTAATAGCATTATCTGCCCTGGGAGTTTGAGACTAGGATGGCACACAGCCCACCCAGGCCTCAAGCTGTTGACAGCTGGCGCCACCCAAACAGCACTAGAAGGAAAAGAGGTGAGTTGAAATAAAACAGACTCCTACACCCCCCCACCCACTCCCCCTTGCTCCAGATGGCTACTACCATCAACAGGGAATATTGCTCCTCAAACAACTTCAGTGGCCTTCCCCTTCACTATGCTCTTGGAATACCATCCAATAAAGTAAATCCCAGGGGGAAAATTACTCCTGGGAACACCCCCTCTACACACTTTTTGGAGGTTCAGGTCTAGCTTGATCCCAACCTTCTCTGGTGATCATAAGTGACACACATCTCTCCATTCCTTGACCTCCAACAATGCTTAAAATCTAACTTCCACATTCTGGTTTTATTATATGCTTTTTCTTATAATTCTTGAGTGTCATATCTCTTCAGCTAGAGTATATATCCCTGAAGTAGAGGGGATTCCCTCTACTTTAAGAGAAATTCCCATTTCTCTTAAATATCTCCTATTGCATGGTGCTGGGCACATCTCTGATGGCCAATCAATTTATGATTCTCTGGGGCTGAAGAGGAAATTGGTCTATTCTGAAATTAACACAAACTACTTGTTAAGTGTAAAATCCAAAAATTAGCCAATGTCAGCATTATTCAACTAATCCTAATAATATCCATTAAAGACTGGCCAATGAATCATTTTAGAAAGAATAGCCTAAATTTTGGAAACAGTCATTGCTAAATTAGCACCACTTACAAACAACAAAAACTATATTTCAACTATATCCATCCATCAATCAATAATCATTTATTAAGCATCTACTCTGTGCAGGCTCTGTGTTAATTGTTAGGTAGGTAAAAGAAGCAGAACAGAGTCCCTGCTCTCAAGGAGCTTCCAATTTAAGGGGAGAGATTTCGTGCAAACAAATATATACAAAACAAACCATATGCAGGAAAAATTGGAAATAATTATTAAAAGGAAGGTACTAGAATTAAGAGGAGTTGGGGAAGGATTCCTGTAGAAGGTAAGATCTTAGTTGGGATTTAAAGGAGTCAGGGAGGTCAGTGCATGGGCAATGCCTCTTCTCAGCCCAATTAGTTAGCCAATAAGCCCTTTGTAAGATTCATATGAGTTAGATTTGGGGGTCTGGTGTTTGGATGCTAGCCATCACATGTATGGGGCACGTGACTTATTATCAACTAAAATTTTTTAGTCCTAGGTTGACATACCACTTTTATTCAGAACACTTCTGAATAACTACCTTCCATTATCAGCTGGCAGAGCAAATAAAGACTAATTTTAACCTATGCCTGAGCCAAACATAATTAGGAAGGTAAGCCTATTGCCAACAGTGACTAAAAGCTTACGACATATGCCAAGCCGAACAGAATGGCCTCTTGGATCATGCACTACTTTGGACTGCTTCACTCTAGTTTTAACCCACTTTTCTAGATAATAAAGAGTTCACTATATACAGAGTGAATCATAGGTCAGAGCTAGGAGGAACTTGAAAGGAGGGTCATATCATTTAGTCCAATTCATTTCAAAAGGAGGAAACTGAGGCCCAGAGAAAGCAGAATCTGAATTCCATAGAAACTGAACCCCAAAAGCAAGAGATGCTACATGTAAGTAGTTGACATTAGCACCTCCTTGCTGGGATGGCAAAGATAACTGGGGGGAGCCACATGAGTCAGCCCTGTGGCAAAGGTCATGGGAGGCAACATGGTACTAGTGGGAAATAGCTCTGATGTGGATGTAGTCTATTACCAGTCTGTCTATTAACAATTGGAACTAAGTTACCTTCAGGATACTTAGAATGGGCAGGACAGAGAATGACATCAATCCCCACTCACTCAGCACCAGTTTGGAACACAGTCTCATGAAAGAATAATTACCTATTACTGAGGGGCCAGTTTTCTGTTTATTAATAGAGCAGAAAGGGACAGCTAGGTAGCTCAGTGGATTGAGAAACAAGCCTAGAGATGGGAAATTCTAGGTTCAAATCTGTCCTCCCTAGTTGGACAATTCCCTTAACCCCAACTGCCTACCCCTTATTGCTCTCTGCCCTGGAATCAATACTTAATATTGATTCTAAGACAGAAGGTAAGGGTTAAAAAATAAGGTAAGGACCTCTTTGTTTCAAAACTGGTGCTCAACAAGTCATATTATCTGGATGGTGAAACCAACTTTCTGTTTATTAATAAGGCATGCCACTTCTATCCAAAACTCTATAAAAAGAAAAAAGGCACCCTCTTGATTGACCTTCAGAGATGAAAGAACTTGGTACTGAGATGAGATACTGCCTTAAACCTGGAGGCAACACTAAGAAGAAGGCCTAGATCCTAGGAAGAAAAGGCATGACTGTACCATGTGATTTAATTTAACCAGTAACAAATAGGGCTTTAAGTCAGAGGATTTCTTGGATCTCTACCTTGACATCCTTTTACCTCCATGATTGTACAGGAGAACAAATTCTCAGATTCTCTGTCTCTCCTTTTCTTACTCTCCCTCTTCTTTTCCAAGGGATGCTGGAAAGGTTACTAATATACCCCTAACTGTGAACTTTAAGACATTAGAAGAAAAGATGTTTTTGTCTAGATGTCCTTCCTAGGACTAATATTATCCTCCAGATAAAATCTCACACAGAACTTGAATCCAGAATCCTACCTAAATTCCAACTGAAAATTAAGGCACTCATCTTGGGTCCTGGGGAGGCTAAGGCTGGTGGATAGCTTGAAACTCTGTTCTGAGTTGCAGTAAAATTAAGTAGTTTGCCTTCTGCATTGTCTAACTCTGTTATGGGGTGCTCCTGTATTTGGTGGACCACCAAATTGCCAAAGGATAGGTCAACTAGCCCAGGTCAGAAATGGAGTACATCAAAACTTCCCTGTTTTACAGCCCACAAATGATCTACTATACTTCTAACCTGAGCAACAGAGGGAGCAAGAGAGAGATGAAAGGAGGAAGAAGAGAGAGAAGGAGTAAGAGAAGGAAACAGAGACAGAGAGAAGTAACAAAGACAAAGAGTCAGAGACAGAGACTCTGGGGGTACTCCTAGGCATCATTTCCCTCCGATACAAAAACAAAATGTTCCTGCTCCTTCTAAAAAATCTGAAGCTCTTATTCCGTTTAAGATCAAAGTGCCCACCCCTCCAGGAACCACTCAAATCTAGTGGCTCCCTCTTAATAAAACTATCTCCCTTCTTCTATTTCTTCCCTACCCAACTGCAATTTTCTGTCAGCAGCTTTTACACCCAGACCAGGTATAGGGGGGAAAAAGGATGAGGAAAAAATAATACTCTTCAGACAAATGAATTTCATTTTTTTTCCCTCCTTGAAAGTATAGAGTTGATGGCCATTCTCTGCTTTGAGGTTTGGATAGGATCGAGATGAAACATCTGTTTGGGAAGGGGGGGGGGTGGTTGGGAGAGGAAGCAAAAGAAAAAAAAAGGAAAAAGGACCAAAAAAAAAAGCTTTTTTTGGCTAAAAATATCATGTCTCTTTTCCCCCCAAAACTTAAAACATGTGATGAAATCCAACTTTTAAAATATAACCCCCGAGCTACTTGAAACTATAAAAGTCTCCTTAGTATCTGAGACAAGTCAGAATTTCCACTGTTCAAGCTGCGCTTTTATGAACAGCAGACTTTAGAGAAAGGGCACTTGTTCTCTCTCCGTTGTGGTAAAACTTTGGGTTTCTGTAGCTACTGTAGCCACAGTGAAGTCAGAGCCTACAAAAGCTCTCTGAATGGAGGACAGCAAGCTGGCCAGAACAATGCCAACATAGCTTGGCCTGCCCAGCCCTGTGCGGCACTCGTGGGGTCCTGAGATGGCTGGTACCACTGAATCTCCCCTTCCTCTGCTCCAAAGACAAGACTTATTTTCCTTCTATCTGAAGAATCTTTCAGTGTTACCCAAAGGCGCTTCTAGTAATATGGTCACATCAATGAAGACTCAAGTAGTACCTACCAAGAGCCTGACTGAGTTACTGAATGCTGGACTGGAAATCAAGAGACTCAAAGTGGTTCCAGCTCTTAAACTGTGTGACCTTGGGCAAGTTACTTCATATTTCTAGGTTTCTGTCTTCTCTTTGGTAAATGATGGGAGGTGGACCAGATCTTTTTATGGTCCTTTAGCAGTGCCTATTATCTTAGAGAAATTTAGAGAGGCCAAGAATTGTTTCCTTTATGGCTAGGAGAGGCTTCAAAAAAAGCAAAAAAGTCACCATCAACCAGGGTTACCAGTGGTAAGAGTTGGGGGAGATGAGGAGAAGATGGTTGACATCATTTTCAGATAGGCTTTATTTTTTAAAAAATTGATACATGAAAACCAGAACTTAAAAAAAATTGTAGGAAAAGGGTAATGTTCAACATTATAGAAGGACTCTGCTTTATTGAAAGCCACACTCTTGTGGTCTTTTATTTTTAATTAAATGACTTTTAATCTTTACCTTCTATCTTTCTATCAGTTCTAAAACAGAAGAGTGTCAAGGGCTAGGTAAATAAGGTTAAGTGACTTGCCCAAGGTCTCACAGCTAGGAAGTGCCAGAGGCCAGTGTTCCTTTAAATAGAAAACTCACTTATTTGATGATAGACCACTAGCTAGTTGGCTGATTGAGGGAAGAGGAGGAGGAATTAAGAGGAAGAAGAAGTCAAGAAAAGAGACTTAAAACTTTATTAAGTGTTAGGAGTCTTGGACCACTGAAGAGCAATCTGAATGGAAGATTGGGTATTTCTGAAGTGATCAAGTAACACAGAATTGAATTTACACAGAACTTCTCAGGATTACTTCTCCTGGCTACAGTGTGGTTATGCTTTTACTTAGATCCCTAGAGACCTCCATAGAGTAAAAGGGGGAAAGGGAGAGATGGGAAGTCCGTCCCTCTGTTGAGGACAAAGATAGAAACAAAAGCTTATAAAAATCACCCAGGTAATTATTTTTGGCATTTTACAAATTGAGTCAAGATCTTCCAGACCTCTAGGAGCAAAATGTATAGCACACAATAATGATAAAAGCATGGAAGAGGTGCATATAGGACACAGAGCCCCTTCTGCAGGAAGCCTTCCCCAATCCCTGTTAATTCCAATATCTAATCTCTGGTAAGATTTTCTAATTACCCCATATAGAATTTGCTTTGTTATTTCCCCAAATAGATTATAAGCTACTTGAGATCAGGGACTGTCTTTTGCCTCTCTCTTTATTTTTTATCCCCAGAGCTTAGGCTAGCGCATAGTAGGTACTTAATAAATGTTTACTGATTGATTGAGAACAAACACCAGACAAGGATGTCAATTATCTTCTAGACAATAACCTCTAGCAGTATAAAGGTAGAATCTGGGCATCTCAGGAAAAATGCCCAGGACTTAGAGGTTTTTTTTCTTTTTTTTTTTAAAACCCTTACCTTTTGTCTTAGAATCAGTACTGTGTATTGGCTCCAAGGCAGAAGAGCAGTAAGGGCTAGGCAATGGGGGTCAAGTGACTTGCCCAGAGTCACATAGCTGAGAAGTGTCTGAGGCCAAATTTGAACCCAGGACCTCCTGTCTCTAGGCCTGGCTCTCAATTCACTAAGTCACCCATCTGTCCCCGGACTTAAGAGTTTTATGACCCAAGTTTGAATCCAGCCTCTGTTACTGCTTGAATATTTCAAGGCAAGTTACTTCCCCTCTTTGTGCCTCAGTGTCTTCCTCTGTAAAATGAGGGAGTTGTAGTACCTCTGAGTTTCCTTCCAATGCTAAAAACCTGTGATGCTAAAACAAGGAAAAGGACTGGGTTTGGGATTTGATTGGTACAGGGAAGACCAAGAAAGACACTACAAAACAGGTTAGCACCTTGTCTGCAACTTTAATCTTGAGTGAGATGCCTAAAACATTGAGAGGTTAAGAGGGTCAGATAGTCATTAAGCATGAGAAGCAGGACTTAAACCCAGGTCTTCCTGGCTCCAAGGCCAGCTCTCTGTCTACCATAAAGGGAAAGTTGACAGTAGTCAACCACAGACCTTGAGCTGGAAGGAATCTCTGAGACCACCTAATCCCCCCCTTTTCACAAATGAGGAAAATGAGAATTAGTGAGATGAGATCACACCAGTAGGCAACAAGAATTTCAACCCATGACCTCATTCTCTAGAACAAGTGCTCTTTCCTCTGTACCATGCTGCCCCCCTAATATATTCTAATATACTTGGCATATGACACTTAGCTATTGATACTGACCAGACTGTCCAATTCACTCTAAGTTTTGAAAACTGACACAAAACAATGAGCAATGTGAATTGTCCTGGGGCCAGCTCCAGCTTCCTGAAGCTGCTATGCTTATTCTGTACCCTTCTCAAGTATTTTCCAATTGCTCAATTGCATTAATTCATAGCTTGCTGAAAGAGGAGCCCACTAAATGGGAAGACAGTGATGACAGGGATTGGGGAACTCTTTATCCTTGAAGGTCTCCCAAACTACACACATCACAGCCTGCCAAAGTTAACTCCTCCAACAACCGTTTGAGCACAAGGCCACAAACCTGGAGATGATGTTTAGGGGAGGGAGAAAGAGAGAGAGACAGAACCCAGATGGGCCTTTCAGAACAGGAGAGTGGAATTAGTCACTTGATCAAAGAGGAATTCACTTTTAAACTTGACTTCAGTGGACTGGTGTGACTGTCAAACTTGAAAAGGGAGAGTCAGAGAGATAGCACTATGTCAGAGACCCATACAGAGCTGACTCTGCAACTTTTACCTCCAAAGTCAAAGGTACAGATAAGACAGGAAAAGACAAGAACAGAGAGACCTCGAGTTAGGGAGAGAAGAGCACACAGGGCCTCCTTTTAAGGCTCCTTAAAAACAAGGAGGCAGCCAGAAACAGGAGGGGAGAGAGCCTGGCACAATAGATGGAGTGCTGGTCTAGGGAGTCAGGAAGACATCTTATATCCTTAATAGCGGTGTGACCCCAAACAAATCACTTAACTTGTCTTGGCCCCAGTTTCTTTATCTGTAAAGTAAGGAGGTTTCCATGTAATGACCTCCAGGGTCCTTTCCAATTCTAAATTTATGACCATAAGATTTTCAAAGAACAGAGGTTTTTACAAACAGGTCCCATACCTTTACTGTTTCCAGACAGGAAATGTACCAAATTTCTAATCCCTTTCCCTCTAGTGTTTGAAGGGGAGGCGGAGGTGGGGGGGGTGGGGGACTGGAGCCAAATCTTGGTCAGAAGTGGACCACACTGAACACTGTTGTCTCCTGGGCATGTAGAGGGAGGGGTAACCATAGCAACCAATCCATAGGGTTGCTTTGATGAAAGAACCCTCTTAACAACACAAATTATTAGACAAATGCAAGTTATTATTGTTTTGATTGCCATGGTTGAGGGCCTATGCCAATAAAAGTATCTACCTGCATGTCATAGGTTGCTAGCCCCTGCCTAGAGGGTAAAGAGCTGAAGAGAAGTCAATAGCTTTGAGCAGGGGTTCAACACCTCTTTTTCACCCCCTTTGTTTTCTGTAAACCCCAAGAGACCACCTGAGGAAGCCAGATGATCACAGTAGATGCAGGATGTTTGTGGGACCTCAGTCAGATGACAGAGACAAAAAAAGGTCAGGTAAGGTTGTCTTCTCTTCTCTTCTCTCCTGTCCTGTGGACCGGCCAGGCCAGGGAACTGAGTAAATAAGAGTGGCCACTCTCCAAGCATAACCTCTAGTCACAGGAACACTAAGTCAACAATCCGGCTCTCACGGCTCTAATGCTTTTGATGTTTACTTTGTTCTTTCTATAGTTCAAAAGGAAGCACTAATGCCCTAGCCCTCTTACCAAATACAATCTTAATCTTGGGATTTTGAGCTTTTGCAGTGGGCTAGTTAAGTCTGTTAAGAGGAGGGGATTTGATCCAGCTTTCCATAACAACACAGGAGTTAAATCCTGCTTCTTTATGGATGGCTAGGAGCCTTCTTTTTATCTTCATGCCTCAGATGGCCTTTTTCCCCCCTTAAACACCTCTCAAGCCCTCCAAAAGGCAATGAACTTGGCCATGAGAAAAACCCAAAATGAAGAGTCAATTGTTTATTCCCTTACCCCTTCTTGGCCAGTTCTTCTGAGGGGCTAAAGGCTCTCTCTCTTGGTCCTTCCAAAAGAAGCAGAAGCAGCAGCAGTGTGATGTTGGTCTCAGGGCAGCTTCGGAAATGTTAATTTCCCTCTGCTGTTTGCTGGCCATTCCTAATCTAACTTGGGGCCCTTTAGACACTACAGGCACTGAAGTTTCATATTCCCAGAAGGGCTGACAGCATTGTCGAGAAGAGCATTCTCATTAGTAGCCGCACTGTTACCATCTATACAGTTTCCTATATTAGGAACTAAGCAGTCATGAAGATGAATGGAATAGCCCTAAAATGAATGAAACAACTTCCCCTCAGATACACCTAGTATGGCTTTACACTGGCCAAACTATTTTGCTATGGGTAAAATGCATTTCAGATCAAGTGACCTATTTCTGTTGGAAGTTCAACAGAAATAAAGCCATTATATTTATGACCCAAGGACACTGTCTTCAGACTGTGAGCTCCTGGAGAGACTGTCATTTTTTATCTTTTTGTATCTCCAGCACTTGGTACAATACAATGGCACAGAGTGGGTGCTTAATAAATATTTATTGACTAATTAATATGAAGTGCTTAATAAATGCTTGTTGCATGAAAGTCCTCCCTTTTTAATGAGGATAAAATCATGGAAAGAATAAGTCCAGTCATAGACTTTACAGGTATTCTCTGAGGACCAGCAGAGCTAAGTTCAGAGTCTTTACTAGGTCAGCCATGGGGTAATTGATTTTTTCACCTTGGTCCCTTCTATAATAGCATCATTTACCTAATAAATTATAGTTGGACTACAGTCTATTTCAGTAGAAAGTATACCAACATCAACAAAATCAAAGAGCCATGAAGTATAGATCAGACTAGATCCAGAGACTGAAACACCTGAGATTGTGTCCTGGTACTGGCACTGTGACCTTGGATAAGTCACTTCCCTCTGTAATCCTCAGATTCTTCACCTGCAAAATATTCATAACCTGTTCCAGCACTTAACTCATGGAACTATTAAAAGGAAAGCACTTTAGAAACCTTAAATTATTATATAAAAGTGAGCTATTTTTATTATTCACTATTATTATCATTAAGATTATTATCATTAAGTTTCCAATGTGAACTTAGCTCCTTTACCCATGCCTGGTTTCCCTTTGGTTTTCTATCTGCAAGACTTCGAATGTGAAAAATGAAGTGATAAAGGTGAGTTTTGCCAGCTGTACCCAAAGTGATGAACAGACTGATTCCATTTGGTTTCCATCCCTGCCCACTGGAAAAGCCCACTTCATATCTCCAAATGCTGTAGCTAATTGACACTGACAGGAGAGGGCTTGACAGCCTGAACAGAGTGATTCACGGTCCTGGCATTTCTCAGCCCCAGCAGTCAGACTCAGCTCATCAGGCTTTCTCTGGGTACACGCTACATTGCCCCCATTCAGAAAGGAAACAGCAGTGGACCAAATGGGTGGTGTCCCAGGAAATGAAATGGCCATCAGAGCCCCTGCTCATCCAGGCGCAGCTTCCATTTCTTTGTGTAAATATAGGCAGTGGAGAAGCGGCAAAAGCAACTCTCATCCTTGACATGCAGTTTTCTGTTCTCAAACTGCCCTAGCTGGTTCGTGATTTGCTCTCACTAAATTGTCTAGACCATGCCAATGACATTAGAGAGTAAGTTCATGGGGGAAATAGTTTGACAAGATCATAGAGCCTCATTCCCCCATTGTTGATGTATGCTGGCTGTGTCCCTGAGCAAGTCAATTCACCACTCTGCCTCAGTTTCCTTATTTTAAAGAAAGGTTTGGGGACTCCTCAGCTGCCAGGGTAGAATAAACTCCTCAGTCAATCAGGCCACTGGGCAGAGAAAATGTCTAGGGGCTCAGGTCCCCGCTGCTCTATTGCCTCCCTGCCTCCCATCAAGATGTATAGATTATCATCCAATTGATTTCCCTCTGTCCTCCATTATCCCAGCTGACTAGCTCTACACCAGCATTGGCTAACGTTTTATTGGGGGGCAGTTTCAAGCTGTCTCATGAAAGCAGAGGGAGGAAATACTTGCTTTGGGAGACTGAACAGAGGGATAAGCATGCAAAAAGAGTCCTTGGGTGCTAGGAAGAGGGGGAATAGATCAGCACCCCAAGTCCCAGCTGGGCACTCATGCCAATACTTTGCAAACACTGCTTTATGCTCTGTCCCCACCCTTCTCTCTTCCAGCTAACTCTTTTCTAATGAAAATAAGAGCATTACTGGGCATTCAAGAGGTTCTAATTTTTATATTCTAGGCACCATCTATTTCCAGAATATGAGCTCTGCTCACACCCTAGAAAAAGAGACCTCATCTCCCAAGTGAAATGCTCCCTCCCTACAACCTGAATCCTTTAATCTTAGAAGACTCAATCTTGAAGTCTAAACTATAGAGTTCAGAGCTGCTCCAGTTGACACATGACTCTTTAAGACCTCTACAGATAAAAAGCAATATGGTAAAATAGAACTCAGAGGACCTGAACCTGAATCCTAGCTCTGGTACTTAATATGACCATGGTCAAGTTGCTTAACTTTCCTGGGTCACAAGTTTCTTTATCTATAAAATGGGGTGTAGAGAAAAGAGATGGGGAAGATGGTAGATTACATGACTGCTTAGGTCCCAGCCACCTCTAAGTCCTATGAACCCTTCAGGGATAAAAACCAGCATTTAGTCTCCAAAAGGTTCTTCAGAGCCACATCTGAGCCAGAACTTCTGAATGGGACTTGATTAATTTTGCCCTTTTCTCCTAAAATCACCACTCTCTCCATGGCCTTGGAAGAACTGGACACCAAAGGTCAAAATGCACCCTCCACCCAGATCCCTGTTTCCCAATCAATGGATTGTGAAGGGGGTTAATTGCATCCTCTGTTTCCTCAAGCCACTTCCTTCTGGCTTTGATATCAAAAAACAAAAGGTTGAGAATCCTGATAGGACACTGAACTTGGAATCAGAAAGTCCTAGGTTCAAATTCTAATTCAGACACATAGTAGTTGTACAAGCATGGGCCATGAGGATGGGATGTTGATGGGCTGGTTGCTGCATGTCCATTTATTGTTTGGTAGCAACACGACCAAGTAGTATGTCACTGAAGTCCACCAATAAGATAACACACTGATGACTGAACTGATCAGGCATAAAAGGACAGAGATGGGCACTGAAGGGAATAAAAGCTATACTCTGGATAGGGTAGGGGTCTCAGACTGAAGAAAGTCTAGGATCCTATTTTTTGGAGGAGGTCAGGGCCTTCTAATAAATAGTTATTGGCTCAGAGCTCTGCCTCAATTGTTTTATTGCAGATTGGAAAAATTTCAGTGTTACAGACACTTCCTAGCTGTATGACCGTGGGCAAGTCACTTAACCCCAATTGCCTAGCCCTTACCACTCTTCTATTTTGGAAGTCATAATCAGTATTGATTCCAAGCTAGAAGGTAAGGGTTTTAATAATAATGATGATTATAGGAGATTTATATAGAGCTTTAAAGTTTGCCAACATTGTCTTGATTCTCACAACAATTCTGGGAGGTAGGTACCGTTATTATCCTCATTTTACAGATGTGAGGAAACTAGACAGAGGTCATTCAAGACCACACAATTAGCAAGTCTCTGGGGTAGGATTCAAATTTAGGGCTTCCTTACTTCAAGTCCAATGTTCTATGCCAAAATCCAGTAGAATCTGGGTCCACTGAATCTTGACTTTTCCAATCTCTTCCTTGGCCAGAGTCCTGCAACTTCCCCTTCTTCTTCCCTCCCTCTACCCCCCCCCCCAATTATTTCACTGTGAACAGACTAGTCCCCAAGTTTGACATGGCCTGAAAAGCCTGTCCGCAAACATGGTGTTAAATCACTACTTGTTAGACTTTCTGGGAATCCTACAGGGCTGGCCAGCCAGGGCTTCCCCTTTCCCAGTCTTTGATTAAGGAAACATTCTTGTCCCTTCCCAGCCTCTGATTAAGGAAGGATTCTTGTTCAAATACCTTCTAGACGAAAATGTTCCTCGCTGATTGTTTCTCGGTAAACTTCCCCAGCTGGATCCTAGAGAGAAACAAAGCAAAGACACCTTAACCACGGGTCTTGCAGTGATTACAGAATATTGAAATGCTCATGAGACACACATGGAGCTGCCAAAGTTAATTATGAAAAGAGCTCTGGAAGGTTAAAGGTGTCCCAGAAAGTACTTAATCACTTTTGTTCCTAGATCCTCCGTCTGGTTAGTCACTTGCAGAGTGGGAGAGGGAAGGGAAGGTCAGAGGGAGGAAGAATCAGAGATCCCAACTCATTCTGCCTTTAATTCCATGGAGACGCAGGCACTGGTGCCATTTTAACCTGCAAATTCCTTTTGTCCCTCTCAAAAGGCCAATCCACCCAGATAACTGCAGTCAGAGCAGCCTTATTCTTAGGGGAAGCCTGCTCCCTTCACATCATCGCACCCTTAGTTCTGGAAGTGCAAGGACAATACCAAAAAATTCTTTCCAATGATACCTTTCCAGTCATTTCTTACGGCTCCCCTCAGCTTATCTCTGCTTTAGTCCTTCTACCTCCTCCCTGTAAAATTCTGGGTTGAGAACCAGGTCCAGAGATGGGAGGTCCTGGGTTTAAATCTGGCCTCGGACACTTCCTAGCTGTGTGACCCTGGGCAAGTCACTTGGCCCCCATTACCTAGTCCTTACCACTCTTCTGCCTTGGAACTAATGCACAGTATCAATACTAAGATAGAAGGTAAGGGTTTAAAAACAAACAAACAAACAAAAAAGGCCAAGAGTAGTAGATAAAGAGAAGGCTTGGGATCAAGAAGTCTTGGGTTCAAGTCCCACCCTTCCCATATATTGACTGAGTGACCCTGGGCACATCACTTAACCTCGTGTACCAGGTACCTCTATAAATTGCAAAGGTGCCCATCTGCACTGGTTGGTGCTACCTCCAGAAAACTTTCCCTAGCACTTCCTAAAAAAGACCACTTCACCTAGCACTGATGGCATCCCTCTAATGTACTTATGTGTGTCTCCCCTTCCTACTTAGTGCCATTGCAGAAGAGAATCACTGATTTAGCATGAAAAGGTACCATGGAATAGAGGTATCAAACATGCATCCCACAGCATTCCCTAGTGCTCCCCAAAACAGATTAAAATGGAATTGGGAACCATTTAATGAAGTTAATAAAAATGCAATAAAACATAGGTAATGTTGTATTTTAAATTTAAATCAATATGCAGCCTGCCAAGCTTATATGTTCTAGCAGAGCCCATCTCTATTTGATGTGGACACCATTGCCATAGATGATACCTAGTACCCTTCTTGTTTTATAAATGAGGAAATAGCCCCAGAGGGGCTAAGAGATTTGTCCAAGATCACACAGATAGTAGGCATCAGAGGTAAGATCTGAACTCAGGTCCTCTCATTCAAGAAAAAGTGCTCATTCCAATGAACGAATGCCTGGGCTTTTCTCAATGGTCAAAGCTAGGCATTTCTTTGGATTCTATCAGGATACTTCAAATATGGAAAACTTAATGCTATCAACTCATGTAAAGATTTTCCGGGATATGAAAACCCTGAGTGAACAACCTATAAACAAATATATCACCCCTATTCTGCCCCCCTGCCCACCATTTAGGCAGTTAGGTGGTATATTGCATAGATCTCTGGCTCTGGAGTCTAGAAAGTTCAAACCTACTATTTGCTGTGTGCCTGTGGGCAAGTCACATAACCTCTGTCAGTCTCAGTTTTCCCTACTGTAAAATGAAGACAATAATAGCACCTACCTCGCAAGGCTGTTGGGAGGACCAAATGAGATTCCTAAATAGCTTATCAAGTGTCTGGCACATAGTAGGTGCTTAACAAATGCTTTCCCCCTTCTTTTCCTTTTCTCTCATGAACCTTTCAAGTTTCTCTCTTGTGCCTTTGTTTATCCCTTTCCCTTCATTGAGCATCAGATATAAACCTAGAGCCAAGAAGGACCTTGGAAATCCTTTAGTCCAAATCTCTCAATTTATGCATTCAGAAACAGACTTTAGAGATCATCAAGTACAACCCCCTCATTCTATAGATTAGGAATAGGAGGGTCAGAATGAAGAAGAAAATTGCCCTAAATCAGAGAGGATCAAACTTGGGTCTCCTTACTACAAATTCAGCATCCTTCCCATAATACCACCATTCCCTTCTCCCCACCTTTTCAACTTCCATCCTTCTTCAGGGAGGCCCAGCTTAAGCCTCACCTCCTCCCTAGAGAATCTCTCATACTACAGGGATCCTACCCTCTTTTGAGCTTCTCTACCCCAAACTAGCTCTCCTATTGACTTATCTCCTGGGTAACTTGTCAGCATATGTATTGGCTGTTTCCTCTGGGAGATTAGAAGAGGCCCCTCTCTCACATCAGCTCTGCAGTCTCCCTCTGGCTTACCAGAGGACCTTTTACATAGAGAGTAGGCATGCTGGGAATGTCTGTTGACTGTTTCCTGATCAGCATGGGTTCCAGATCCCTTTGTGATGTCTCTTGCCAGTGTCTCCTCCAAAACTGAACTCGTCTCTCAGCTTAGTAGGATATATGTTCATTTGTCTGGTTGGAGCAATTGATGTGAATACTCTCATGAAATGGCCAAGTTTTAAAAAAATAACTACTCGGATAATGTCATCTTTGAAATAGTCACACCAGCCCGCCAGAATCCAGTGTCTCTGACCTCGGCTCTGGTTGTGAGGCTGCTGGGCAAGATCTGGGTCAAGACCTTTCTGGGAGAATACGACCTCAGGCTTGTAACTACTCACTCCCCCTCCAAAAGAGCTCTACAATCTGAATTTCTCAAACAACAAAATTGCTGGGGACGCTGTCTTTCAGGTTCAATTCATTAGCAGCCAACTGCCTCAAGTGGAAATCTTTTTCTTGAAAAGAAAAAAAAATTTCACCTTCTCCAGTCCCTACAACCAAAGAAAATTCAGTACTCATATTGACTTTTAAAGATGTTTTGTACAGTTGATGTTACCAATAGGGTGTAACTAAAAAAAAAAGCCTTTTTATCCCTTTTTAAAAGCAAATGGTAAACATTTTAGGAAGTTCTCATGTTTCTTTATGATTTTCTTCCTTTTATAGAATCCCTAAAGCGGTCATTATAAGTGTCTTCTTAAAGGTTTTTGCAGGGTTTACTTTGCTGCTTTACATTTTTGTTCCCAATTACTTCAATATTATGACATTTATTTTCTCCTTGATTTCTTGTCAATAATAATTTTCATCCCTATCACTCCCAATTATTATGATCCTCAACCATTTCCCAGCAGCATTTGTGCTGGCTTGAGGACTGGTTATTTGTATTATTAAGTTATGAATCAGTACGAGATCTGGGAGGCTGATGACAGTGAAGCTGGTGACATAGTGAGACAGCTCGAATCCATTAGTTGCCAATTAAGGTCACTCTTTCATGAAGGGTTATGATGACACCTATCTCTGAAAGGCAGGTGATTCCTTCCCACAGGTGTGGGCAACTTGCCCAAATAAGAAGAAATATACCATGGAAAGAACATTGGCTGTGGAGTCATAAGGCTTGGTTCCCAGTCCCACATCTGCTATTTATCCCCTTTGGTGACCTTGCTCATGGCGCTTCCCATTCCGTACTTCAGTTCACTAATTTGTAAAGTGAGAAGGTTGGACCCCACCATGTCTATGAAATGAGACAAGACAAACTACCAAATTGTTCACAGCTTGACCCCATTCCCAGGACGGTATCCCAAGGACATTACCGACAGTAAGGAAAGATGGAGCATACAAAGATGTTCATAGCATTATTTGCAACAGCAGGAAGCTAGAATCAAAACGTATACCCAACCATTATAAGAGAGGAAAAACTTATGACATTTGAATTGGTGGAATCTTGCCATGCTGAAGGATGACAAAATTGAAGGATTCAGAGAAGCAGGGGAAGAGTTGTATGAAGAGATGAAGTGTCAAAAGGAGAGCCACAAGAACAGAATATACCATGACCACACCAATGTAAATTAAAGTCAGCATGGACAGGGGGGAGGGTAAAAACCCAACAATTCTATGGTCAATTGTAATCGTCAATGTTAATATCAGACTACCAAAGTTTTCCCCTTTCTGTTAACAATCAGCTGATAATCTGTTTCTTTCAGGGAATGTACTTCATAAAGATGTTTCTTGGAAATATCTGAAAAGTATCTGTAGTGTCAGAATAAAATGTATCACTCATTTTTTTAGAAAGTAATTGGATAAAAAAAATCTAGGATATTCTAAAATCTTCCTGGAGAGGTAGAAATCAGGACTTCCCTACCGCTTGACCTCTCACTGTCTTACACACCAATCTCATATCTATCATAGGAGGTCCTACCGCAGCTGGGCTAGGAGTCACTTTTCATCCAGAACTTGTACCAATACACCCCCTCTGGACTACATAGGAACTAGGAGATGAGTTTCTCTGGAGCTCTTGGAGAAAGACGGGTCAGCCATCTGAAACTTCCCAGCAGGCAAAGGGGAATCAACAGGATAAGTCAGAAAAGTGCACATTACTTCTCTACTAAAATTCTCCCTCCTTCCAGTTCCTCCTTGCCATGGTTTATCTGAAATGACTTAATAAAATAGCATGCACCACAAGGAGGATACATAATGTCAGCTACCCCATGGGCCAAGAGAGCCCTGCCATCTAATTCTTTCATTTTACAGACAAGGAAAGGTTAAGTGACTTTCCCAAGGTTACACAAGTATTAAGAAACAGAGCTGAGATTTTAGTCCAAGCCTTCTGACTCCATATCTAATATTCTGTTAAGTATGCCCCATTGTGCTGCCCTTAAAACATCTCCTTCACTTTAGGACACGTGTTCATTATAAATTCTTAAATGGAAGAAACACGGTGGAAATGAGGGAGCACACAGTAGGACTAAATGTTCTCCTTTCACTAAAAGGGGAAAGTGACTTGCCCAATGTCATGAAGGGAGGAAGTATGGACCTAACATTGGTTAGTTCATAAGTCAATTTTTAAAATCCTAAACTCATTTTAAGTTGGCTAACCTGTGATACTCTGGGATGCACAGAGGTGGTACAATAGATGGAGCACTGGACCTGGAGTCAGGAAGACCTAAATTCCAATTCAGCCTCAATCCCTAGCTGTGTGATCCCAGGAAAATTACTTAAGCTACTTGCCTCAGTTTTCCCACTTATAAAACAGGAATAATAATAGCACCTACTTCCTAGGATTGTTGCAAGGAACAAATGAGCTAATAATTGGAAAGCACTTAGCTAGACACATAAATATTAGCTATTTTAAATTATTTATTATTAATAGTAGTAGCAGTAGCAACAGCGGCAATAGTAGTAGTAGTAGTAGCAGTGGTGGTGGTGGTAGTGTTAGTAGTAGTAGTAGTAGTGGTGGTGGTGGTAGTGGTAGTAGTACTATATAAATCAGGGACAGTAGTACTATAAAAACCTTGGTTCTAGTTGGAATTCTGTCATTAACTTACTGTGAGACTCTACATAAGTCTTAACTTACCTGGGTCTGTTTCCTTATGTGCAAAATGAGGGTGCTCTAGACTAGATGACCTCTAAGGTCCCTTCCATACCTAAAGCCATGGCCTTATCATCTGAGATTGTTCAGTCCTACATCTTATGATCCTAGCCTCTAACCTTATAGATGAGGAAAACAGCCATGAGAGGTCAGTGAAGTTGCCAAGATCATAATGGTAGTAAGTAGGAGATTTGGAGCTCGAACTCGGGTTCTCTAACTCCATTCCTGTGACTTCAGCACTCTACCCGAGCTTCCTGGGGAAGGCAGACTTTGAGCGAGTTTTAGAGGAGGGATAGACACAATAGAGAAGGAAGGAGCAGGTTTGCTTCCCTGGGGAATCCTCAGAGCATGCCTACTCTAGAAGCAAAGGAGGGCAAGGCAAGCTTGGTACCTGGGGGAAGAAGATAACTCAGGGATGCTCTGTCTGTGGCCAGTTAGCAAAGCAGAAAATAGCAGAAGGAAAAAGTCTACCCAAGCAAACCGCCTTATAAGGTCTCCAGGCCCACATCAAAGCACAGGAATTTGGGAAAGAGTTTGGAGAAAGGACAGTTAGTTTGGATTTTTTTTCCTTCTGTCTCTGAGACTTCATCCTCCTGAATTTAATATCTTTCCCCAGCCCACCCCACCGGCTCTGTCAGTCGTTCTGTTTTCTAAAAGCTAACAGATGTCAGTGCCATGGGGTTTCAGAGAAAACTTGTGGTGCCCACATAACACATTAGAGTTAATGGATTCTAAGAATGCTCATGGCTTGGGACAGGCCAGGGTGAAAAACAGAGGGGGGTAGAAAAGAGGGAGCCAGTGGCTGCGCTGTGTGTAACCTTTAGACAGAAACCAAATACTTCACTCCAGAGCCGCCTGGGGAAAATTCCTCAGTGAGCTCTTTCTTCCCAGAATACTGGGCAAATTCATCCAGGCCAAGCATTCCCAGAGGAAACAAGACAATTGTTGACAAGACCCATGGAGCAGGAGCTCCGTCTCCCTCAAACACATGATGTAGAAAAGAGGTCAGGATGTGGAATCTGAAGGACTAGCCTGGGTTCTGCTACCGACCGCTGTTAAGGAACAACTCTGTGTGACCCTGAGCAAGTTGACTTCCTTTCTCTGGGCTTCAGATTCGCTGCCAACTGTAAAATGATGGAATGTGACTAGATTCCCCCCCCACCCCCCAGGCTTTTTCTTAGCTAAAGTACCAAAAGATTCATCATGAGATGGATCTAAAGTCTAAAGGATTCCAGAGTTTGAATCTTCACTTTGCCACTTAATATGTGGGTGATCCTCGACAAGTCTCGTGACTTCTCTGGATTTTAGTTTCCTCATCTGTCAAATGAAGGGGTTGGACTTGATGGCCTCTGAGGACCCTTTGACTTCAGAGCTCACACTGTAGAATTAAAGACATAAGACATAAGAAAGAGCACTAAGTTTGGAATCAGAGGGTTTCAGAAGCCCAGCTCTGTATGGCCCTGGACAAAGTATGTTCCACCCCTCCAACTCAGTTTCTTCCTCTGTAGGACAAGTAAATTGTAGTGCATTATCTCTAAATCCTATGATCCCAGGAATATTTGAAAATCCACCCAGAAGAGATCTCTCATCTCAGACCTCCCAAATGAACTGAGTTCATCAAGACCCTTGAATCTCTTTGGAGGGCTGATGAGGTAACTGCTGGGTCTGAAGGCAGGAAGACCTGAGTTACATCTGACCTCAGACACTCACTTGCTAGCTGTGTGATCTTGGTAAGTCACATCCTCTTATTGCTTCAATTTCTTCTACTATAAAATTGGGATACTGCTAGCAGCTACCTAGTCGTGGGGATGAAATGAGATAATATTTGTAAAACTAGCACAAAACAAATGGGAAAGGATCTGTTTGTACAAAAATGTTTATAGCTGCTCTTTTCCAAAGAATTGGAAACTAAAAGGATGTCCCTCAATTGGGGAATGGCGGAACAAAATGTGTATATGATGGTGATGTAATACTATTGTGCTATAAGGAATGATGAACAGGATGATTTCAGAAAGAGATGGAAAGACCTACATGAACTGATGCAGAACGAAATAAACAGAACCAGGAAAACAGAGTATGAGATAACAGCATATTGTGGGACAATCAAATGTGATAGACTTAACTATTACTGGCAATACAATGATCCAGGACAATTCTGAGGGACTTATGAAAAAGAAAGCTATCTACCTCCATAGAAGAAACTGTGGGAATAGGAATGCAGATGAGAGCATGCAATTTTTCACGTGTTTATTTGGGTAAATGTTTGGGGGGGGGTTGGTTTTCTAAAATTATTCACTTATAAAAAAATAATTTGGAAACATGCTTTGTGTGATGATACATGTATAACTCAGAATGAATTACTTACCAGTTCTGGAAAGGGGGGAGGGAAGGAGGTAGGAAGACAATTTGGGTCATTGTCCCAATGTCCACAGAAAACTTATGTGGAGATTTGTAATTGTTTAAAAAAAATCTATCCACTACACCAAAAATAAATGAATAAATAAATAAATAGCACAGAACCTGGCACATAGACCTTTATATTTCCTTTCCCTTCCTCTCACTCTGATGAAATGAATATCATAGGAGTCCCCACTACCTGGCAAGATGGGCTTGTACACTTCTACCGGTCTTCCTCCCTTTTAGACAATAATGCCATTCCTTGGTTTCAGGGTCACAGGAAACATATCTGTAGGTTGCCTGTATAGATTTAGCATCCAACCGTGGGTGCTGGTTTTTGGTAACTAAAAAGTACTGGTCTGTGAGCTTTTTCTCTTCAAAAAAGTCTGCCCCCAGAAGAGCTTATATTTACCATTCTCTGTACTTTTCTACCCAACTCTTAATGCTCAGCCGTCAGACTTCCCGTTGGAAACATTTTCCAGATTCAAGTCAAGTCAACAAAGCTTTACTAAGTACCTTCTATGTGCTCAGTCCCATGCTGTGGGGTTGGGAGAGAAGACAGCATGGCCTCTTCCTGCAAGGCCCTTATAAGATGCTAGTGTGCATGTGTATGTATACACACACATACACACACACACACACACAATTTCTCTCTCTCTCTCTGTCTCTCACATCTTTTCTCTTTCCTCTCTGGTCTTCTCTTTTTATTCCTTTCCTACCCCCTTTCCCTTCCTCCTCCTCTTCTTCTCTCTCCATCCCCCATTCTCTCCCTTCCTTCCTCTTCTTCCTCTCTGTCTCCTCCCTCCTCTAATAGTCCAAGGCTGGTTGTTATTTAAATACCAAAATGAGTGCTACACACAATAATCTTCCTAAGATAATTTCCATCACATTATTCTCATGAACAAGAATATTCAATATCTCCTCACTGCGCATGAGATGATGTCTAAAATCCTCCACTTGGCATTTGAGGTCTTCTATAATGCTGACACCCATCCTCTACCCAACCTTACTACTTACTTCTCCCCCACAGTCTCAACCAGATCTTTTCATTGTCATCTAAACACTTCAGGCTCACATTTCTCCTCTGGGCCCTTATTCATGCTGCTGTCACCCCACAAAGAATCTTTTCTTCTTCCTGGCAACCTAACCCAATGCTACCCATTCCTCAAGGCCTTTCTCCTCCCTGAAGCCTTTCCAGACTTGCTCTGATATTTTCTGTTCTCTCTTCCTTCTCCAGTTTGGAGTGGAGACAGAAAATGTGAGTGTGCATTCTTGTTCTGCCATTTACTCCCTGTGCATAGTATTAACCTCTCCAAATGGGCCCCAGTCTCCTCAGGTTTTGAAAGAGATGATCTCTAAGCCCCCTTCTAACTAAGTAACAGTAAATAACACCATGTAGGAATAAAATTAGTCCATCTAGGCAAGGAGCTTTCTGGGCCCAACCGCTGTCTTACCATTCCTTTTGCTCTCCCACAGTGCCTTCTATAAGACTAGGTCCATGACAGAAACTTTATAAATACTACTTGCATTAGACTGAACACAGAAAAACTATTTGGTCCTCTTTTGTTGGAAAACACACAACCTTGACTTAGACAGAAGCCAGTCACCTAATTCTCCAACCTCCCAGGTTTCTAATCAGGCACCTAACTCATTCTACAATCCCATATCCCTTAGTCAAGCAGGAAAATTGTGTTTTTGTCTTTGTCTTCTGTATAGGAGGGGCATCATAAATATTTGTTGAATTAAATTGACTTATCATGGGGCAGAGGAAAGAGCCTTGAGTCTGGGGGAAGCCAAAGGATCTGGGTTCAAACTCTACTTTTGCCATTTACTACCTGTATGACTTTTAACAAGCCACCTCACCTCTTTGGGTCTCAGTTTCTTTATCTGTAAAATGGTGATGGTAGTGGTGGGAAGGGTCAGATCAGACAGCATCTAAGATTTCTTCCAGCTCATGATATTATAAACTTTTCCCTTTAAAACAAAC
This sequence comes from Monodelphis domestica, assembly GCF_027887165.1. Lineage (NCBI taxonomy): Eukaryota > Metazoa > Chordata > Mammalia > Didelphimorphia > Didelphidae > Monodelphis > Monodelphis domestica. The sequence goes on along the minus strand of NC_077227.1, from coordinate 446,715,276 downwards.
AAAACCATGTTGTAGTGCCTGGTAGATTGAGGCAAACCCAGACCTCACAGGTTTGTCTTCACTTACAGGAATAAAAGATAGGAGTTAGATCATCCACAAACTTGTCCCTCTTCTAGTCATTAAAGCCATACTTTTCAATTACACAATTCATGGGTGTTTTGATGTTTTAACAACAGGCAGGTTGGTGTCATTGAATAAGCTCTAAAAGCTATGGCATACCTCATAAAATCTATTATTAGTAATGGTGCTAATCAACATTTATATAAGCGTTAAGATTTGCAAAGAATTCTACATATATTGAAAAGCAGGAGACTCCAATCAAGGCAATGATCCAAGACAATTCCAAAGGACCCAGGATGGAAAAATACTGTTCATCTCCTGAGAGAAAACTGATGAACTCTGAGTGCAGTTTGAAGAAAGCCTTTTTTTTACTTCTTTATTTTCTTGGGGGTTGTGTGTGTGTGTGTGTGTGTGTGTGTGTGTGTGTGTGTTTTCTTTTGTAACAATGCTAATACAGAAATGTTTTGCATGATTTTCACATGTTGTTTGTCTTCTCAAGGGGCAAGAGAAAAGAGGAAGGGATAGAATTCAGAACTCAAGTTTTTTTTTAAATAAATTTTTTAAATTTATATGTAATTTTGGAAATATTTAATGAAATTAAAAAATTTTCTTAAAAAGATAGAGGCAGCAGGGCATAATGAATAAAGTCCTGACCTTGATGCCATGAAGACCGAGGTTCCTATCCTACCTCTGGCACATACTTTTTGTGATCCTAGACAGATCTCTTCACTTCTCTCACCTCTGGGCACATCTCTAAAACCAAAAACTATAGACAAAGTATTAACCTGAACTGGTGGATTTCCTCACTGGAGCTCTCTAGAACAATAAAATCCAAGGTCTGATTCCTATCCTTATTTATATACTACATTAAGAGTTGCAAAACCATGGGCAACTAGGTGGTTCAGTGGCTAGAGAGCCAGGTCTAAAGATGAGAGGTTCCAAGTTCAAATCTGGTCTTATTCATTTTCTAGCTATATGACCCTGGGCACTTGCCTTACCTTCTATTACCTAGCCCATATCATGTTTCTGCCTTGGAACCAATACTTAGTATTGAATCTAAGATGGGAGATAAGAGTTAAAAAAAAGACTTGCAAAATCCTAGAAGTATAATCTATTATTTCTTTTTTTTAAAGATATTTTATTTTCCCAAATACAGTAATATCAATTTTCACCATTTAGTTTCCAACAGTATAAGATCCAAATTTCTCCTTCCCTCCCTTCTCTAGGAGTTGGCAAGCAATTTGATCTGGGTTATATATATATTATCATGCAAAATAGATTGTCACTTTTGCAAGAGAAAACTCATATAAAACCAAAATTCCCCCAAATAAAAACATAAACTAATGTGAGAAATAGTATGTTTTGATCTGCATTCTGACTCCAACAGTTCTTTCTCTGGAGTTGGAGAGCATTCTTTGTCCTAAGTCCTTGAGAACTGACCCAGATCACTGCACTGCTGAGAGCAGCTAAATCTTTCACAGTTGATCACTGTACAATATTGCTGATACTGTGTACAACATTCCAGTTCTGCTTATTCTACTATTTCTTTTGATGACTTCATTTGATTTAGAGCTGAAAGGAAACTTAGAAGTCACATCGTTCAAGAGGAACTGAGGGGGGCGACTTGTCTAAAAGTCACCCAAGAGCTCCTCAGGATTCAGATGAAGAACCAATCCAAATCCAGATCTCTTTTGACCATATCTTGCTAGTGATGGTTCTTAGGTTTAATTATGTCTAAGCTGTTGGGCTTAGCATAAGCCAAAAGACTTCTTCCAGGCCTTATCATCATCATTTGTAAAACATGGGGGTTCATTTTGTCTAGATCAAAGGTTCTTAATCTGAGGTTCATGGATGGATTTCAAAGGGTCTAGGGGTTTGAATGAAAAAATTATCTCTTCACTGTAATATATTTGGTTTCTTTTGTAATCTGATATAATTTATTTAAAAGCATTGTTCTGAGAAAGGGTCCATAATATTCCTTGGACTGCCAGGGCCTCTGTTCTAGATGATCCCAAAGGCCCCTTCCAGCTTTAAGACTCTGTGAACTCGCATCAGATAGAATAAATGCAGAATAGCAGTAACACTGCTACTCATCCTCCCCAAGAAAGATAAATGGAGAGAGGGGGGAAAACAAGGAAACTGTTGGACAAACTTTGTGAGCAGTCTGCATTTCCCATCTTCCCCTCTGATGGGTACCATTTAATTATACTCCTGTTTTTAGCATTACACTGGAAGGAGGATTTTGGAATTGGAAACACTGGGGGGGGGGGGGGAAGCAGGAATCATTGCTTTGACAACTGCTGGATGACTTGGTAAGTTTCTTAGTCTATCTGTATGTGCCCATTTGTCACCAAAGACACACCAGGGAGTCTGCAATTAGGTACATAGGAAAAGATAGAGTCTTTGCTTTCTGGAAACATATTTAGAGCATGGTCTGAAAGTATTACTAGAGAATTTGTTCTAGATACTTCTTCCTACCCAAAGAACTCAAAGAACAAAGGGGAAAGTATATGATTGTGATGGAAATACTATTTTGCTACTAAAAATAATGAGCAGGATAGTTTAAGAAAAACCTGGGAAGACTTATATGAATTGATGCAGAGTGAAGTGAGCAGAAGCAGAGAATCACTATATATAATAACAGCAATAGTGTAATAACAATCAACCATGAAAGACTCTAATCAGTTTAAAGATCCAAGCCATTTCCAAAGGACTCATGATGAAAAATGTCTCCAGAGAGAGAATTGATGAACTCTGAGTGCAAGTTGAAATATAATTTTTAACTTTTTTATTCTTGCTTTTTTGTAACATAGATAAAATGGAAATGTTTTGCATGATTTCACATATATAATTGATATATTGATGAACTCTGAGTACAAGTTGAAGTAAATTTTTTTTAAATTTTTTATTCTTGCTTTTTTTAAACATAGATAAAATGGAAATATGTTTTGCATGATTTCACATGTGATATATTACTTGCCTTCTCAATTGGTGGAAAAGAGACTGGAGGGAGGGAGAGATTTTTGAACTCAACATTCTTCTAAAAAGAATGTTAAAAATAAATAGCAAAATTCTTAAAACATAAATTAAATGTTTTTTAAAAATTGTAAGGATGGGAAGAGTCCCTCAGCATTTCCTCTGAGTAGGGGGGATAGGGTATTAAATTCTAGCCATGGTGAAGTTTTACCCCAGACCATAAACCAAAACAAACCCTCTAAATCTGAGATTATATTTGAACTCCAGGGCCTGAAAAGAAGATTATGTCCAGTGCTCTGTATGAGGCCGTCTCCACCAGGTCTGATGCTTCACAAGTCTCCTCCCAGCTCAGATTCAAGTTAGTTACCACTGAGATTTGTATAGAATAAAAGGAGAAGGAAAAGCAAGACACAAAGCCATTCAGTCTTGGCCATTCCTCCTTCATGCTCTGCCCACAAGGGCCTCCTCACTGCAGGCCTTCAGTGCCCAGCCCCTTTCAAGCTTCCAAAGACATTTTAGCGGCAATTAAAATTCCTCAGATTTCTACTCGACTATTTTTATCTGCCAGAGATATAATCAACATGTTCCTAACTGTACATCCCCGGCCGTCTCTCCTTCCAATGTCTCTGAGACTTCAGCCATAGCTACCCTTCTGGTGCTCAAGTATTTGTTAATTAGGTAGGCGGATGGGATCTGGGGGAGGGGGAAGGGAGAGGGAACTCTGATGGTGGAAACTTCACTCAAAAGCTTCAAAGTCAGTCCCCAGGAATAGAAGACATCCCCCCCACACACACACCCCAACAGCCTCCTCCCCACCCATCAAAGAAACAAAACAATCCACCCCCACCAGACCCTGGGTCTCAGGTCTCAGACCCCACAGGGTCTAAACCCCAAAGCTGGGTTCTCTCTGTCAGCCACAGGCTAATATTCCACTAATATAAGTCCTGTCTTTTACATTTCCTGGAAAGGCATCCAGTTATCTCAAAGTCTACAGAAGAAGAAAAGCAGAGCCTGTTTTCAAAACAAGTCCTAGATGGGCTATCCTGATTTCTGGGCTAGTTCTCTGGAAAGTTAGTCAAAGTAAGGGGGTACAAAGCTAGAAGAACAAGAAATGAAAGCATCACCTGCTCAGTCATCAAGAGATTGATCTGTCTACGAAAAGGGATAATGAAAACAAAGGCAAAGATGGAGGGAAAGGCACAGAGTGCCTGGGACAGAATTGGCTAAGGCAGAGCTCAGAAATAAAATGGATGGTAAATTGGATGCAGCCAGGAAGAAAAATCCTCCAAGTATCCATGCCTGGAATCCATCATTCAACAAATATTAGGCGCTTACTAAATGTGCCAGGCACTGTGCTAAGCACTGGGGATGCCAAGAAGCCAAACACTTTTTGTTTGCTTTCAAGGATTTTGCAGTGAAATGGGGGTATAGTGGTAGTCTCTCGGTGTCCGAGAATGACTATTGTCTTTATGCATTATCACCTATTGATGTACCCTCATGTGAAATGGGGGAGACAACATGCAAACAAGGTACAGACCCAATAAATTGGAGCTAATCAACAGTGGGCACCAGAGGGACTAGAATTAAGGAAAGGATTCCTGTAGAAGGCAAGATTCTAGTTGGCACCAAGGAAGCCAGGAAGCAGAGATGAGAAGGGAGAACATTCCAGGCATGGGGACATCCAGGGAAAATTCAGCATCGGGAGATGGAGAATCTTGTGTGAGGATCAGCAAAGAAATCAATGTCACTGTATTATACAATTACATAGGAGAATGTAAGATGTAAGAAGATGAGAAGCAGGAGAACACATTATGAAGGACTCTGAATGCCAAAGAGATTTTTAAAAGTTGATCCTGGAGGTGATAGGGAGGCAAGGTTTATTGCAGAGGAGGGCGATATGGTCAGACTTGAACTTCAGGAGTCATCAGGCTCCTTCAATAGTTCAGGTGTAAGGTGATGAAGACCTATATTAGGTTGATGGAAGTGTTACAGGTAAGAAGGGGGAGCGTATAAGAGGTAAGATCAAGGGGGCAGTGAGGTAGCTCTGTAGATTGAAAGCCAGGCCTTAAGATAGGAGGTATGGATTCAAATGTGACCCCAGGCATTTCCCAGCTGTATGACCCTGGGCAAGTCACTTGACCCCCATTGCCTAGCCCTTACCACTCTTCTGCCTTGGAACCAATACACAGTATTGATTCTAAGATGGTAGGTAAGGGCTTAAAAACAAACATACAAGCAAACAAAAAACCACAAAGGTAAGCTCAATAGGTAACAGATTGGTAAAGTGGGGTTAGGCGTAGGGGTGGAAGAGGGAAAAGAGAAAGTGAAGAGTTGAGGATGATATGAATATGGTACTCAACAATTTTAGGGAAGTTAGGAAGAGTAGAGGAGGGTTTGGGATGAAACGATAATGAGCTGATTTCAGAAACTTGAGTTTAAGATGTCTATGCGACATCTAGTATCATACAGGAATCAGTTTCCTTCATATGAGGAAAAGAGTTCAGTTATTCTTCAGGCAAGTCAACTTATTGTGACTCTGTTTGGGATTTTCATGGCAAAGATACTGGAGTGGCCATTTCCCTTCTCCAGCTCATTTGAGAGATGAGGAGACTAAGATAAACTTGCTTAGGGTCACACAGCTAAAGAGTGTCTGAGGCCAGAGGAGTCTTCTTGACTCTAGCTTAAGTGTTCTATCTACTGGACTACCAGCTGCCCTATGAAGAAAGGGTAGTAAAAATTTAGAGGTTGGTGTTTATGATCATTTGAAAACCCTCTCTTACTCCAATCAACGAACATACATTTATTAAGCAACTCTATTCCAAACACTATGCTAAGCATTTGGGTTACAATGGCCCCAAAATTGGAATACTCCCTGCTCTTGTGGAGTTTATATTCTATCAGTAAGACAGAATAAATATAAGGTAGCTAAGCAGGGAAAGCCCAAGTAATGAGAAGGGTGGAGAATCGGGAAAAGTTTATATAGTCTCTGGGGTTTATGCTGCATCTTGAAGGAAGAGCAAGATTCCATGAAGGAGAAGGGAGGAGGGCATGCATTCCAGGCATGAGGCATAGATAGGGGAAAAGCCCAGAAATAAAAGGAGTGCCATTAAGGAAGAACAAAGAGAAGACCAATTTGGCTGCAATGCAAAAAGGGTTATTTATTGTACAGTGATGCTGGGAAGAAAAGGTTGGGGCCAATTTGTGAAGTTGTAAAGGACTTTATAAGGAAAAAAAGGAGCTGACATTTTAGCCTTGAAGTAAAGGGGAGCCACTGGACCTTATTGAGCAAGGAAGCGGCATGATCTGAACTACACTTAAGAAAAATCTCTCTGGCAGCTGTGAAGAAGATATATTAGATCACCATCAAAAAGTGCTTATTAGAAGCTGAGATGACACTGGAAGAAATGTCCACTGTTGCGAATAAGTCTGTCTCCAAAGACCCCATATGGTATGTCAAGTTTCCTTGTTAATGCAAATAGCACCCAGAGGATATTTCTCTCTTCCATAAGGGCACCAACATCAAAATGTACATTACTGAGAAAGTACGTTATGGAAATGCACAAATATTGAACAAACACCAAAGCTTCAATGAAAACCTCTCAAGTTCAAATCACAGCTCTGGTGTGACCTTGAACAAGTCCTTTTGCCTTTCTAAGTCTCACTTTTCTTATTTGATTTATTATGGTGCTCTAGAAAGAGAATTGGCCCCAGAGTCAAAGGATGTGGGTACAAAGTTTACTTCTGCCATTCACTGCCTTATATGACCTTTAACAAATCCTTTTATCTTTCTGAATCTAATTTTCCTCAATGGTAAAATATTAGGGTTGGACTAGATGGCTTTAACTCCTATGGTTCTATCCCCTCAGGGAATCTTACAGTCCAGAAGGAAAGAGAAGTTTTGTTTAAGATACACAACTATAATACAATCCGGTGGGGGCAGCTGGGTAGCTCAGTGGATTGAAAGCCAGGCCAAGAGACAGGAGGTCCTGGGTTCAAATCTGGCCTCAGATACTTCCTAGCTATGTGACCCTGGGCAAGTCACTTAACCCCCATTGCCTAGCCCTTACCACTCTTCTGCCTTGGAACCAATACACAGTATTGATTCAAAGATGGAAGGTAAGGATTTTTTAATAAAATAAAATAAAATAAACCTGGACAATGATTGGTACCAGGAGAGTCAGTTCCCAGTTAAATATCAGCCCTGTTCCCTTTCCCATAAAATGACAGCTCCTGAAGTACAGCTAAGACGCACTGTCTTCTATCAGACTCCTACTAGAGTAGAACATTAAAGCTTGTATTGGTCTTATCAGCCACAGTTGGACATGCTGTACATTGACCCCAACATAGTGATGTTATTTAGTCCTCTTCAAGTATGAAGGACAGCAACCAGAGTACCATGTCCAGGTCTGACTGCTACCATTTAGGCTGGACCTTGAGAAGCTTAAATGTTTCCAGAGAAGGGCCATCAAGAACGTTCTTGAGCATTCTACATGAGGGTCAGTTGAAAGAACACTGAATATTTATCCAGGAGAAGACTCAGGATAGATAGGACAGCTATCTTCTAGCATATGCAACACTGTTCTGTTGAAACCTATCTATCAGATTTGTTCTATTTCTCCCCATCACCCCAGAAGGCAACACTCCAAGAAATGAGGGGATGGGTGAAGAGGAAGATTTAGGCTTAACATAAAGACAAATCTTAATAATTCAAGTGTTGCCCAAATGGAATGGGTTGCTGCCTCAGGAAGTTGCAGATTCCATATCAGTATCAGTTTTAAAGCAAAATTTGGATGGCCATTTGGCAGCCATGTTAAAAAAGGATACTTGTTCAAAGTATGTCTTAGACAAGATGGGCTCTGAAGTCCTCTCCAGTTCTAAGGTCAGATGGTTCGACCCAATAAATCCCATTGTTTCTGTATGTCCCCAGTGATCCAATAGAAATTCCTTTGTTGCCATTTACAGCTCTTCACAACTTAAATCCTCCTCTACCTTCCAGGTCTTCTTACATATTGCTCCCCTCTCACTTTTTATGTCCAGCCATATTGTCTTACTTGCTCTTCCTCATGCATGAAGCACCATCTCTTATCTTCAAATCTTTACAGTGGCTGTCCCTTGTGCCTGGAATGAAGTCTCCCCTCCCCCAACCTCTAACCACAAGAATACTTTGTTCTCCTTCAAAATCAATCTGGTACAGAGGCTCTCTTTCCCCTAACTCCACCCTCACCCCTTACTGTCTCCAAAATGTTACCTTTATCTGTCTTCTGTTTTGTATATTCCTACCTACATGCATGTTGTCTTCCCCAGTAAGAGGAGGAAATGTTTGCTTTTATCTTTGTATTCCCAGCACCTATTTACAAGATCTGGCACACAGTAGACCCTTAATAATAAATGTTAACTGGTGCTTTCTGATTTTTTTCATTCTCTAGAGCCTCTTTTTTTTTTCATTATATTTCTCTGACTCCTGGCATCTTTCTTCCCCCCTTCCTTTCCTGCATTCTCTCCTTCTTTACTCTCTGAAATTCTCTGCTTCCTCTTTCCTTCTCCTCTCACATCCTCTCCTTCCTCCCTTTCTTCTTACATTCATCCTCTCTTTCCTACCTCTCTCCCTTTCTCTCAGATTCTCTTTTCCTGTATTCATTCTCATCTTTCTCCTCTTCTATATTCTCTCCTTCCTCTCTCTTTATCCTTTCCTTCCTACCTCTTACCTCGCATATTCTCTCCCCTTCTCTTGTCTCTTACATTCTCTTTTCCTGTATTTATTCTCTTCATCTTTCTCCTCTCCCATATTCTCTCTTTCCTACCACTCTCTCCTCTCTCATTCTCTCCTATCATCTCCCATTCTTCCTACATTAATTCTTTCCTTTCTCTCTCTCCTCTCATGTAGTCTTTCCTTCCCCTTCCTGCTCTCTCTCACATTTTTCCCCTCCTCACTTGTCTCTCCCACCCCTCATCTGAGATGAGCATCTGTGTTTCTCATCAGTCCAGCAGTCACAGCAAACACCCACTACTGATGAAAGGGAGCAAGAGATGACTCCTCTCCAAAGACAAGGCTCCGGCCAGGACCACTTCACTGATCAAAGGCGAGGGGCACTGCTGTTTGCACTATATTAGCCTAACCAACCCGATTAAGTGTTCAAATGAACCAATCAACAACCAGCTGCCTGATCTGTGCACCCCCTGGAGATTCTCCCCCCCCTCACACACACACAAAACCCTGGTATTCTCCTGGGGGGTTATTTCCCCTTGTGCCAGAAACAAGGCTCTAGAGAGGGAATTCCTGATAACACAAGAAGACAGAAGAGCTTTTTATGTGACTTTGATCACTGAGGCAAGTAAGGCTTCTATCAGCTGTCCCTGTCACTGAGGAGGCTGCCTCAGGTCAGGTCCCAAATCTGCCATCAGAAGAACAGGATATGCATCCACCCCCACCCCCATCCGGTGCTATTAAATCCCCTTACACTGTCTCTGCATCACAAAAGGGCTGGTATGGGCAAAAGAAGAGTAAAGAGGGGTGTAGGAATGCCCAAAAGAGTCACATGGTTACAGGACTCCAGAACTTGGGCCCAGAAAGAACCTTAGAAGTCAGAGATAGACTTAGAGCTGGAAAGGTTCTTAGAAATCACCTGGATAAGGAGGTGTCTGTCCTAGTAGACTGAGGACCAGACCAAGAGTCAGGAAGATCTGAGCATACATGGATCCTTAGACATAACTAGCCGTGTGACCCTATTCAAGTCACCTAGCCTCCGCTTGTCTTAGTGCCTTCAGCTGTAAAATGGGGGTAATAATAGGACCCAACCTCCCAGGGCTGTTGGGAGGATGACAGGAGATAATATCTGTAAAGCACTCAGCATAGTGCCTGGAACACAGTAGGCACTTAATAAATGCTTGTTTCCTTCTCTTCTCCCCTTCTCCCTCATTGTATCCTTTCCCTTGAATAATAATGATGATGATGATATAGTACTTTAAGGTTTATAAATGCTTCACAAATTATCTTGTTTTATCCTCCCCCAAAACCTGGGAGGTAGATGCTATTAACATCCCCCTAGATGAGGAAACTGAGGCAGCAGCAGTTAAATGACTTGCCAGGGGCATACAGTTAAGTAAATGTTTGAGGCTAAACTTGAACTCTGGTCTTCCTGATTCCAGGTCAGGCACTCTATCCACTGTGTCACCTAGCTGCTCATTTTGTAGATTTCTAGAATGGAGGCGTAGGGAGGTAAGGTGATTTGTTCACAGTAAGATATAAGGGACTGAGAGGAAGAGTTAAGACTAGATGGTCTCTAAGGATACTCCCAGTCCCTCTGAGTCAGAAAACAGTGTTCTTCCCACCAAAATGCCCTCTCTTACCCCATCATTTTACAAAAGAGAAACCCGAAGTCCAGAGAAAGTGACATATTCCTGAAGAGCCTCGAATAGAGAACATAATTCAAGGAATAACCAATCTAGAGATAGGAGACAACTAGGTGACTCGGTAGATAGAGAGCTATCTGGAGTCAGGAAGACCTAATTTCAAATCTGGCCTCAGACACTTACTAGTTGTGTGACCCTGGGCAAGTCACTTAACCTCTGCTTGCCTTAATCCACTAGAGAAGGAAATGGCAAACCAAGGCAGTATGTTTGCCAAGAAAACCCTATGGGCAGCATTGTTGTGCTATGATCCGTGAGGTCATGATGAATTGGACACGACAGAACAAAAGAATAACAATGGAAAACATTTCCTCTGCTCCATCCTGAATCTCCTGGCTCAACTCAAAAGCCTCTATAGACAAAATACTATCCTGAGTTGAAGGAAGAATGACTTTTGGGCCTGCATGGATACAGAGGGATGGCTTAACTGGCTGCCTCCCACAAGCCTGCTATACTTGACTTACACTCTGTTTTTCCATCCATTTATAAAACTCAAACTTCAAAAGTTTGGGGTTTGGGCTCCTTTCTCTAACTTAAATAAATTGATGTAATAGGAAACTTTGGTCTCCTATTTTGGAGTTCTCACTTTCCTAGGGAAATATTGGGATAGCAGACAATGCTAACAAAGACAATATGTACCAGACTGAAAAGATTTGGCTATGCCTCACCAAAGATTGCTCCCTCCACTCCCAACGTCCACCACTCTCCTCAGATACCGAGGCTCTCGTGAGGATGGTGGATGCTTACCAGCCCGCCAAAAAGGATGATAGAACAGACTCCTACTCACCAGCCTCCCTCATCACAGCCTCCTTTCACCTTCAGAGACATTTCTCCCCATCTATCAACCCAGGAGCAAACAGGAGATGGCATGATAATCTCGAAAAGACACCAGACTCAGTGAGAAATCCTAAACCAAATTCCATCTCTGTCACTGGTGACTTATGTGGTCTTGGGTAATTCTCTTAATCTCCTTGAACCTCATTTTCCACATTTACAAAAAGATACTAGATTGCTGTGGTCAGCCTTAGATAAAAATGGATCCCTGGTAGCCACATACGGACTTAGAAAACCATAAATTAGCATTATCTCCATTGTATTGTATTTTTATTTATTTTGCTAAACATTTCCCAATTACATTTAAACCTGTTTCAGACCGTACTCCTGGCGTTTACAGCTAGCATTTGACATGGCTAGATTAGATGACTTCTGAGGTCTCATAAAGACCTTACTTATCAGGTTCTAAGGTCTAAGGCTTTCAATCTATGATCTTTCCATCATATGAAAGGGAAATTTTAAAATGTAGAACAAGGCAGAGAGGAGCGGGGCTAGGCCAGTGGTCAAACAGAGAGAGACCTAGACTAGGAAACAAGATTGTCCACTGGAGGCAGTTAGGTGGCTCAGCAGAAAGAGTGCCAGGCCTAGAGATGGAAGGTCCTGGGTTCAAATGTGGCCTCAGATACTTCCTCGCTGTGTGACCCTACACAAGTCACTTAACCCCCATTGCCTATCCCTTTACTGCTCTTCTGCCTTGGAACCAATATACTGTAATGATTCTAAGATGGAAGGTAAAGGTAAAAAAAAAAAGAATACCCATTCTCCCATTTTAGAGATGAAGAATCTAAGGTCCTTTAAGATTAAGTGACTTGCTGAAGGTTACACAGTGGAAGAACTGGTATTTGAACATAGCTCCTCTGACCCTAAACCCAGCAGTTTTTCCACTACTCCTAGTTTCTTTCCTAGTTGCCAGCTGTGTGATTCAGGGCAGTTCCCTCTCTGAAACTATAATTCCTCATCCATAAAATGGATATAATAATAATTATATATATACATATATATAAAATACTTCACAGGGTTGTTATAAAGAAACCCACCCTTATAACATCCTCCAAATAGTTTCCCTATCAACCCATTCTAATCTCTCAAATTCCACCATTAGAGATATATTTCTTGTGATTGAGCACTGCACCCTGTAGCTCTCTTTTAAAACAAATTCTCAGGATAAACTTATTCTATTACTAACACCTTGGTGTGAATGAGTTGACCAGGAATGTTTTCTGGGTAAGCAAAAAGGAAAAAAAAACACAGGAAAGAGGCCACCAAAAGGGAGTTACAAGACACATTCCTTGAAGATATTGTCCATACAAGAGACATTCCTTGAAAACTTCACAAAGACCTGAATGTACCCTGACTCACCAAAATGATATTTTATCTGGATTAAGATAATAAACATTTTACATGTATAAAGAGCATTGGGGTTTACACAGCAAAAATTGAGGGCTAAGACAGAGGGAGTATGATGCAGTTTGGTTTTTTTAACTGAGTTATAAGTTAAGACACAGGTTTTAGAGTTCGAATTATACCTCGAGAAATAACTATGCTCTAACTTAGTAGCCTCGGAGAAGTCACTTCCCTTTCTTGGGACTCAGCCTCATCATCTGTAACATGGGAACAATAATATTGTCCCTCTCTATTCAAAGGGGGATCTCAAGTATATTTAGAGATGAAATTGAAAAGATAAAGGCATCCTGAAAAGTTAAAAGGAAACTGTATACACCAGGAGTTAGCAACCCTTTGAGAATGGGGTACCATGTTGGTGAACCGGTTTGGTGTGACAGAAAGAGGGGCACTGGCGACCACGGAAATGCTCGTGTTGTCCCCTGGCATATGTGACGCAGACTAACGTCTCCAGAATTGTTTTTATTGTTCTCTGATCTGGGGATTAAGTAGTCAAAGGTTCCAGAAGGCCATTGCACTTCTAAACTGTTTCCTTTACCAAGCCTATAGCAATGGCCAGGAAAGGGCAGAAACAATCCCTGGCTTGCTCCTGGCTGCTGCCAAAAGTCAGGTCTGCTTCTCATTTCTTTTAGCTGTAAACACACAGGAAGCCTGAAAGTTGGCGGAACCCTTTTTTGTGGTCATGTAACTCAGACATGGCTTTGATTCCAGAAATCGCATCTGGCACACAGGGAGCTCCAAACCAAGGAAGTCACTTAGGGCACCCCAAGGGAGGCATGTGTCTCGAAAACGCCCCCCCAAGAAGTCCGCGTCAGGGAAATGGACCTCTAGTTAGGGAAGATGTACTAGTCACACAATCAAGCCACACACCCCCTCCTCTCTTTCCAAATAGTCGAAGCACTGGCTGGGAATTTGTACCCGAGATTAAAAAAAGGCTCCAAAGAGGCTGTTGGGGGCCTCCGGAGCCAGCTGTCTACTCCCCACCGAGCCTGTCTCAGTCCTGTTCCTTGGCTCTCCGTCCTGCTGCGCCAACCAGTCTTTATAGAAATCTAATACACAGCACATGTGAAACTGGCCCTGCCCAGCTGAAGAAAGCTGGCACTACTGCCACCCCCCCAGGCCCTCCCTGGGCTTGAGTGGGTACAACGGGAAGATCAATGAAGTTTCTCAGGTCAGTGGGTTAGCTTGCTAAATCAAGTTACTGAGCGTACAATGGAACAGGACCAGCTGGAGTCCGAAGAAGGGGGACCAACAGGAACACAGATGAGAGCTGATGGGTGCTGAATGGTCCAAAACCCTGCCTCAAAGCTTGCCCCCAGACAAGGAGCAAATGACTCAATGCCTTCCCCATCCCAAAGAAAACATACTGAATGGTGACTTCATCCATGTGTGCACTCCCTCCATCAATACAGATAGCAAACCTGTCCACACCTTCTTAAGCTGTGTAATTCTCAGTCGTGATCTTTCATGACTCTTGGTAGGGCAATGGGAAAATCACTGGATTTGGAGTCCGAGGACTTGACTCCATCACTCTGAAAGCTCATAATTTATCATCTATAGCATCTTGGACAAGGCAACTAGCTCCTCTGGCTTTCCGGTTTTTTGGCTATAAAATGAGATAGTTGGACTAGCTCAGGGCTTCTTAATCATAGAGTCTAATGAAGCCTACGGATCCCTTCTCAGAATGTTTTTATATACATAAAATAATAGACATAGAATTACTAAGGAAATCAATTCTATTAAAATGTAGGTGTGAAACTAGTAAGAAAACAAGTTCACTGGCCTCCGGTTAGAGCTCTTGGACTAGGTGAGCTCTCGGGGCTATTCTACCCACCGTCCTCTAGGTCTTACTCTTTCATGGATACAACATTGGTGCTCTCCACCTGCTAGCCCCTATCTTACTAGACGACTGGCCACAGATCTCCCCAGAGTGGAATGGAGGTAAGAGCTGATTCTGAAAGGTTATGCCTTGGAACATGAATCTGCCTGGAGCAGATTCAAGCAAACTAAAACACTGCATGTGTGATCTCCCTAACACCAGCCTCAATAAGTGTGGAGGAGCTCAGTCGCTGCAGAAGTGATGAATTTCTTGTCCATGGTGAATCAATGAATATGAGCACAGAAAGAAAAGTAGTCTAACTACTTTATCATTTTTAATTATTTTATCATTATTATTAACTTGATTTTATCTATTTATTATTGCTAATAATAGCTCACACTGATACAGTGCTTACTATGAGTCAAGTACTGTGCCATACAATTATGATCGTATTTGATTCTCACAACAGTGGAAGATAGGGGTCATTATCATCCCCATTTTACAAAAGATGAAACTGGGGCAAACCAGGGTTATGTGACCTGGCTAGGATCATTCAGTTAATAAGTATCTGAGGCTGGATTTGAACTCAGGAAGATGAGTCTTCCTGACTCCAGGCTCAGTACTCTCTTCATTGTATCCCTTAGTTTCATAGGTGTCAAGGGGGAGAGTAATAGCTTGACAATGAAAATTTTCATTTTGGAGCCAATCTCTGAAAATATAGAGTAAAAGATTATCCTCTCCATTCCCTAAACATCTCCATACTACTTCTGTTGGTCCCACTCCAAGGATGATCCTTTACCTTCTCCTCCAAGGAACCTGGGTCTCCATCCTTCCATCTGAACTGCCCTGGTCTCTCACAGGTGAGTCTTCCCTTTTGTCCAGTACAAGGCATCCTGCTGCTTGCTGGGCCACTCACTACCACCTCCAACTCCCTTTATGAGTTGTTTACCCCCATTCAATCAGAAGCCCCTTAAGAGCAAGGGCTGAATTGATTGCTTGCAATTGTACCCCCTGGTACTTTGCACAGTGTCTGGCACATAACAAATGCTCGATAAATGCTTTATCTCTTTATCTTTCTATCCAGATGCCAGGTGAGTCATATTTGGCAAGAAATTTAGGACCCAAATGTTTCCCTTTAATAATTGTCAATAGCTCAGTCAGCTACTTCCCAACCTAGCCTCTCTCCTCCTTACCTTCCACCTACCCAAGCACTACACTTTTCAGGGACCAATAGAAATCTTATCCCTTAGTGATGCCTTCTCCAATGATCCTAATCCACTTTGATATTTTCTTCTCAGTCCTCTTAATATAGCTTATTATTTGTATAGATTCGTTTTGGCATTTTATTGGAAGAATTACAAAAGTCACAGACTCTGGGAGTTAGAAGAGCCCTTGGAAGTCATCTAGACTAAAGTACAATTGAACAGGAATTCACTTCATAACACCTCTGACAAATAATCATCTGGCCTCCACTTGAAAACTTCCAAGGACAGGAAACCTATTACCAGCAGAGGAAGTAAGCATTCTACTTTTGGACAGCTCCACAGAATACCAAACTTTCAAAGATGGAATGACCTTCCAGAGGCCATCTAGTCCAACCTGCTCCTAAACAAGATTCTCCTCCACAGCATCTCCAAGATGTGAAATCATCCAGCCTTTGCTTGGAGACCTCCAGTATGGGTAAACTGATTTCCTCCAGAATTGGGTCTATTCTGCTTTTGGATGGTTCTGATTCCACATAATCTCCTTAATCCTAGTTCAGCGCTCTGGAGCTGAGCAGTCCAAATCTAGTCCTTCTTCCTTTCAAATACTTAGAGATAGTTTTCTTGCTTCCTTTCTATAAGCCTTCTCTTCTCCAGGTTAAACAAACCCAGTTCCTTCCCCAGATCCTAGTATGAAAAGGGCCTTCCACTTTTCTCATCACCCTGGTAGCCCTCCTGCATGTACTCCCATTTGTCAACATCCTTAAAAAATGGTTCTAAAAATTTAGCATGATATTCATATGTAGTCCAAAAAAGGCAAAGTATAAAACTATCTGTGTCCTCATTCTAGCATAGTGTCTCTCTTAATGCAGTCTATGAGAATATTACTTTTTTATCTTTCTTTTTTTAATAACTACAATGTAAGTTGACTTATACTCAGCCTGCAGTCCACAAAAACTCCCTAGATCTTTTTCACATAAAATGTATTTATTTATGTCAGGCCAGCCTACTTTATTTTATTATTTTTTAAACCCTTACCTTCTGTCTTAATAACAGTTCCAAGAGCTAGGCAATTAGAGTTAAATGACTTGCCCAAGGTCACACAGCTAAGCAATATCTGAGGTCAGATTTGAACCCAGGACTTCCTGTCTCTAGGTCTGGTACTTTATCCACTGAGCCACCTAGCTGCCTCCAGTCTACTTTTAAAAAGCACGTACTATGTATATCTTGCTTTGGATTAGGCCACAAAGGCAATACCTCTTCAACCAATACTCATACAGCAAGTTCTTCTCCAATTCCCTCCCATTCTTTTCACATGTATTCCATTTTATCAATGTCCTTCCCAAATTGTGAGGGCCAGTTGGTTAATCAATCAGTCAACAAGCATTTATCAATCACTTATCGAGTACCAGGAACTGCCCGAATTAAATACAATCATGCTTGGTGCTGCTATTTAACTGGGACATAACTTTTTAACTTCTCTTCCCAGAGAGACGATGAGCTCCTTTCTCCATCTCCCTCACAGTGGCTAGCAGGGGCTGGGCACAGAAAGCAAGCTGAATAATGAGAAGTTTTTTAATTGAATAACTTAGCAAAAAAAAAAACACAAAACTGCTCTCTGTTCTGTCTTACCAATCTGATATGAAGGAAACTTAAGAAGTTGGCTCAGAATGCAGGGGAGGAGTGAGGAGGCAGGAGGAGACAGAGGGGACCAAGTCATTTTCAAGTCTACTCCCAACAGGCTTGATGACATGTTGATAATGTTCTCCTCCTTGAGTCACAGTGACACCAGGACAATATTCAGAACCAAGTGCACATACCATTGATTTACTGGACGAAGGACAGTTTTCATTGATCCAGGGCCAACAATGACTGGATGGGAGCCTACTGTCTATTTCAGTTTTGAGCTCTGGCTTGACCTCAAAACACTAGCCCCTGCCAACTCTGCCCATGGGGCTTATGCCAAGCCATGGCCCGATATGCAAATGCAGCAGGTGCAAGGGGGTACATCAGTGGCTAAGACTTTCATGCACACACACACACACACACACACACACACACACACACACACACTTACTTCTACTCTTTCAGAGCCATATTCCAGGCAGAAGACCCATCTCACCAAGTGTCAGTAGTGAAAGCTGCCTCCAGTTTTTTCCTAATTCTAACATGCTCTATAAACTGCCCAAATGATCTCGCCCTTGATCTGTTTATTCCATTCTGTTGCTCAAGAACTCACAATGACTCCCCAGTTCCAATCAAATAAAATACAAATTTCTTAGCATTCCTCAATATATGCTCCTTAATAAAAATCCTCCTGCTCCTGAGGTACATTAAAGCTAAAGATACCCATCCTTCACAACAACTCTATGAGATGGGCATCTAAGTGGCTCAGTAGATTGAGAGCCAGGGCTAGAAATAAGAGGTCAGACACTTCCTGTGTGACCCTGGACAAGTCCTTTAACCCTTACCCTTGCCACTCTTTTGCCTTGGAACTGATACTTGATTCTAAGATCGAAGGTAAGGGTTAAAAAAAAACTCTAAGAAAAGTAATGAAAATACTATTATTTCTATTTTATAGATGAGGAAATGGGGAAAGATTGTGATTTGTGTCTGGTTCTGGATTAGAAGCAGCACTACTGTATAATTCTTGCATTTGCTTTACATCACCAAAAGACATTGCCTCCTTCATTAATTATTTATTGGGTACCTCTTCTGTACAGTCAGATGGGACAGTAAATGGAGAACCACCCTGGACCTTGGGATGCCCTTGGTTCAGTTCCTATCTCAGACCTCTACTGGTTGTATGCCCCTGAGCAAGTCACTTATTCTCTCCTCAGATCCTTAGGAAGTTCTCCAAGGCTAAACTGTACAGTGCTGCTGATCAGCAGGATTAGCAGAAGTTTCTCCACCAGAGTGATCTCCACGCTGATAAAAATAAAAAATCTAGACTTTCTCCCACAAACAATATGCAAGGCATTAAGATCAGTATAAGGGAGATGTCTATTAAGTAGAAAGGGACCCCTGCTTTTCAAGTTCCCACAGCAAAATGGTGCTCTTCTCTTCATTCCTTTCCAACATCTGGAAATACCTTCTATCTGGAATGCCTTCCTTCCCACTCACCTCTGATTCAGATAGAACACTTCCTGCAAAGGTCCAGTCAAAAGATCCATCCAAACAAGGGCCACCCTAGCATTCATTACAGGACCACAAACCTAAAGCTGGAATGGACTTAGGGAGCTATTGAGTCCAATCCCATCATTTTCTCAGTGAGGAAACAAAGGTCTGGATAGTTCTCATGACGTGCCCTTTTCCGGGCCCTACCATAATAGCTAGAGTAGCTTCTTTACCTCTGGTCTCTTCACCCCCAATCCCATGGCATCCTCCATGTAGCTGCCATATTGTTATTCCTAAAGCACAGGGCCAGGCCAGGTCACAACTCTTGCTAAATGAGTGAGGGGCTCCCTATTTTTTCAAGGATAAAATATAAATTATCCTTCACAGTCTGGCTCCAAACTAGCTTTCTAGGTTGATTTCCTGGTACTCCCCCATGTCCTCTACATTCCAGAAAACCAACCCACTTCCTGCTTCGGTATACAATATTTCAGTTCCTGCCTCATGCCAACGAACAAGTCCCTTACTTTACCTCTCTCTACCTACTGATAGGGGTATATGAGTGTCTAGGGAGGACTAGCACCTCTGTTATGAGGGCTTGCTATGCACCCTCTTTTTAAAAACCTTTATCTTTTAGCTGAGTATCAATACATGTATTGGCTACAGCACAGAAGAGCAGTAAGGGCTAGGCAGTAGAGGTTAGGTGACTTGCCCAGGGTCACACTACTAGGAAGTGTCTGAGGTCAAATTTGAACCCAAGACCTCCCATCTCTAGGCTTGGTTCTCAATCTACTGATCCACTTAGCTACCCTCATTGCCAAGCCCTTTTCAGGGCTGCTCATCCACCTTTTGTGTCCACCTTTCACTCACTTTTCATCTATGGCTCCAAGAAGCTGTAGCACTCATAGCAGTCCTTGTAAAACCATCATGGCAGGTGAGCTAAACCAGTTTGAGGGTAATCGATGTTAATCCAGGCATGCAAAGACTTCTCCCATGGAATGGACGGATGAGAACAATTTGTTCCAACAGTGATGAAGGCGGCTGTGGCGTACTTAAGGGCTTGGTCAGACATCAAAGAAGCCAACGTCATCCACCACATCCTGGGCCATTACCAGTCATCTTGACTTTTGTTTTGCCACTGGACGCAATGATTTTAGAAGAGAGAATAAGACTGATAATTTTGTGCAACCCTGCCTCAACTTAAATCCAATTCACGCACATGCCAAGATATCACTTCATGATGTCATTTGGTCCTCTTGGAGTATGAAGGATATACAGTAACATCTCCTGGTATTCCTAGCTTCCATTAAAGCTTAGGCAGATGTCACTTCCTTCAACCTGCCACCCTGATTCTTCCAGTTAGTGGTTCCCCACCCTCACCCCCCACTTTTGTAAAGTGCTAAATAAATATTAGCTATTGACATCATAATCATTTTCTCCCACTCAGTGCTTTGGTGTTATATTAAATGGAAAGGACTCAATAAATAGTGATTAATCCAATCAGAAGAAAAATGAAAGTGAATTTCTCAAGACTGTCAGCAGTTAGCTCTGTGTCAGATTCTGGTGAGGGCAGAGATTACCTGAAATTTGTTTTTATAGATTTTGTATTCACTTACCTATGAACATATCATGTGTCTCCTCCCCAACCCCACTCCCACAGTAGAATTAGAGCTGAAAGAAGTAGCTTAGTGCTTTAATGGATAAAACACCAGGCCTGAAGACAGGAGGTCCTGGGTTCAAATTTGACTTTAGACAGTTCCTGACTGTGTAACTCTAGACAAGTCACTTGCCTAGTGCTTGCCACTCTTCTGTCTTAAAACTGATACTAAGACAAAAGTACAAGAGCTTTCTAATTGGTCTCCCTGCCACCTGCCTCTTTAATCAATCATCTACTTAGGTGTCAAAATCTTCTTACAGCAAAAGCCTGGTCCTGTTGATCCTGTTGCTGCTGCTCAAAAACTTTCTGTGACTCCCACTTACCTTCAGAGTGATGTAAATAAATTTACTTAGACTGGTATTTAGGGGACTCCATAGTCTTGTTCCATCCTTCCTTTTCCAACCTTATTTCATATTATTCCCTTTTCACATACTCTACATTCTAGACAAGCCAAACCATTAGGTGTTCTCCCAAGCTCAGTGTGCCATCTCCTACCCCTGGACAAGCTCTCACACCAGAAAGAAACTTCTTCTTCCCTCCTTTGAGAATCCAAAACTCAGCTCAGGGACCACTTCTTCCATGAATCTTCTGCACATACATCTCCCTAAGACTGGTCAAAAATGTTTTTCCTCCTCAAATTTTCCATTTTAATTTAATCTCTCCTTTGTGTCCATTACTTCCCACTGTGTATTATACTTATTATTTCTCCTGGAATAAGCTCTGTGAGAAGTGTTCCCTTCTTTAAAAATCTGGGCATTTTCAGCATCTGCCGCATAGTACATAACACCGAACCAGTGCTTTTAGTAAATGTTTTTTGTTTTTGTATTTTTTTTTCATTTAAACTCTCCAACTAGAAGGGAACTCCTCCAGGTAAGTGTGAAGATTAAAATTAACTCTCCCCTGATTGTGAAGATTAAAATTGTAACGCTGCCTATTTTTAGATTTAATCACCAAAAGTGTAAACATCCCACTTAGTCATTAAGTGGGAGGTCTGTGACCGACATGTGCAATAGTGGGTGACGAATCAAAATCAACTGACTGCCTCCTAGGCAGTCCTAAGCAAGGTTTTAGACTATGATTTGTCCATGTAAAAAGTAGAGGAAGACACAGGAGGTGATGCAAAAGAAGCATCTTTAAAAAGAGTGGTCACTTCCGGTGAGGGGGACTTCTTCATTCTTTGAAGTGGAGGCTGAAGGAGAAAATCTGCTGATTGGACCTGAGACCCTGTTCATGTTGAGACTGTTTGACTGACATGTGGTGAGTGAAAGAGCTGACTCCTTTCCTGGATATTTTCTGAGGAAACTAGCCTCAGGAGAGACTAGTCTCTTGAGAGAGTTTTTCCCCCAGTCCTCAGCTTTGCCAGGGCCACCTAAGAACCAATTCTCCCTGCCCAGATTGGGCTAGGGGCCAGAAGTAAATCACTTAGTGCTTAGGCTAGATATCTTACCCTATCCTCTCTCTGATTTTCCTTACTTTACTCTTTCTACATTTTGTAAATAAATCTCTTTGGAATTAATATAAATGCCTGGCAACCATACTCTTAAATCCAGTCCAACTTTTATATAAATTAACCCTTTTCTCCCCCATACATGCCTATTCCTAGGCACCAGGGCATTGCTTAGTGGTATCATGGATGGAATATTTGCTACACTTGAAGTAAAAATGAATCCTTTCTCAGACACTTACTAGCTTTGAACTGGGCTAATCACTTACCCTTTCTGGGCCTTATTTCCCTCCCCTGTAAAATGGGAATAATAGCAACCGCAACCTTCCTGGGTGGTTGTGAGACTCAAGTGAGATAATATTTGTAAAGTATTTCACAAATGTTAAAGTGCTAAATAAAAATTAGTTCCCCATCTTATCTTGCTTTGGGGTAGACTAGATGGAAAGGATACAGTATAAGACATGTGCAATATGGAAATATGTACTAAATGAAAGTACTGTAACCTGTCATATCAGACTATTTATTGCCTCAGGGAGGGGGCAGGGAAGGGTAGGGAGAGAAAATATAAATCCTAAAATATCAGAGAACAATTGTTAAAAAATGTTCATGTAACTAAAAATTAAATTATAAATTATTTTTTTTTAAAAAGGATACAATAAATAGTTGGAGATTTTTGTTTTATTTTGTTTTGTTTTTTAAACCTTACCTTCTGTTTTAGAATCAATACTAAGTATTAGACCTGAGGCACAGCAGATGTAAGAGCTAGGCAACTGGGATGAAGTGACACTCAAGAGTCACTCAGGTAGGAAGTGTCTGAGATCACATTTGAACCCAGGACCTTCCATTTCCAGGCCTGAGTCTCTATTCACTGAACTAGCTGGCTGCCCCAGTAAAAAGTTGTTAATCTGATGAGCAGAAAGAAAAATGGAAGTGAATTTCTCAAGATTGCTAGAAATAGACTCTGCATCAGATTCTAGTGAAATCAATTTGTAGAACAAAGATGTAGATAGTGCCACTTTTGGTCAGCCAAATTAAATTGGTAGCCATTAATGGAGCACTCCATCTAGGCAAGATGCTGCACAAGGCACCTAGTTCCCACCAGACCCATAGCAAACCTTCCCTGTGAAGCTTCCTAACTTGAAGAAAGTATCTAAGAAGTTGGCCCATTTCAGCTACCTTCTGATTTTCCTCCCACTCCAGCCAGCTGGCATCCACATTCTGAGCCTATCAGGCAGACTTGGGGGACTTTCCATGGTCACCATATTTCCAAAGATAAAAACACTTCAGAGAAGGGGAATGAATTTATGGGATATTTGAATGCCTCATCCCTAACCAGAACATCTTTGGCCAACATTCCTTTCCAAGGTTTCATTCCTGCTTTGAAGAGGTGGCTAAAAGCCCATAGAGTAGGGGCAGTGTCAGTGGTAAAACCCCAGGTAGAGAGTAAAGCTGGGCAAAATAACCCATCAGACAGTTTCCTTATAGCATCACATCTGACTGGAAACAGAGCCCTCTGGACAAATGAGTTGCTTCTCAGTCTGTACTGCTTGAAAACCTTTAAGGGATATTTCTGATCATCAGCCATCAGTCTTAAATGCCCTTCTGATCTTCCCAAGAGACTTCCCCAATACAAGGATTCCTTCCCACATGTATTTAGGTTGCTTCTCTCCACCACACCACCATTCCATTAATCCACTAATATTTCCTGAGCACCTTATGTAGGTAAGCCACCATAATGCTTCACGATGGTGTGAAAGAGACTCTGGGGCTCTTCAACGCCATCCTAAGAGTCACAAGCTCTGGGAACTCCCAGCAATCTGGAAAGTAGGGACTGGACAGTGGCCTATGTGCACATTAGCCACCTAGGTCAGTCTAGAGACTTGTCAGAAGGCTGGCCATTACGTGGGGAAATATTTTGCTCATGCCAATTCATGAGGAGTGCCTAAGCCTATAGGTTCCTAGGTTTATAGCTGGAAGGAACCTGAAAGGTCATCTAATTCAATCAAGTCTCAGAGAAATAAAGTAACTTGCCCAGTGTCAAAAACAGAACTGGGATTCAAAACCATCTCAGGAAGTGTTTTAAGCAGAGGCTGCATGCTGGCAGGTTGGACTAAATCCCTGAGGTCCATTCCCATTCTAAGAGTCCATGAAATTCTTTCTCTCCTTTCCCCTCCAAGCTCTCCCTGTACTTTCTGTATATTGTCACAATGCCTTACCCTGGAACTTCCCTGAGTACCTAGGACCTTCCTGCTCTGGGTCATTCACTTTCCACTATTGCCTTCATGTTACTCTTGGACATTCCTCCAACAATCTAGCGTCCTTCTCCCATTAGTGAGTTCCCCTCAAAGCCCCCATTTTGGAAAGAGGACCAGGCCAACCAACCTTCATTCCCCTCCCAGCTCTCCTTCTGACTTTCTAGTCTTCAACACCATGCCTTGGCACTGGTACTTCCTTCCTTCCCCACCCTATTCCCACCATAATTTTCAGTTCCTTTTTGTTTGCCTTCCCCCACCAAAATATAAGCTATTTGAGGGCAGAGCCTATCTTTATGCTTATATTTGTATCTTTATCACTTAACCCAATGCCTGGTATATAGTGAGCTCTTAATAAATGTTTATTGTCTTGGCTTACTTATATTTTCATTTTGGCAGTATGTGGCTAGAAAGGGTAGAACCTCTCTCTCTCTCTCTCTCTCTCTCTCTCTCTCTCTCTCTCTCTCTCTCTCTCTCTCTCTCTCTCTCTCTCTCTCTCTCTCTCCCCAATCTTTTGATATGCTTTTAGAAGGAGAAGGGGATCCATTAGATTAGATTTTCCCTTTCCTCTGTCCTCATCCTCCATTCTTGCTACTGTCTCCTCCATCCCTATGCCAAGGATGATCTGGCTAGTTGAGGATCTTTGGCTCCTAGATCTCTCCCCTGATCCACACTGACTAGGGGAAAGGAAGGAACACTGTGGGAAGACAAGCAGCTCTGGCTATATATAGCCAACATGAGGCCAAAAAGTTTCATGCTGTCTTCAAAGGGGCAGATCAGATGGTGGGGGCCTATTTTTAACAGCCCTCTCTAAGCTTCCCCCAGTCTGATGACCCAAGCACATGGCATTCTCTAGTAATGGGCCATTCAGGGCTGATACGGGGGGAAGGGGAGATGCACCGACTAGAAGGGAGAGGGAAAGGCAGCTGTGGATCCCAGCGGCAAGATATTCAGCAGAAAGGCTGAGGTAGACAGTTGAGCCCATTGCAGAAATCCCTACTTTTAAGTTAATATTTCCATATGACATCAAGGGGGAAAGAGGAGGGGATGAGCATTTATTTAGCACCTACTATGTGCCAGACATCATGCTAAGCACTTTTTATAATTATTATCTCATTTGATCCTCACAACAACACTGGGAGGTAGTTGCTATAATTATCCTCACTTACAGTTGAGGAAATTGAGGCAAATAAGAGATTAAATGACTGGGTTTGAGCTCAGATCTTCCTGACTCCAAGTCTAGCATTCTATCTACTATGTCACCAGCTGCTTCCTAAGGATGTACCAAGGACTCACCGAGAGTCCTTAGACTGTCACAGCAAGAAGGGACTTTAGAGATCAAGGAGTTCATACCCCATCAAGAAGGAACTGAGTCTTGAAGAAGTGACATAGCGGGCAGTTAGGTGGCTCAGTGGATGGAGAGCCAGGCTTAGAGATAGGAAGTCCTAGTTTCAACACTGGTCTCAGACACTTCCTAGCTGTGTGACACTAAATAAATCACTTAATCTGCATTGCCTAGCCCTTACTGCTCCTCTGTCTTGGAATGAATATATAATATTGATTCTAAGACAGAAGATAACTTTTTTTTTTTAAGTGAGATGATTTACCCAAGGTCATACAAGATAATGAACAACTGAAGCTTAGAACCCAAGATTTCCCATCACTATGGTTTGTCTCTCTGAGAGAAGCATTTGTAAGACAAAAAGGCTGGACCTCCAAAAGCCCTTTCAGCTTAAATATTCTAGAATTCTCAAGGGTTTCAGTAGAGGTAGTAGTCATAGAATTACATAATTCTGAATCCTAGAGATTAATCCAAACCTTTTAGTGAAAAAGCACTAGTTAAGACCAGAGGCAGCTCAACAGAAGGGACAGTCAGGATTGGGCCAGCACAATATGGCTTCAGGTCTCACCTCTGACTGACTGGCTGTGTCCCTGGGAAAGCCTCTAAGTGCTCTAGATATAGCATCACATCTCTAAGACTGTAAATTGTAGAGAAGGTGCCAATCTGCAATAGGGAGAGGGTGTTTCCTCATCAGGGATTCCCCTGACACCAGTGAGGCTGCTAATTCTAGGCTCCCTTATCCTCATGTCCTGGGAAGCTAAGAGACCATCTAAGGTCATAGGAGATAGTAAAAATAGAACCAGGATTCAAACTCAGGTCCTCTGATTCCAAATATGACGTTCAAATACTTGAATCAATCTGGGATCTCATCAAGGTGGATAATCCTCCAAACCCACAACAATGCAAGCTGCAGCCCATCCATTCTCAACTTACATCCTTCCATAAGTTTATCACTGGTCCTTTTTTTCCTGTCATGCTGGGGAACATTCTTTACTTTTTCCTTGCATCACAAGAACACTTGGAAACAAAAAAATATCTTTCCCAGTAAGTACACTACTCTCAAAATGCCACAATCAAAATGGAAAGACCTATAAAAACCAATACAAAGTGAGGTAAGAAGAACCGAGAGATTACCGTGCACAGTAACAACAATTTTATAATGCTGTTCAGCAGTGAAAGACTTAGCTACTCTGATTGACGCAATGATCCAAGACACTTCCAAAGGGTACATGCTGAAAAAATGCCACCCACCTGCAGAGGGAGAACTGATGAACTCTGAGTGCAAACTGAGGTATATTTTTCTTTCTTTTGAGGAGAAAGGTAGCTAATGTAGAAATATTTTGCATGATTTCACATGCATAATTGATATCCTATTGCTTACCTTCTCAATGGATAAGAGGGAGGGAGAGAATATGAAATTCACAATTTAAAAAGAATATTAACAATTAATAATTTTAATGCCACAATCCTTTGGTCTACTCATTAACACATCCCAAGCCATTGGTTGTGTAATTTTCCCTAAAACCTAATCTGTGGTAAGTAGGATTTCAGGAAATCAGAGCCGTATTCCTGATTGCAGGCACCCCAAATCTCTTTCACCATTGGTTGGAGATGAGTGTGGAGAGTCAAAGGAATCCCAATATGACTTTCCACTTCCCTGGGTCATTACTCTAGATCCAAAGTACAGAAGAGGGATATAGAAGGTAGCTTCCACCCTGGTGGGCCCTGTTTTACCTACTAGAAACAAAGCCCTGTGCAAGGACCTATGGGAGATAAAAGAAAAGTCAAGACTCTTGGTCTTGAAGATTTTAGAGCCTAGATTGACAGGCAAAAGATAAATAAAAATAAAGCAATAAAGAATCAAATGCCAAAATGAATGGTACAGACAGTTAAGTGCCACAGGGGTTTAAGAAATCATAACAAAATCAAAATATAAGATCATAGGATTTATAACTAGATGAAACCTTTGAAGACATCTCACCTAATTCTTTATCTTATAGATGTATTTGCCCCAAATCACAGAGGAAAAGCTAAGATTCAAGCCCAGGACCACACTACCTGCACCAGCATCTGAACCCAGGCACACTGTGGCACACTGCAACAATGGAGAAAGACTTCACAGAAAAGATAAACAAAAGCATTCAAACTTTCAGACTCAGAGCAGGTCATCCTAAGACAGGAAGCTCTTCCTTAGCCACTTTCATTCACCAAACCTCCACTCCAAAGAGGAAATCAGTAGAGGGGTAAGCTACAGGGGTTCACTTCCAATTCCTCAGTCAATCCGCCCTACTGGCATCTCCTAAAATAGTTCTAAAATTTCCTTCTCTCTCCCCACGTACCCCAGGCCAGTTCAGCTAATTGAAAGAAGTCCAGCCCCTCTCTTCATCCCAGTAATAAATCTAGTGGCCTCCAGCTGGACAAAAACATATTAAAGAACCCCTTCAATTCTTCCCTCACTTCCTCTAGCCTTACCACACAAAAGCAGATATAGTATGGGCGGATATAGACAGAGTAAATTAAATTTCATAAAAGAAAGAACAGTCCTTATTAATGGGGGAAAGTGCTGGCACTAGAGTTTAAATAGCTTGTTTAGAAATTGTTCCTTGGGGTCTACCTCCTGCTTTCATTAACTCTTAAAAAAAAAAAACTACCTTCTGTTTTAGTTTTAATTGTAAAACAGAAGGTCAAGGGATAGGCAATGGGGGTTAAGTGACTTGTCCATGGTCACACAGCTAGGAAGTGTCTGAAACCAGATTTGGACCTAGGGTTCTCTCAACTCCAGGCCTGGTGCTCTATACACTTTGCTAACTAGCTGCCCCTTTATTAACCCTCAAAAAGAGGCCACACCTTCTCTTGAGGAATCAAAAATATTCAGAATCCATATTTTGGTCCTTTTTCCATCAGTGTTTCCCAAATACCAGTTTCTTGGACCAGCAGATCCACTACCAATTCAGTAAACTTTTCCTATCCAGAGTCCTAAAGAGTATAGGATATGAAGTCAGAAGACCTAGGTTCAAATCATGGATCTGCCCCTTTATTATCTGTGTGACCCTGAGTAAGTCACAATCCTTTACTCTTTCCTTCTCTGTAAAATGAGGGTGCTGAAATCAAGATTCCTTTCCAGCTTTATACTGGTCTATTTACTTCTTAAAAGTCTAAAACCCTAAAACCTGCCACCTGCTTCCTAGGTCCTGCTCCTTCTACCCTGGGTGTCCTCTTTTCTGAGTTCTACTCCCTGTCTCTTGTGTCTCTGTCTCTCTCCTAAATATTTTGCCCAACAAAATTAACTAATAATTAAAATAATTTTTACTCATATTTATGTCACACAAAGTTTGCAAAACACTTTCCTTCCAACTTGGAACTTCTAACTGTGCTGGAAAATACCTGAGTTCAGGTCCTGGATCTGCCACTGACCTGCTGTGTGATCTTAGGCAAATTGCTTGACTTCTCTGAGGCTCAATTTTCTCCTCTAAGAAATGAAGGGCTTTGACCAGATGATCTCTAAGGTGCCTTCCAGATCTGATGTTCTGTGATCTTTCTACATAATAAGATCCCTTTTGCTCTGATAGTCTATACACTGAAGAATATGACAGAATCCTTTTGCCTTGGAGCCCAAATTTTTGAAGCTCAAACTAGCCCATCCTTAAGCTAGTCCTTCTTGAGAAGGTAATGAGCAATGAAGTTTAGAGCTGGGATACCTTTCTTTTTTTTAACCCTCACACTTCTGACTTAGAATCAATACTATCAATTCCAAGGCAGAAGAGTAGTAAGGGCTAGGCAATGGGGGTTAAGTGGCTTGCCCAGGGTCACACAGCTAGTAAATAATATTGATCAAGTACTTAGGACAGTGCCTGGCACATAACAGGTGCTTGACAAATGTTTGTTTCCTTCCATATTAATAAAGACAATCTCTGCTTCATGTGGGCACATCGAGAGAGAAAGCAGTCATGAAAAGTTAGATGTATAATTTCATGGAAAGCAAATTGTATTTTAGGAGTAATCAATCTTTTTTATCCCATTAGGCATATTTTCATAAAATAAAGGAACCATGGAAAAGTTGAGGAGAATAAGATGTGATATCTGTCTTCAAGGAGCCAGCTGTTATATAGAAGAAGAGCAGTCTTATTCTGTATGACTCCCAAGGACCAATGACTAAAAAGTAATAATAATAATAATGATAACATTTATATAGCACTTGCTTCCATCAAACACTATGCTAAGCACTTTACAAATATTATGTAAATATCTACAGATATTATCTCATTTGATCCTTAAGACAACCCCAAAAGGTAAGTGCTATCATGATCCCATTTTACAATTGAGGAAAATAAAGCAAATAGAGATTTGCCCAGGGTCACACAGCTTTAAGTGTCTCATGCCAGATTTGAACGCAGGTCTTCCTTACCCCATTCCCAGCCCTCTATCCACTGTGCCACCTAGATGCTCCTAAGCAGGTAACATGAAAACCAATTTTTACTCATATAAGAAAAATTAAAACTACTAAGCAAAGTGTCACCAATGGAATGGATTATCTCATGACCTAGTAAGCCACATCACTGAAGCAACTGCCCTAAGGCTGGAGAACCACCTGTTATTGATGTCATCAAAGGAAAAGCAACATTGGAGGGACGCAACACTAGATGGGCCATTAAAGTTCCTTCCCAAGCAACAGAAGGTATTTGATGTTCACTGATTAGCCTCCTCTCACTTTTCTGTTTTCTAAGGTCATCCTTTCTTTATTTTTGTAGATAAGCTTTCTCTTAAAGCTGCACACACCTGTTTCCCAGCTCTGCTACATGATTGATTCGACATGAAAAAAAAAACAACCCTTTTTTGGTCTCCATTTCTTCCCCAGTAAAATTAGGAAAGAAACAAGCATTTACTAAGAGCCTACTATGATGTGCCAGCCACTGTAGGAAGAGCTTTACAAATCTTATTTACTCCTTGCGATGCTATTATTATCCCCATTTTATAGCTGAGGAAACTGAAGCAGACAGAGGTTAAGTGACTTGCTAGTAAGTGTATGAAGACTGGAATTGGACTCAGGTCTTCCTGACTCTTTCCATTGCACCATTTCAGTCTAAAGAGGCAGGAGATAGACTAGATGACCTCTAAGTCTGATCTGAAATGATCATCCTATAGGCAGCTCTTCTGGCCATAACCTAAGCCCAGAGAACCTGAGGGAAAGGGGAGAACATGGCAGGTTCCTTGGCTTAACTACAGAAAGGCAACATCATAACAGTAAAATAATATAGAGATAGGTTGGGGGAAAGGTTAGCAACAAAGACTGTACAGAAGAGGAACGTAGCTTTGGGATGTTACACAGGAGTCTCATCCTTATCACCTTTTGAATTTGAGGTCAGGATCCTTCTATTCACCCACTGTAACTGAGCAGAAATTGAGAATACTTCCCCTAGTTCATGGCATCTCTCAGAATGTGGAGGAAATGCCCATGTCCCATAATGGCAAACCCCTCCAGGATGCAATGTGGGTAATCACTCTGAGTATGTCTCATCGACCACTTCTAAAACTCCAATCCCATGTGGACTTAGCTGACTTGCAGGGAAATGACACAGTTAATAAAGACTTTATTTCCTGAATACTTTCAGTGGGTAGGAAACACAGAATAAGAAACCATAAAAAAATGTCCTTCCAGAACAACAAGGCCTTATAGCCTTCCTCTGAAAGACCTAGTATGAGGCCTTACCCAATATCATAGATATCTCATACCAAATCATTCTGCAATCTTTGGTCCCTGAGGATGAAAACCTACTAAGTCTCCAGCAATGCTGACTGTTTCTCCTCCACAGAAAAAATACAAAGTAAAGTATCATCTTTCCAGCATTCCTTGCCCAAGGGTACACCCTGGACCTCCTGGAGGAGTTTTCAGATAGTATGTAGGACAGTCCTCAACCTTTTCTATATCCTGGACCCCTCTAAACATCTGGTGATGCTTATAGACTCCTTCTCAGGATAATGTTTTTAAATACATAAAATAAAATGCAAAGGCTGACAAGTAAAACAATAATATTGAAATATGGTTATCAAAATATCAAGGAAACAAATTCATAGCTCCCAGGCTAAGAACTCCTGATACAAGGCAATGCTACCATGTTATGAACAGACATGCCTTATTTTATTATGCTTCATTTTATTCTGTTTCACAGATATTGCATTTTTTACAAGCTGAAGGTTTGTGTTAACCTTGTATTGAGCGAGTCTGTGGGTGCCATTTTTCCAACAGTGTGTACTTGCATCATGACTATGTGTCACATTTTGGTAATTCCCATAATGCTTCAAACTTTTTCACTTATATCTGTTATGGTGATCTGTGATAAGTGATCTTTGATATTACTATTCTAATTGTTTTGTGGTGCCACAAACAGTGCCCATATAATTAATAAATGTTGTGTGTGTCCTGGTGACCAGCTGTTCCCTGTTTTTCTTTCCTGATACACAACATGATTGAAATTGGGCCAACTGATAACCCTACAATGGCCTTTAAGTATTCAAGTGAAAGGAAGAGTCAATTGATGTAATAAACTTCATTGCTGTCTTATTGAAAAAATTATCATGCCCCCCCCCAAACTTCAGCAAACATTACACTAATCAGTTAGCAGCCATCAACACTGAGGCAAGATCTTTCACAAGCAAAAAGATGGAGGATCACTGAAGGCACAAATGATGGTTTGCATTTTTTAGCAATAAAGTATTTTAAAATGAAGGTGTGCACACTGTTTTTTTTTAGACACAGTACTATCCACAGTATAGTGTGAACAAAATTTTTATATGCACTGGGAAATTTAAAAAATCATGAGACTCAATATTGCAATATTCATCTTATTAGGGTGGTCTGGAACTGAACCCATAATATCTCGAAGGTATCCCTATACTACAAAGAGCACTGTATAGTCAAGAGATCTAGGTTCTAATCCCCTCCTTTGCATTTCTCTTTTTTTAAACCCTTACCTTTTGTCTTAAAATTGGTACTAAGTGTTGGTCCCAAGGCCAAAAGAGTGGTTAAGAGCTAGGCAATGAGGGTTAAGTGACTCACCCAGGTATAGCTAGGAAGTGTCTGAGGTCAGCCTTTTAATCCACTGAGCCATCTACCTACCTCTTCCCCTGCATTCTCAACAGGAATGTCTAGGACCATGATGGTGAACCTATGGCATGGATGCCAAAGATGGCATGCAGAGGACTCTCTGTGGGCATGTGTGCTGCCCCACCTTGGAGTTCATTATTAGAAAGGTAGAGGGACTCCAGCAGAGCTACTCCCTTCCCCCTTTCCACCATGCCTGATGACATTTTTTCATATCACCCACGCCTTTGCCCAGCAGCCCAATAGGAGCACTTTCTCCCTCCCCCATGTGGGGTAAAGGGGTGAGGGGTGGGATGCCCAGCTCTCAGTGGGTATTGGTGGGGCATGGCACATGGTCTCTGGGGGTGGGGGGCAGAACACAACACACAGTCTCTAAAAAGTTCATAATATAAAGTACTGCAATGATGATAAACTCCAGACTCCTTGATGGCAGTGATCATGTCCCATATTTACATTCCCCACAGTGTCCAGCCTAGTGAATTACATAAAAGTAAACACTCAGACATTTGCTGGATTAATTTTTCTGATGTCTGCAGAGTATTCTGGTCAGATATGAGACCAAGGTTTTCCCTCTCCCAACAAATCCAATCTTTATTAATCAGTAATTTTCAATCTAGATTTTTTTTTTTGCCCACAAACCACTTGTAAAACAAAAGACCCTACAACCCAACCATCTTACCCACTTTTTAAAAAACTCTTATCTTCCTGTTTTGGAATCAATAATATGTATTGGTACCAAGGCAGAAGAGTGGTAAGGGCTATAAAATGGGAGTTAAATGACTTGCCCAGGGTCACACAGCTAGGAAGTATCTGAGGCTAGATTTGAATCTGGGATCTCCCATCTCCAGGTTGGGCTCTTTTTCCATTGAGCCACCTAGCTTCCCCCTCTCTTGCCCATTTTTACTTAAACAAAAAAATACTTATCACAAACCTGGAAATAAATGGTGCTGCTTCTAATGAGACACCAATGAGATCCTTACTTTTTTATTAGATAGCTGAATTATCCAGCAATGACACCATCACTACTACCACCAATAGAGACACCATCCTGGTATAAGCCCAAATATATAAAAGGCCAGCCTTTGGGTAGCATGGAAAGACACTTGTAGACCAGCAGAAGACTTGGACCGTACTTTGAGAGATGCTGATATAAAATGTTAAGATGTGATGAACTGCATACATACTAAAGATATGACCTACTGGGCCCCCAGAGTCCCAGATCACAGTGTCCAAGGTTCATCCTTACCTGTTGTCACAATTCCCCATTCGTATCCCACCCTGGTGCCAGAAAACCAGCAATCCCCCAGGACTGAGACCAATCTTTTTCTTGGCTGAAATTGCCCACAAGGGCCTGGGGGATCTGTGTAACAAGGACAGCCCTGGGACAAAGCCTTAATAGTTTAACTAAAATCACATTCAAGACTTAATTAGCAGATGGCTCTGAATTCACAATCTGCAGCCCATAAGCTCTAATAGGCTAATTAGCTAAGACATCCTTCAACACAGAGGCAGCTTAGGTCTTCTCTGAGGGATCCAATAGAACTCCTCAGATCAAAGCCATCATCTGGTCAATGTGCAGTATTATGTCACAGTAATGAGGCTGGGCATAAAAGTTACTCAGTGTCTAATTATGTTGTGCAATAAATAAACTTTACTGTAAACACAGCTTATAGTTATCAACAAAGCCAGCTCAAAGTGAGCCTCTAACAACTTATTCAAATGGGTGTCCACACATTAAGGTAATTAGAACACAGTAATAACCCTCGGAGGACCTCGGCATTCACTTAGCTCCTTGGAGCCCGGTGTAGTTTGCACATTAAGGATAATATTTATAAAGCCCACATTGACACACATAATACCAGGCTTCCCACACTTGGTTCCCAAAGGCCCGTACGCAGATTATTGACCACATCTGTTCTGCAATATCAGGATCACCATCCTGGTCAGGAAAACAAATTCTCAGTTCTGTGGAAACCCACAAAGTACATATGGTCACAGCCCCAGCTGATAGCGGCCGATTACCACTGGTTAACCAACTGCTTCATTCCAAGCATCTTTATAATGGCCCGCAGGAGCCCCGTGGCATCCAGGGAACTGTTAACCGGGAGTCTGCAGAAGCCTGAACACCCATGAGCGGCAGCGAACACCGGGCTCAGCAATGACTGGAAAGCAAGAAATATTTGAAGAGAGGCAGAGACCAAGAGGGAGAGGGAAAGGGAGAGACAGAGATGGGGGGGGGGGAATAAATAGAAGATGATGTACAACCACCCCTGGGAGAAGAAAGGAATTCACCGATGGAAGCCTGGATTCTAGTCCTGGCTTTGCCACTAATTGGCTTTAAGACAATGAGCAATGAAGTATCTTTCCCTCACTGGGTCTCAGTTTCCTCATATGTGAGACTGAAAAATCTTGAGGCTTTTTGATCTTTGAACCAATCAAAAGGAATACAACTCAAGGCAAGGAAATGGGCAATTGAAAAGCTATGGAAGGTGCACAAACAATAATTCCTCATTTTTAAATAGATTTTCTACTCTCAAAAGTGATTTCCTCTCAGAGTTATTCTCTTATTAGATAAGAAGCCTGTGAGCAGGAAATGCAAGACAAGTATTAACTTCAATCTACATGGGAGGAAACTGAGGCACAGGAGAAAAATATAACTAGTTAATACATACACACAGAGCATCCTTTTCCATTATCCCATCTGTGTTCCCATCTTAGGCCATTTATCCCTTATTTTATTTATCTCTTCCTGGGACCTACCATGAAGCTATCCTGTTTTAAATGGGTAATGCATCCAAAGCACATTGTACAACCAAGATCTGTTTCCATTCTGTCAGCCTGGTAATACACATTTATCTGCCATCCCCAAAGCTCACTTGGTTCGAAAGCTATCCTAGCAGACTTGAGGCCTGCAGGAGGCTTTACAGGCATTTTCAAACTCATGAAAGGGATCAATACATTCATTTGATGCAAGACTTCTAGAATCCAGAGGGCAGAGTTATTATTCCGCAGAACACATGCCCAGTTCTGCCCTGGGACAGAGAAAGTGCTCAACAAAGTAGAAAACAACTACATGAATTTCTCCCCTCTCTCCAGTGGGCCCTGCCCAATCCTCATAATGGAAAAATAGAACCCGCTCTTTCATCGACACTCTAGGGAAGCTAGAGATGGCAAAAGTAAGAAGAAGTTATAATTTTTTTGTTGTTTAGTCCTTTCAGTTGTATCTAACACTTTATGACCTCCATTTGGGATTTTCTTGGCAAAGATATTGGGATGGTTTGCCATTTTCTTCTCTAGCTCATTTTACAGATAAGAAAAATTGAGGCAAATGGGATTGAGTGACTTGCCCAGGGTCACACAGCTAGGAAGTGTCTGAGGTCAAATTCGAACTCAGTAAGATGAGTCTCTAACTCTAAGCCAACTCTATCCACTGTACCCCTTAGCTGCTAGAAACTCAGTCTAGTACAGTCCCCTACCCATTATTCCACACTACTTCTAACAAAGAATCCTGGGCAATAATAAACCCTCCAAAGGGCAATGCAAATCTCTTCCCTACTCCCACTCCACCTCCACGTAAAAGCAACTAGAGACTAAGGGATGATGAAGCAGTGCAAGAAAAATGGGCTTGAGATCGCCCCCCATCCGAGGATCACCCACGATGCCTTTGCCAGACAGTGGCTCCCTTGTAAACCAAGCCCCGTTGTGAGTGAACACAAAAATGGACAGCTGTTTTATGGGTCCAGTCCCCAGTCTAGTTCCCTTCACACTGACTAGTTCTCTCCCTACACATATCAAGCTATTTGCTCATGACTAAAAGCAGTGTTTTTGCCTCTAGACCAACTACATGGGAAGACACTCCTGGAGAGAAACCCCATTTTGTTCCTGACATCTTTCTTAGTTATATAGTGCCAGATACTGTAATTCCTTAAGCACGTGGGCCCATTTTTGATGGGGGAAGGAGAATGGAAATTTCACTTCTCAGTATAAACCATCGATAAAATCGTTCATTGTCACTCTTATCCATGGGTGCTCTTCCATAGGTTGTTAGGAAATGAAAACAATCCTGGTAAGTCATCGAGTTTTAGCCTTGCAGGGGAGAGGTCCCTAAAAAGGGGTGACAGGCACATTCTGGACATAAGTCCATCCTAGCTTTGGGTAAAGGTGGCTGGGTGGGGAATCCATACGTCGTTGTGGAGTGCATCTGAACAGCCAAAGACTAAACTCACCCTTACATGGACTCCAAGCATTCTGAGGTTCTGAACGCTCCAGAGACCAATTCTAGTGCCATAGTAGGAGGTTTTTGGTTTGATCCACACCATGAGACTAGATCTAGAGCTGGAAAAGGCTTTATAAGTCATGGAGCATGACACATGTAAAACCTAGTGGAATTGCTCGTTGGCTATGGGAGGGGGGTGGGAGGAGGGGAGGGAAAGAACTAAAGAACATGATTCATGTAACTATGGAAAAATATTCTTAATTAATTAATTAAACTTAAACAAACAAACAAAAAAAGAAGTCATGTAGCCCTGTGCCTGGAACATAGAAGGCACTTAATAAATGCCTCTTCACCAATTAGTCCAAACCTTCCATTTTACAGATGAGGTAATTGAG
Organism: Monodelphis domestica; assembly: GCF_027887165.1. Lineage (NCBI taxonomy): Eukaryota > Metazoa > Chordata > Mammalia > Didelphimorphia > Didelphidae > Monodelphis > Monodelphis domestica. The sequence goes on along the minus strand of NC_077227.1, from coordinate 446,678,058 downwards.
TCCCAAAGAGAATAAATGACTTCCCTAAGGTCACATTGCTGGGTGTAGACACTTGATACAGCCACTGGGCCTAGAGTCAGGAAGACCTTGTTCTAATTTGGTCTCAACTTTACTAACTGAGTGACTCTGGGCAAGATACTTAACCCTGTTTGCCTCAGTTAGGAAACTAAAAACAACTTCCGGTTAAGATGGCGGCTTAGAGAAAGCTGAAGTTCAGATCTCCGGAAAACCCTTCCCGACCGATCTCAAACCAGAAGCTCCTAAGGCGCCGAAATTCAAAACGATCAACAGCACAGACCCTGGGAACCCTCCTCCTGGACCTGGACCCGGTTCAAAAGGTACGGCTCCCCTTAAAAGCCAGAACCCGAGATCCCTCGGACCTCAGGGGTAGGAGCGCAGAGTCCAAGGCTCCCGGAAGCGGCAGCCGCGCCGGGCTCAGAGAGCAGGGTCTGAGGAACAACAACCCTCAGGGTCTTCTACCCAAGTCCCAGTCCGGGTGAAAGTTACTGCCTGGGGCTTCCGCTGCAGAGAGCCGGTTGGTCCGGGTGAAAGTTACTGCCTGGGGCCTCCGCTGCAGAGAGCTGGTCAAAACAACAGCAACCCTCAGGGCGGGCAAGACAGCCTCACGGGCTGGATCCTGCTATCCAAGTCTCAGTGAAAGTCTGTGCTCTCGGAGCTTGGGGAAGCGGCAGCCCATCCCCCCGCAGGCCGACGAAACAGCCTCACAGCCAGGGATTCTGAAGGCAACTTCCGGAAATCGAGCCAGGGGGAGAGTGTGGCCTCGTGGTCCGACCCTTCCATTCCAGTTCCAGTGAGGCATATTCAGTTTAACCCAGGGAACGCTCATAGAACCAACATCTGCCCAGGACTAAAGCCTCTGATCACCAGACAAAGACAAGAAAAGCCAATCCTCCACGTTCAGAGATGACAAACTCCACAGAAGCACAGAAGCCCCAAAATACCAAGAAAAATAAGAAGAAAGGGGCGACTCTGGACACATTCTATGGAGCCAAAATACAAAATACAGAGCAGATAGAAGAAGATATACAAGAAAATTCTCCAAAATCTTCCAAAGGAAATAGAAACTCTCCACAAACACATGAAGAATTTGAATCAGAAAGGACCAAAAAGATGGAAGCCCTCTGGGAGGAAAAGTGGGAAATGATGCAAAAGAAATTCACGCATCTACAAAACCAGTTTGACCAAACTGTAAAAGAAAACCAGGCTTTAAAGCAAGAACTAATAAAGCAAAGCCAAAACACCAAGAAATTAGAAGAGAACATAAAATATCTCACCGACAAGGTGATAGATCTGGAAAACAGGGGGAGAAGAGAAAATTTAAGAATAATTGGACTCCCAGAAAAGCCAGAAATAAACACCAAACTGGACATGGTGATACAAGATATAATCAAAGAAAATTGCCCAGAGATTCTAGAACAAGGGGGCAATACAGCCACTGACAGAGCTCACAGAACACCTTCTACACTAAACCCCCAAAAGACAACTCCCAGGAATGTAATTGCCAAATTCCAAAGCTATCAAACAAAAGAAAAAATCCTACAGGAAGCCAGAAAAAGACAATTTAGATATAAAGGAATGCCAATCAGGGTCACACAAGACCTTGCAAGTTCTACTCTGAATGATCATAAGGCATGGAACATGATCTTCAGAAAGGCAAGAGAGCTGGGTCTCCAACCAAGAATCAGCTACCCAGCAAAACTGACTATATACTTCCAAGGGAAAGTATGGGCATTCAACAAAATAGAAGACTTCCAACTTTTTGCAAAGAAAAGACCAGAGCTCTGTGGAAAGTTTGATACCGAAAATCAAAGAGCAAGGAATACCTGAAAAGGTAAATATTAAGGAAAGGGGAAAATGTTATCTTCTTTTACTCAAACTCTCTTCTATAAGGACCACATTTATATCAACCTATGTATACTAATATGTGGGGAAAATGTAATGTATAAATAGGGGGTAAAGAAAGACCAAATAGAATAATGGTTCTCACACAAAGATTCACAGGGGAAGGGGAGGGGAAGAAAACTCCTATAAGAAGGAGAGGAAGAGAGGGGGGGGGGGGTTTACTTAAACCTCAATCTCAGGGAAATCAACTCTGAGAGGGAAAAACATCCAGATCCATTGGGATCTTGAATTCTATCTTACCCAACAAGGGTAAGGAGAAGGGAAAACCAAGGGGGGGAGGGGGAGAGGGAGAACAAAAAGGGAGGGAAAGAGAGGGGGGAGGGGGAGGGAACAAAAAGGGAGGGACTAAAAAGGGAAACATCAAGGGAGGGGACAAGGGGGACTGATTCAAAGTAAATCACTGGACTAAAAGGTAGAGCCGAAGAAGAAAAGGTTAGAATTAGGAAACTAAAAACATCTATAAAGTGAGCTGGAGAAGGGAATGGCAAAACACTCCTGCACTTTACCAACAAAACCCCAAACAGGGCTATAAAGCATCGGACACGACTTAAATGACTGAACAACAAAAAGGTCACACAGGTAGTAAATTTCAGAGGTGAGATTTGAACTCAAATCTTCTGACTTCAAAACCTGTATTCTCTCTACTACACCATATTGCTTATTTCTACCATGTAGCAAGAAACAGCAGCAAGATACCTATATTCCTTCTAGTCGGAGAATAGTGCTGGAGTATCTTTAGTCAAATGCCTTTTAAAAACTAGAACTTCCAGCTAAGGGGTGCATAGATGCCAAACCAAGAGAAATCACCATCAATAGTCATAGGCATTGTCAACACCGGGAGGGAAGAGGGGAGGGAGACAACAAGAATCATGTAACCATGGGAAAAACTTTAAAAATCAAATTAAATTTAAAAAAAGAATCAAGAATCTTCCTTTCATTTAATAACAAAAAATGGTAATAAGTAAGCATTTACCAAATGCAGCCTACATGAAAGGGGTTGTACAATTCCCTGCCCCAAGGGGCTTAGATTCTACTGGGGATATAACCTGGAACCTGAAGGAAATAGAGTCTGCTTTGGGGAGGGCAAAAACACCACCAACAAAGGGGACTAGGAAAGGCTTGTTGGAGGAAATACAACTCGGATAGAGCCTAGAAGGAAGCCATGGATTCATAAGAGGAAAAGATGAAGAGGGAGGGAATTCCTGGTGTGAGAAACAGCCTGTGCAAATGCTCAAAGGCAAGAGAAAGAAAGTTGAGTTTGGCCAGCTTGGCTGGAATTAAAAGGGGAGTGGGGGAAATGGTCCTCTTGCAGGAAAGCAAAGTTTATTTCCCACTCCCCTGAACCCCCTGAAAAGTACAATTAACTTACCACATGGTTCATTTTTAAATTCTCCAGAAAGTTAAGCCTGAAGCATGTTCCAAGTTTATGAAACAAATACTTAAGAAATGCCGGCTCAAAAGAAAAAAAAAAGTAGGCTTCCCCTAGGACTTATGAATCTCCTCGTCCAGATATTTTCCCCAGAGAGTTTTTTTTCTTTGCATCTGCCTGACCCCTACTTAAAGAGCATTTTCTGAGCAAGCTTCCTTTACCTCCAGCTAAAATCTGGGTTATTGGGGGTAGGGCAGCAAGAGAATGTAATAAGACTTACAATATACTTCTTGCAAAAAAAAAACCAACTTACTGGTGTCATGAAGAAACAACTTTACTGCTCTCTGAAGAAATATTGGTTTCAGAAGTTACTATTGTATTCAAGACACATGGAGGCTGCATTAAATCAAGCTGTGAAAAGCACCAGGGTTATGCTTTTAAAGAATGCCCTGAACACATTCTGATATATAAAGGAAAAGGGAAAAAGTTTCCGAAGCACCCATAAATTCTGAGGAGAGGAAGTTTAAAACTTGGGTGTTCTTAAATTGTATTTCATGTTCTCCACATGGAAACAGCTTGGTTTTATGTATATGTTCTTGCTGTTCAAACTTTGGTGCTTTTTAACTCTTTTTTTCCCTTTATTTTCACAGGGCCAAGAAGAAAAGGCAGTGAAAAAAAAAAAGCCATTTGCGCAGTAAGTGCCAAAAAAAACCCAGCAGTCTTTCCAAAGTAGAGGGCTCTGCACTGAGGAGGACAAGCTGGGAGGGAGGAGGCCCTCATTGCTGGCCCACACCACCACAAGCCATTCCAGTCTGCTCTCTTCCAAAGTAGGCCTGCAAACACATCAGTTAATTAACTCAGACAAGATCAATTAAGGCCAGGGCTGCAGAGCAGCCTCTAAACTGGACTGTCAGTTGACTATGTGTCTGGGCCTCCTGCCATCAGTGGTGGGGAAGAGAAGAAACCAAGGCCTTCTTTTTCCTCCCCTCCCTTCCCTTCCCTCCAGCTTGCCCTCCCCCAAAAGGGACAACCCCACAACCAAAGAGCAGAGGAAAAATAAATTCTGTTCCTGGAGAAAGATGAACAAGCTTTGCTCAGCCACTGAATTAAGCATAGCCAAGTTTTCACCTCCCCAGGCTTTGCTAGATGTTGTGCTGGGAAATTCAATAAAAATTCAACAAGTATGTGCCTATGTTAAATATGTTGTGGAGAATGCAAAGAAGTCCATGCCTGTTCTGCCCTTGCAATCTAGCAGAGAAGGAAAGAGTAAATTAAAGCACGGATGCTTCAGAAGAGCAGTCATTTCATCAATGTCTCCCCAGAGATGGGAACTCTAACCCATATATGCCTTGGTAAATGGTCTCATGGGTTGCCCTAACACCCAGAATTTTGTTAGGAGCCTTTCCAACCTCAACTGGTCTTCAGTCAAAAGTAAAGTCTATCACCAGCTCATACTTAAATCTTTCTTGTAGAGTATGCACTCAACTGGCAGCCTTCAAGAGCCCAAGGGTCCCACCCAAGCCATTTTGACACATCTGAATAATGTCCTATAATGAAAGGCTCAGACCACTTTATTATTACCACTTTCTACTTGTCCAGCACACTTTCACTTTCAAAAGGTCACTTTCATTCATGATCTTATTTGTTCATAACAAACCCATCAAGTTGGCTGAGCTGCCACCATTTTGGAAATGAGGAAACTGAAGCCCAGAGGATAAGTCACTTACCTGGGGTCAGAGCTGGCCTATTCCTGCCTTTCCGGTCTTCTTGTACTTTACTCTCCTCCATGGACTCTGGGATCCATTGACAATGCCTTCTTATTGTTCCTCAAACATCCCCTGACTCCATGCCTTTTAATAGCAGCCCACTATCCCTGGAATGCTCTTACTCCACACCTCTGTCTCCTGGTTTACTTCAAATTTCAACCCAAATCCCAACTCCTGCAAAAAATCTTCCCTGTCTTTCCTCTTTGACAGCCTCCAAGTTACCCCATCTGTATCTTTTATGTAAATAGCCATTTGTATGCCATCTCCTCCATTGGAATATGAGCTCCTTGAGAGCAGAAACTGTTTTTGCCTTTCCTGATATCTCCAGCCCCTAGCCAAGGGCCTAAATGGTTAATAAGTACTTGTTGACTTGGTTCTTTGACTAGAACACAGGGCCCACATGAAGGCAGCAAGGACTAAAGGGATACAGTGCTAAATCTGGAAGTTAAGAAGATCCAAGGAGACTAAGACCCTCTAAAAAGTCATTATGTGTGGAATCATGGGCCAGTCTCAAGCTTCCTCACTTACAAATCAGGAGTTGAATTAGATGATCTCTAAGGTCCCTTCCAGCTCTAAATCTAGTATCCTTTGATCCTATGAACAATGAAATACCATGAGGCCCTACATGAACTGAGGATAAAACATGTACTAGAGATGGTGATGCCAAAGGAATCTATTGAAGAGAAAACTCATCTGACCTAAGGGGATCAGGGAAGACTTTGAGATAAAGGCAGAGCTTTAAGTATGGCAGATGGTTTGGGCACCAAGGAATCTTACAAAACATCTAGCCTGAACCCATTACTTTGTTGTTGTGGTGGTGGTGGTGGTGGTGGTGGTGGTGGTGGTGGTGATGGTTCAGTTGTCCTATTTTTGGTGACCCCATGGACCATATCATGCCAAGTCCTTCCATCCCATCACTTTACATAGAGGGAAACTGAGGCCCAGGAGAATTAAGTGATTTGCCTAATGTCTCACAGCTAGGGCCAGAACTTTAGGGGAAAAAAAAATGAGCAGGATTTGAATTTTAAGGAAGAAAGAATAAATAGCAAGAACAAATATCTAAAACAGGAATAAGCATGATAAAGGAAAGCAAGGAAACTAGTCTGGCTGGATCAAAGAGTGACCATCAGGGTATAGGGGAGGAAAATCCAGATAGGTAAGAAGTCTTAAATGTCCCCCCAAAGAAATCTATCAATTATTCTGTTGTGATGTGGAGCCACTAAAATTTTTTTGAGGTGATAAATTCAACAAAATAGTGCTTATATCCTGAAATGTTCATACCTTAATCCTTATTATGCCCTATAAAGTCAATATCTGAATCTTAAATTCATTTGTTTTGTTTTTTTTTTATAAACCTTCGCCTTCTATCTTAGAATTAATACTAAATATTGTTTCTAAGACAGAAGGGCAGTAAGGGCTAGACAATTGGGGTCAAGTGACTTGTCCAGGATCACACTGCTAGGAAATGTCTGAGGCTAGATTTTTAACCTAGCATCCTCCCCACCCACACTGCCACCCCCTTCAGGCCTGAATCTTTATCCATTGAACCATCAAGTTGCCCCATAAGTGCATTTTTAATTCCCACTTCCAATGCTGTAAGAAAAGCAGATCACCCTTCCCAGTATTCCCTGACTTTACACATAAAGCTGAGAAAGAGGGAAAAAAACACTGATCTGATTAAATGGTAAGCTGATAGACCTGGGATAAAAGAGGGGGACCTCAATCTGAAGAGCATCCTGAGGTGGGAGGTGGTCTCAGACATGAATGTATAGATATTCACTAAGGACAGAGAGGTCATTCCCTTAATCCTCTTAGGGACAGAGCATTCATAATGTGTCCTGAAGTCCCAGAAATCCAGTGGAAGCAAAAGTGTTAACCAATCACCTCTTCTTTTTACCACCTGTCAGATGTATGCAAGTCACATCTTTTTTCTTTGGCAGCTTAGTGGTGAAATGAATAGAGTACAGGGCTTGGAGTTCAAATCTGGCCTCAGGCACTTACTAGCTATTGGACACTGGGCAAGTCACTTCACCCTATTTGGCTCATCTATAAAATGAGCCCAAGAAGGAAATAACAAGCTACTCCAGCATCTTTGCCAAGAAAACCCCAGAAGGGGTCACAAAGAGCAGGACACAACTGAAATGACTGAAAAGCAGTTTCCTCATCAATAGATGGAAAAGATTGAAGTAGACAATTTCTAAGATCCCTTCCAATTCTATGTCACACAGTCCTGTAAATATCAGCCAGGCTGGTGTTTTAGGGCATATAAAAGAAATAGTGGGGGAATTCCATGTGAACCTCCAGGAAGTAATGCAGAGAGAAAGGAGCAGAACCAGGAGAACATTGTACACAGAGACTGATACACTGTGGCACAATTGAATGTAATAGACTTCTTCTCTATTAGTAGTAATGCAATGATTCAGAACAATTCGGAAGGACTTATGAGAAAGAACATTATCCACATTCAGAGGAAAAACTGTGGGAGCAGAAACACAGAAGAAAAACAACTGCTTGACCACATGGGTTGATGGGGATATGATTAGGGTTGTAGATTCTAAATTAACATCCTAGAGCAAATATCAATAATAGGGAAATAAGTATGGATCAAGGACACATGTAAAACCCAGTGGAATTGTGTGTTGCCTATGGGAGGGGGATGGAAGGAGGGGAGGGAAAGAACACGAGTCATATAACCATAGAAACATATTCTAAATTAATTAATTAAATAAGCTTAATTTTAAAAAGAAAGAAAAGGGCAAAAAGCAATACTGGAATATAATCTTAAAAATAAAGAATAGCTATTTAAAAAAAAGAAAAAGAAAAGAAATGGGTCAAGTAAGGAATCTGCTAATAATAGTACAGTTAAGGGACATGGGATAGTTAAGGAGATCCAGAGTCAGAAGACGTAGGCTTGAAATTTGACTAGGCTACTTACTATATCAGACATTTACCAAATCTAAGCCTCTGGACAAGACACTCAACTCTGTTGGCCTCAGTTTCCTCCTGTGTAAAATGAGCTGGAAAAGGAAATGGCAAAACACTCCAGTATCTTTGCCAAGAAAACTCCAAATGGTGTCACAAAGAATTAGTCACAACTGAAACGACTGAATAACAACACTTACTACTGGCAAGTAATTTGTCTCTCTGGGACTTAGTTTCCTCATCTGTAGAATGAGGCCCTTAGGCTGCCGATCTCTAACTTTCCTTCCAATTCTAATCTCTAGGTCTCTATAAAGTGGAGGTTTCTAAAGAGATAGCATATTGAAATGCTTTGGAAGAAAATCTTGCACTTTTCTCCATTTTGAGGACCAGATCCCTGAGGGAGACAAACCAGAGGCCAGGGACCCCCTAGTAACCCCTCAACATTTTGACCTCAGAAAAACCTCATCCTTGAGAGAATGAACACAGTCAGTCTCAGAGAAGAGGAAGAGGCCTGGGGAGCGGCCAATAGTGATCCTTGGAGCTATCTCTCCATAAACAAAGCCAAGACACATCAAATTCAAGCATAATAGTCTGGGCATCCGGTATTTATGCCTTTTGCAAGAACAAGAGATAAGTATTAGAGGGGAGCCAACCCACTCAGAAAGGCAAGCAGATCAAAGGGCCTGGGGAAGAAGACAATAACAACAAACCACAAAAACTATCCTCCTTCAGCATTTTAAAGCCTCTGATCATTGGGATTTTAATGATAAAGAGTCTAGGTCAAGTCAGCCCAAATTAGGCCATTTAGAAGGCCTTACTTAGACAGATCCAGCCTCACCCAGAAACACAGAAGAGCAGGCCTTCAGAAGAATGAATTAATGTAAGCTGATATCCAGATAACCTACACAGTTTAGGGTAGGCCAGAAGAGCTACCTGGAGATGCTGGGAGATGACAGGAAAAAGGCAATAATGGCAATAAGTGGAATGGGGCACGGCTGAAACCCAGCCATTTCTTGGAGACAATGGGTATTCAGAAAAGAGAGGCATTTAGGGCATTATTCTGGTGGCCAAAAGTAGAGCACAAGAGGGAATGGCAAAGATTTCTCCAGGAGCACTGTCAAACCTAGGGACCTGTGGCAAGAAAGTTTTGGGATATTTTGTTTTATTTTATTTTATTTTTTGGTATTTCAAGTCAACCACATATTTTCAAACATCCCATCAATGTGGTTTTTCTATATCTATAATCTCTTTGCCATAATTTTTCTTCATAACTCCCAGGGCTGGATAAAACAAGGATTTCCACACTAATTGGTAGATCTGAGTTTACACATCAGGAAACTAAGTTGCAGGGTTTCTTTCTCACTTTGGCTCTAGAGCCCAAAAGAATAGTAAAGGAAACTCTGAAAAAGACAACAATAACAATAAAACAACAATAATCTTAATATAGATTTTTAAAGTTTTCTAATACAAACCTTTACAAGTACTTTTTTCATTTGACCCTCATACCAACACAGGGATGTAGGTGCTCTTATTATCCCCATTTTACAGATGAAGACATTGAAACAGACAGAGATTAAGTAACTTGCCCTGGGGTACAACAGCTAGTAAGTGTCCAAGGCTATGTAAGTCTGAGACTATTTCTGAATTCAGGTTTTGTTTTTTTTACTCCAAGTCCAGGGCCCCATAAAATAAGGAGGAAAATAGAAAAATATGAGAAAGCCTTGGGCAGGATGATTCCTAAAGTCCCTTTCCACTCTAAATCTATGGTCCTAAGTCATCTACTTCCCTTTGAGCCTGCTTTCTCAGCTGAGGAAGATGGAATAGATATTCTCAGATCCTAGCTCCCATATTTATTAGTTGTATTACCATGCAAACCTGGTAGATAGAGAGCTGGCTTCAGTCAGCAAAACCTGGGTTCATTCATCTCACCTCTAACATGTGTTGTTGACTGAGTGACTCTAGGCAAGTCACTTAACCACCCCTGAACTTTGTGCATTAGAATCCCCTGCTCCTGTGACTCCTGCTTCTACATGAGTATTTTCTATTTTAAGAAAAGATACCCAGGCTACCCTAGTCCCTAGTCTCTCCAGGATATTGAGAGACAAAGAAAGAGATAGAGAAGGGGGAGGAGGAGGGAGAGGGTGAGGGAGAGGGAAAAGGAGAGGGAGAGAGAGAGAGAAGAGAGAGAGAGAGAGAGAGAGAGAGAGAGAGAGAGAGAGAGAGAGAGAGAGAGAGAGAGAGAGAGAGAGAGGATATAGCACATATACTCTCCAGCTTCCTTTTATGAAGTTTTCTCTCATTTGAATGTAATTTCCTTGAGGGCAGAGACAGTCTTTCTTGTACAATATCTATATTCCCACAGTGCCTGGAACTTAGGACACACAATATATGCTTGTTGACTTCATTTGACCCTCTTAGTGCTCTAGACAGCAATTTGAGACTTTAAAAATTGCAGAAAATACATTGACCCAATGGGGCAGGCAGGGCCTGGAGTCAGGAAGACACATCATCCTAAATTCAAATCTGGCCTCAGATACTTACTAGCTGTGTGACCCTAGGCAAGTCCCTTAACTCTGTCTCAGTTTCCTCCTCTGTAAAATGAGCTGGAGAAGAAAATGGAAAACCACTCTAGTATCCGTGCCAAGAAAAATTCCTGAAGGAGAACAGCATACTGACCCAAATTAGTAAGGGAAGGTCCTCACCAGGAGCTCCCAGAACCAATTAAATGATAAATCTGAGTTTAACTCCCCCTCCTCAATAAAAGCTATGGAAAAGTCTCTATCTCACTCAACTTGCATTTCCTCATCTGTAAAATGGGAATTTAATATTTGTACTGCCTACAATATAGGGTCATTCTGAGAAGTGCTTTCTAATAAACTCCAAAGAATAGCAGAAAAGTGAAGCATCATCACCATCCTCATCCTCTTCATCTCTGTGCTCCTTCCCAATTTACACACTTTGATTCCATTCTTTTGGTTAATCCCAGGACACTTGTGCTCCCTGCCCTCTCCCACTTCTTCCTTTCTCCCCATGATAGAAAGCTTGATTTCTTAGTCTCCCCAGCCATGGTTTCCAAACAGGAAATTTTCTTCCTATTATTATGAGAAGGCAGTGGTCAGGAGTCCCTAGGCAGGGTGGAAGACTTTGAAAACTTCAAAGGGGCTGAAAGATATCATGAATTCAATTGTCTCAATCTGGCTAAGTCACAATAAATAGGAAGCCCCCAAAGTTTACCCCCAACACAAACCTCGCTTTCCTTTGATGGTAGTAAAGGGGGGGGGGGGAGTGGGCCAGGGTACCACCTGGAGATTGGGGCTAAATTCCAGATGGCCCCAGGGAACAGAAGTTCCCCTTAATACCCAGCAAAGCTTACTGGGAGTTAACAACAACAACAACAACAACAAAACCAACTCCACATTCAATAGAGGCTGACTGGCAAACCTAGTTTTACTGGGCACTAACAATCACACAGGGCTGGGCACACAGTAGGTGCCTAATAAATGCCACTATATGAAGACATGAGAAACTGAATTTAAGTTATATACGTTGAGCCCCTCAAACAATTCTCTACTGGAGAAAAATGAGGGAACCTTCTGTAATATGAGCAAAATAGTCTCTAATTTATTTGCTGCAGATAGTTCTATCTAGTTTTTGTATACTATGTTTCTTAAAATAAGGTCCATCTGCACTCGTCTTCTTGGAAGAGTCCAATCTGTCTTCATTATTAAAAGCATTTAATGCCAAACCCACCAACCAGAAGACCAAAGGAATCCGGCTTTGCAAAGTGTTTACCAGAAGGGTCTGGGCTCTAGACTGTTCTATAAACTTGGATCACAGTCCAAAGCTAATGCTATGGATCTCAAAGGAACAAGATAAACTCTCACTCACATTCTAAATAATGGAGGAAGAAAAAGAACCAAATAAATCAACTGTCTCCGACTGCCCAACTTGAAAGGGTTTATGGTCCAAAGCAAAAAGAGACAGCAATAATGACTTACCCTTATCAGGCGGATTTCTGCTAACAGACACAAACAAAACTTTTGGCAAGCATTCTCCATCCCAGGCAGGAGAGAGGGGAACAGAGAACAGTCTTAATCAGAAAGGGGTCAAAGCAATCTTCCTTGCATATGAACAAGACCTTCCCCACCCACTCACCCCTCCACAGACTTCCAGAAGAACAAAGGCTCCCTGCCATCGGTTCAGCCCTTCTAGTTTCTACCCCTCTGGAAATCAAAGCTCAAAGAACAATTTAAAAGGAAGACAACAGAACGTCTTGGGAGGCGAAGGAGCTGTCAAAGGAAAAAAGGGAGCCGAGGAAGAGAGACAGAGAGGGAGAATGAGGGAGAAGGGAGGAAAGAGAGGGAGGATGAGAAAGAGAGACTCTGCAACTCTTAGATTTGCCTCCAAACTAACCTAAGAACTTGGCAGCAACTCTATGGCTTGCTAACGAGTTACAGAACCATGTACCCTCCCTCCCCACTGGCCCGTTAGCCATCTTCTGAAAGTAGCACTCCATCTCCCACTTCTTTGCCTCGGAGCATTCCATCCAGCCTGGCACACCTTCCAGCCATGCCTCCATCTCTCAGAGTCCTGAACTCCCTACAAATTTTGGCAGTTGCGGGACGCCCTCCAAGAAGCTTTTCCCCATTGCTGGGCCCAGGTGTTCACACTGCTTCCCTTCTCAAATGATCTTTTTACTTGTCTGTGTGCAACCATAACCTCCTAACAGAATGTGGCAGTGTTGGACCGGAGCCAGCTCGTACCAGCTGAGTCAAGGTGGAATTGGCAGCTGAGCATTTATACCTTGAAAATCAGCAAAGGCTACCTGCAAATCAGGGACTGATTTATTGTTTGCTTGATCATCTAGACTTAAGAAAGTGAAGGAGAAAATATTCATGATGGAGATCAAACTAAAAAGTGTCAGTGTCATACAATCCCCTCCCCCCCTTTTGGAGAGCTGGTTGTTAAACATTTACTGGTATACACCTGAATGTGAGCTAATGTCAGCAGGGATTTGCTAGCCTGGAAATAGACTAGAGTCAACTGGTAGGACCTGAGTGAACAAGAATGGTGAGGGTGGGGAGAAAAGAGTCTAGTTCCTTAGACACCACATGAAGTGATAATATTACCTTCCAGATTATATTTGGCTAGCACGTTACATTTTTAAAAGTACAGGCATGGGAGGCAGCTGGGTGGCTCAGTGGATTGGGAGCCAGGCCCAGAAATGGGAGGTCCCTGGTTCAAATATGGCCTCAGACACTTCCTTGCTGGGTGACCCTGGGTAAGTCATTTAACCCCCATGGTCTAGTCTTTATCACTCTTCTGCCTTAGAACCAATACACAGTATTGATTCTGAGACAGAAGGTAGGAGGTAAAAAAAAAAAAGTATAGCCAGGCAATACAGTGCACTCCTTAAGGAAAGAGTCTCATTTCTGGGACTTTACAGCATGTAGTACATTGCCTTAAACATAGTACATAATCAATAATTATTCACTGAATTTGAATTACAAACTGCAAGATTGTACCTGGTATTGAGTTCAAATTACACCTAGAAGTAGAATCTGAAAGCAATCTTCCCTCTGAGCCTTAGCAGCCCATCCATTATCCCTCTTAACACTGAAGAACATGGAGAGATGGAGGTAATTGCATGGGCTAACAGAGTACGACTTGGATGCTAATCCTGTCTCTGTCACTTACTGGCATTGTGACCTTGGGAACAGTCACTTTATCTGAGCATCGATTTCCTCATCTATAAAATGGGGGCAATAATCCCTACTTTGCCTCTCTCTTAGTACCGAGGGTCAAAAGTGGCATGATAGATGTAAGAGCAATTTGTAGCTACAAAGCATTCTGGAAACATAAGAGATTGTTAAAATTGTTGTTTCTAATTTCCTTAGGAAGGTAAGAGAGCCTGAGGGCGTGACCATTGAAGCAAGGTAATCCATACCTCTAGCTCCAGAAAATGGGCACAATGTCTAAAACCATTCAATAAGAAGCGGGTACCATAAAATAATATTTTTATCCCACAAAATATGAGACTAAAGAGTCCTTTGCTCTTCTCTGGAAGTCACTGGCTCTCCTAGCCTCACCATAAAACTACCTTCTGCCCAGTAAAAATATTTCTGTAAAACTTAATAACTCTATCTGCGGTCCCCTTTCTCAAAGACGAAAACCTTCGAGAGGGAAATATGGCAGGCTCAGACTTTATGACAAGCTCATGAAGTCATGTCTCCCCCAGACATTCCCCTCTTAATGCTATGATTAATTTACTGTTACCCACTGGGGGCTAACATGTAATGAGCTTAAAATAAGCCACCACTACTCGCTTACACTAAAACAATACTTACCACCACAGACTTGGTATCTGGCCATTGCAGCAGCCAAGCGGCATCTAGCTTGGGCACCGGAATGTCACAGCCAGAAAGAATCTAACTGAGCCAACTTAGTTCTGCGAGTGTCAGGCTCCAGTTCTGGCCGCTGCCCTGGTCAGAATAAACCACATCCCCACCCTAAGTCTAGAGCAAAGAACGTCTATGAAAAAGCGGTCCTCGTGTCAAGGTATCAAAGCTGCGGCCGAGGGGATTCCTGAGGGACCTGACCCCACAGTTAAGAAACTATGCCACAAACGATCAACTGTGATAGGCTTGGCTACTCTCAGCAATACAATGATCCAGGACCATTCTGAGAGACTTAGGACAAAGAATGCTGTCCACCTCCACAGAGAGAACTGTTGGAGTTGGAATGCAGATGAAAGCGTATGATATTTCACATGTTTTTCTGGGTTTTGTGTGGGGGTTTTGGTTTTATACAATTATTCACTTACAAAAATGAACAATATAGAAATATGTTTTGCATGATAAAAATGTGGAACCTAGAAAACTAAAAATAACAAAAAAGAAACTATGTCACATTGGACTGAATTCTATTCACAAACATCATTAAGCATTTACTGTTTCTCAGAGGAAGCCTTGGCAGAGTAGCCAAAGGAATAGCCTCAGAAGAAATGACCTGGGTATCAGTCTCTCCTCTGCCTCTGACACACACTAGCCCTTAACCACATACAAATCACTTAACCTTTCAGGCTCTAAGCTACCCACTAAGGGTATAAATTCTAGCCAGTCTGCTTTGGGAGATAGATTTCATCCTGGCAATAAAAGCACAGGTCTAGTCCTTATTGTGACTGTCATTGTGTTGGCTTGATTTTTTTGTATAATTGATTTAGCTCCTTATAAATTTGAGTAACTAAACCTTTGTCAGAATTTTTGTTATAAAGATTTTTTCCCAATTTGTTGCTTCCCTTCTCATTTTGGTTGCATTGGTTTTATTTGTACAAAATAAATTTAATGTAATCAAAATTATTTATTTTACATTTTGTAATTTTTTCTAACTCTTGTGTGGTCTTCACATCTTTCCTTTCCCAAAGATATCCAGGTATACTATTCTGCGTTCACCTAATTTACTTATAGTTTCCTTCTTTATATTCAGGTTATTCACCCATTCTGAATTCTTGGTGTAGGGTATGAGATGTTGATCTAAACCTAATCTCTCCCATACAATTTTCCAATTTTCCCAGCAGTTTTTGTCAAATAGTGGATTTTTGTCCCCAAAGTTTGGATCTTTGGGTTTATCATACACTGTCTTGCTAAGGTCATTTACCCCAAGTCTATTCCACTGATCCTCCTTTCTGTCTCTTAACCAATACCATATTGTTTTGATGATCACTGCTTTATAGGGTACTAGGGATATAAAGAAAAAATTTAGAATAATCCTCCCCCCCAAAAAAAACAACTCATGAGTCTACTAAATGACTTTATGACTCAGTTCACTCATCTCTAAAATGGGGAGAATTAATCCCACATTATCTTATGAAACCCTGAGAGATGATCTAATTATTCTATCTACCCAACCAACCTCCTAGGACATTACAAAACCTTGGAGGATATAAAGAATAGAAAGTTCAATGGACATGAGCTCCTTGAGAGTAGAAGATAACTTTTTTTTTTTTTGGTAATATATCCCCAGCATAATGCCTTGCAGAGTAGTAGTAGTAGGTACTTAACTAAATGCTTATTGGATTGTTATATTGGATGTCCCAATATTCAGTGAGTATAATCATAATTGGCAGAAGAGATAAATAAACAAAAATCTAAAAAATAACACTATTTAGGGGCAGCGAGATGGCTCAGTGGATAGAACTCTAGGCCTAGAGTTGGGAAGACTAGTGTTCAAATCTGGCCTCAGACACTTCCTAGCTTCGTGACTCTGGTCAAGTCACTTAGTTAGTCTCTGTTGCCTAGCCCTTCCCACTCTTCAGCCTTGGAACCAATGCATGTATTGATTCTAAGCTAGAAAGTAAAAGTTTAAAAAGGGGGTGGGGTGGGGGTGAAGTCAGCAGGTCTTCACACCAGAGTTGTTACTAAGACAGAACATAAGGATTTAAAAAATAAATAAATAACAAGTTAAATGTCAATACAAGAGGAATTACATGCACAAACACACCATAAGGAACAAACTAAATGATCTAAGTAATGGGGACTGCATAGAAGGGAGAGCACAGGAGTACTTGGGAAGAATAGTGCCATGAGGTATTATTATAATTTTAGAGAATGCAACTTGAAACTAGACCAATATCTAAAAACAATGATGTCTTGAATCTAGCTTACTACTTCCAAGACTGCTATTACTTCATCTGTCCCATTCTCCCCTTCCTACTTCAGTGTGTGGATTTGGGGATCTCAGATGGAGAAGAAATAGGAGCTTTGATTCACTTATTAATTTGTCCTAACATTTCCTTAGAATGGGGTTTCCTTCAAGGAACAACTGGACATGAAAAGAAGAAAGGTTTCATCCCTTCCTAGAACTGGCCTAGAAGTCATCCTCAATCAATGAGTTGCTAGGGAGATAGTAAAAAGCTGAAGTAAAAAAAGATATAAGGGGAAAGGATCCCAGAGATCTTCTCTAAAAACAATCTATCACCAAAAATATATGCAGGT
The DNA here is from genome assembly GCF_027887165.1 of Monodelphis domestica. Lineage (NCBI taxonomy): Eukaryota > Metazoa > Chordata > Mammalia > Didelphimorphia > Didelphidae > Monodelphis > Monodelphis domestica. The sequence continues at coordinate 446,661,085 of NC_077227.1, read as the reverse complement.
CTGGATATTTCATTGGCAGTTCAGATTCCAGGCTACATAATCGAGAAGAACTCTGTGAGGACATTTGGGGTGACTGAGAAGAATAATTGCCCATCATGTAGCTCAGGACAAATTTCTTCCATTTCAAAATTCACACCTGCCTTAAGGACTACTATTTACAAGAAACATTAAATTAAATTTAAAAACCTGAAAATGCCCAGACTGTTCTGGAACCCCTCTCATCACAGAGACCCTCTAATCTGACCCCACCCAGGAGAAATTCCATCTGACCTTCGGGTTATATACAGCAATGGCTATACCCAGCCAGGTTGTTTCTAAAAACCACATAGTGCCTGAAACAAAACCACCCCTAAAACCCAATTTTCCTCTAAGAAGTGGGTTCCCATAATCCCTGCTAAAAGTCTATGTTCCTGATCGCCCTTCATTAATTCTAGTGCCTTACCTCTGGTGATGATTTCAGGTTTATCATGTCTATAGTTTGTTTGCAAATAGTTTGCATGTTATGTCCTCCATTAGATTATAAACTCTTGGAGTGCATGGACTGTCTTTTACCTTTCATGTAATCCTGGCATTCAGCACAGTGCCTGGCATAGTAATAAATGTTCATTGACTGACAATACAGAAATGGTACTTAACCGTTCATGAGTGGACTGGAGTCTCGCTTTATTCCTGACACCAACTTGCCTAACCAACAACTTCTTATATATGTGTGTAATATTACCAAGATCAAACAACTTATAATTGCAGAAAGAACCTAAAGTACTTTAAAGTCTAATTATATCAGTCCAAGTTCTCTTCTGATCTTTGTCAATGATTATGGGAAAACATACATATGTATAATACCAATTTCTGAAACTACCAGTTTCTGAGACCTAAAAGCCCAGACTTCAAGGTACTAATGAGGGGAAAAGAGCTAAGTATCTCTCATGCTTAGCATGGTATCTTGTAAGAAGTAAACACTTAAGAAGCATTAATTGGATTTAGAGTAGATTAAGTAGTCAACAAGGCAAGTCAATTCCACAGACATTTATTAAGGACCCACTATGTGTATGGTTCTGCTTGAACAGTAGGGATACAAAAATTAAACAACCACAATAGCCCCTGCCCTCAAGAAGCTTACATTCTATCGTGGGGGACAAAATATACAGAATAAGTATATACGAGGCAGAGAATGACAACAGCAAGAGAGATCAAAGTGTTGTTAAATCTGAAGAGTTTGAGAACAGAAACAGCTGGGAAACTTAATAAAGCAGCTGTGCCTACTACAAGGACCAGGGTTCCAAAGAGCAGAGATGACGAGGGAGGGCCTAGCAGGTATGGGAGGGGGAGGGTGGAAGGTCGTGCAAATCTGTGGTGGCAACAGATGGAATGCCAAGCCTAAAGAACAGCTACTAGTCTTGTTTGGCTAGCATGTGGAGTACAATATTGGAAATAATATGAAAGCAGGTGGAAGCTAGTTTATAGAAATCCTTAAATTCCAGGCTGAGGAGTATGTAGTAAATTTATCCTAGAGGTAATAGGGAGCCACTAAAAGTTTATGAGTTGAGGGCAACTAGATGCTTCAGTGGATTGAGAGCCAAGATGAAAAATAGGAAGTTGAATCTCACCTCGCATACTTCCTAGCTGTGTAACTGTGAGCAAGTCACTTAACCCCCATTGCCTAGCCCTTACCACTCTTCTGCCTTGGGACCAATCTGATTCTAAGGCAAAAGATAAGGGCCTAAAAAACAAAGTTTATGAGTTGGTCCAGAGAAGATATGATAAGATCTACACTTAAAGGAGATCCTTTTGGCAGCTGTGTGAAGAATGGATTGGAAAAGAAGAGAGTGGAAGCAGGCATATCAATTAGAGGACTATCCCAGGTGTCTAGGAGATGGAATAAAAGTGTGGCTCTATAACCAGAGAAGGGGACAGATGGTGTGAAATACCCCAGAGGCAACTGATTGAATATGGAGGAAGAGGGAGAGGGAAGAGTTAAAGATCAATGAAGCCCAAGGTTTATCTGGGGAAGTGATCTGTGTTCCGGATGATTGGTCATCTTGATCACTTTCTTTGACTGTTTCCACTGTGAAAAGTTTAAGCTTTCAATTGTTGGTAACTCCTAAATGCCTTTCTCCCAAGATAATAATAGTTGATATTCTGTATAACAATTTAAGATTTACCAAGTGCTTTCCTCACAATAACTCTGTGAGGACAGTAGTACAAATGTTATTATGCCCATTTTACAGATTAGGAAATGGGAGGCTCAAAGAGGTTAATTGACTCAACCCAAAGGTCTCCCCATTATTAAAGTGACTGCCAAGCTTTGAACCCAAGTGTCTTCTAGGTCCAGCGCTCTTTCCACAGTATCCTCCTCAAAATGCAGCTGCTCTTCTGCTCCAGCAGATGTTGCCTTTCAGGGAATGGCAACCAATAATAAGTTTCAGGTTATCTTTCTCCATCCCCTTCCCACTCTCCTCCCTCCTTCTCTCTCTCTCTCTCTCTCTCTCTCTCTCTCTCTCTCTCTCTCTCTCTCTCTCTCTCTCTCTCTCTCTCTCTCTCTCTCTCTCTCTCTCTCTCTCTCTCTCTCTCTCTCTCTCTCTCTCTCTCTCTCTCTCTCTCTCTCTCTCTCTCATCTTCCACCAAGTATCACAGCAAGACAGGAAAATCTATGTCACCAAGAGCTTCCACTACAACCATGTAATAAATGAGAAATTCTATACCTGCAAGGATAAGTAAGAACAACCAGTAGCCAAGAGATTATTCTCTACAACCAGGAAAATGTAAATTGATTTTCTGCAAACGTAAATTCATCCTTTGAGAGAAAAAATTCCAAAGAAAAGCCTCACAGTCCCAAGTTATAAGCAGCTTCTGACAACAGAATTTGCCCAATGAGGGAAAGAGCATCTCTGAGACTTTCCAGTCTTTTATAGACAAAGTACTGGTCAATCTAATTTTAAAAAGGAAAGAAGAAAACCAAATTGATAGTATCCAAGATGAAAAGGGAGCCCTCACCTCTAATGAAAAGGAAATTAAGGCAATCATTAAAAACTATTATGCCCAATTATATGGCAATAAATATGGCAATCTATGTGATATGGATGAATATTTACAAAAACATAAATTGCCCAGACTAACAGAGGAAGAAATAGATTACCTAAACAAAAATGAAAGGATTTGGCCCTACGATCTTCAAAGTTCTCTGGCAAAATCAAACTCTAGCAATCCATGGTTCTAGGATGGATGATTCTAAAATGATTAATTTAACATAGAACTGTTGAGCATGTGCTTTGTGATCAAATCCTTGGCTAAGCAACGAGGGAACATAAGATTAGTATGAGAACCATCTTCAATCTCAGGGAACCTACAACCTAACTGAGGACATAGCATGTGCATGCATGAAATAGCTACCTAGAAATTAGACAATATATGCCAAATGGGTACCATTTCATTACTAAGAAGAGTAAGATCACAGTTCTGACAGTCTGAGAAAGAGTCACAGAGAAGGTAAGACTTGAGTTGGAGTTCAAAGAATGGGTAAAATTTCAATAAGTAGAAAGGAAGGTGGGGCAGTTATGTGGTTTCCTGTATAGAGAGAGCTGAGCTTGAGAGTCAGGAGGACCTGGGTCCTCAGATACCTCAGATACTTCCTAGCTATGTGACCCTGGGCAAGTCACTTCACCCCAATTGTCTAGTCCTTACTGCACTTCAGGCTTGGAACTGATAATAATCATTCTAAGACAGAAGGTAAGAATTTTTAAAGGAAAGTAAAAGTCATTCTAGGCAGAGAACAGAACAGACAAAGCACAGAGGAAGAAAAAATAAGGCCACTCTTAGTGTGAAGGATGAGAAGGAAAGCAACAACAGAAGATTGGCTGGGTATGTTGGGGAATGGCAAGGGGGGGGGGGCTTGAATACCAGGTTAAGGAGTTTGACCTTTATTCTATGGTCAGTGGGAAACCCCTGAAGGTCTTTGAACAGAAAACTAACATCATATTGGCAGTGTTTTAGGAACATTAATGTGGCAGAATGTATAAGCAAAAGGATGAAATTTATAGAAAAAGAAGAAAAAGGACAGTAGCTTCTGGCAGGCAAAAGCAGGATTAAGCAAAGATCCTCACAGGCTAAGGAACCTGTGCATTGTTTGAGGTTAGAGAGGAAGGAGCCTGCCAAGAGAGAAAACTGAAGATGCTAAATGAGAGAGAAGGAATGATTAAGAAGGCAAATTCCCAGAGGAGACAGGAGGGGAATGAGATCAAGAGCACAGGTGCAGGGATTAGCAAATACCTTAGTTTAAAGCTCAGTCAATCTTTTCCAAGAAGACAAAGATGAATGCTTTCAACAACTCTTCTAAAGCAATCAATCTTATTGGCTGTGTCCACATGGACCAAATATGCCATGTTATTGGACTAACAGCTACATGGCAACACAGCTGTTTCACATCTGTTGCTGGTTTCAATACAGCAGATCCATCCACTTCCTTTAACATGCCAAGAAAAAAGAATGTCATAGGCATACCCTCCATTCCAGTGACTCAGGTCAAAAACACAGCTAATCATACCAATAAGGAAAGTTGGCCATTTAAAAAAAGTCATCCTTGAAAAAGTGTGAATTCACCCTAATTTCCAGGAACTAACTACAGCTAACTTAGTAAGCCCCACAAAGGAGCTCAAAACAAGTATTATGTAGTCTCAAACTCTCCTCTTTCCTACTCCCTATTCCCCAAAAAGCAAAAACATTTCTTCCATTTGACAGAGCTCACAGAGGGAAGTGAATAATGTCTCATCTTTCCTTTAGATCAACCCCCTTTGGTGATCTCTGTATGGGGTCACTCAATTGAGGAGCTCCTAATCAATGATAGGGCAACTATGTGGCACAGTAAATATAGTGCCAGGACCTGGAGTAAGGAAGACTCATCATTCTGAGTTCAAAGTTGGTCTCAGACATTTACTAGCTTTGTGACTCTTGGTAAATCACTTCACCTTGTTTGCCTCAGTTTCCTCATCTGAAAAATGAGCTGGAAAGGGAACTGGCAAACCATTCTAGTATCTTTGCCAAGAAAACTCCAAAAACTCTTAAAACCCAAAACTCCAAAACTTTGTGACCAAAAGGGGTCACAAAGAGTTGGACACAACTGAAATGACTGAACAATAAAGTCAATGAAACTGACCACCTAATTCATTTACTTATTCATTGAACATGGAAAAGATAAAAATATTCAGATAAACAGAGTCTGGTATGGCTTTTCTAGGTTATGACTCAACTATTCTCCTCTTCAAGGTAAATGGTGTTAATCTGAGAAGAAAGACTTGAAATTCCAAATGTATCTTAAAGACCTCAGTAGCCAGTAAAGATCAAAATTAGAGAAGCTATCCAAAGACTATATGCCCTTAGCTGAGTCAGTTCCCTCCTGCTCCCCTTATATTTGATGTGAATGACCCACCACATCCCCATCTATGAAGTGTCTTTTGGGGCCCTCAGCTGATAGAGCTCCAGGAGCAACCATCTCCTAAAAGGAAGAGGGATCCATGGTATCGGTTGCCTCTTCTATAAAATGAATCAAACTTCTAAGTGATTTTAAGATCTTGACTTTTTAGCAAGTTATGTTCTATTTTAAAATTCATTAATAATGCCTCCTGTTACAAAAAGAGAATTTCAGAGAGAGAAAGCACTTGTATAGTTCAACTTATACCTGAATAGGAATCTTTTTTCTAGGATTAGGGAAATGCACACTAATGCCTTGTTGGTGGAGTTGTGAATTGGTTCAACCATTCTGGAAAGAAATTTGAAATTATGCTAAGAAAATAACTAAAATGTCCATACCATAGGCATACATACCAAGGAAGTCAAAGAAAAAATGAAAGGCTCCATGTACACCCAAATCATTAGTAATTTTTTTAAGCCTTACTTTTTGTCTTATAATGGATACAGAGTATGGATTTTAAGGCACAAGCTCAGTAAGGCTTAAGCAATACAAATGAAGTGACTTGCCCAGAGTCTCACAGTTAAGAAGTGGTGGGGGAGGGGGAGGGGGGGCGATTTGAACCTAGGACCTTCCACTTTAGGCCTGGCTCTCTATCTAACCACTAAGTTATGTAGCTTCCCTTTATTAGTCCTTTTTATTTTTTTTTTAAATCTTACCTTCCATCCTGTAGTCAATACTGTGTATTGGCTCCAAGGCAGAAAAGTGGTAAGGGCTAGGCAATGGGGGCCAAGTGACTTGCCCAGGGTCACACAACTGGGAAGTGTCTGAGGCCAGAGTTGAACCCAGGACCTCCCATCTCTAGGCCTGACTCTCAATCCACTGAGCCACCCAGCTGCCCCCTATTAGTCCTTTTTAAAGAAGAACTAGGGGGGGGAAATAGATGACCATTGAACAGGGAACACCTAAATAAGAAGTAGCTTATGAATAGAACCAAACATTACTGAACTATAAGACAAGATGAATACAAAGCACACACAGGAGGGATTATATGAATTGATACAAACCAAAAGAAGTAGAACCAAGAAAACAATCTATACAACAAATACAACAACATGCATGGAAACAATAGAAAAACAGAACAGCTTTGAAATTGTAGTCTATGGCCCCTGGACATTCAGGCTAAATATTTGCAGATCCTCATAAGACATGGACTCAAAGGACTTCGTCATCTTGGCTGCCCCCCACTATATGTAGATGTCTCTCCTAAAATGTGGTGTGCAGGTTGTTTCTATAACATTTTAATGCATGCAAAGCACTTTTCTCCCAACAACCCAAGTAGTATTATCTGTGCTTTACTGATGAGGAAGTTGTGTCAGATTTTTAAAACAAATTGTTATTTATTATTATACATTATAGATTTCCGTGATATCCCTTATATATTATATCATATATTTTACATCATTACATATTATATAGAAATAGAAATATATAGGTAATTATACATTTTGATTTATTATTATAATTTTTATCATTTGCCCACAGTCAGAAGTCAGGATATGAACCAGGGTCCTTTGGCCAGCCTCAATTCAAATGTGGCTCCCACCTCTTCTATTACAAAACAGCATGGATCGATACGTATAGCATGTTATATTGCTGAGCGGAATTAACTCCTTGTTACCTACCTGGATTTAGTTAGGGTCAAAGGCCTCCAACTAGAATGTTAGTTAGACCTGATCCATACTCCCCTACACACACACACACACACACACACACACACACACACACACACACACACACACACACGCGCGCGCGCGCGCGCGTGCATAAACAATTATTTATGTTAATAATAAATGGCTCCTGGAATCCAAACTGGCAAAGGAGAGGAATTGATGGTTCCTTGTACGCTAGGGTCTTGATGGCCATGCATTGAACTAGCCCATGCTACAAGAAGAAGGTAAGACTGAAGCTATTCACTGGGAAACTTCAAATTCTATCAAATTTACCCCAATCTGACTTTAGTAAAATATAGTAAATATTAAGTATCTGGTTCTCTAAGACTCCTTCGGGTTAGTAGACATATTAAAAACATAAGAGACAGTGGGTACTCGTAGAGAACTGGACCTGGAGTCAGGAATTCCTGGGTTCATAAACCTCTCCATGCCCCAAGTAACTCTGTAAAACAATAAATTATAGGTAAATTGCTAATATGTAATAATGTAGGTGGATTTCCATACTGCAGTTCCTCATATCAATGAAATCACACACCAGCTCTCCTTAAAATTACATTCTACATCCTGTCCAAATCCTTGTAACCAGCCTTGGTTGGACTCAAGAGACCTGGAGCTGACATTTATTAGCTATTGCAACCACATGCAAATCAATGTACCTCTCTAACCCTCAGGTTCCTCATAAAATAAGAGCCTTCAGGCCACCTTACAATCCCTGACTCATCTCCCCACTTGCTAAAGTTCTTCCTTACAAAAAATTACTTTGTATTTGCTTGTCTACCCAAAGATTGTCACTCTGTCCTCATCCCTGTCCTGTCCTCTCTCCGGCCAGGCACGTGGGATGCAAGCCTCTTGGCACATGGTAGGCCTTAAAAAAATGCTTGCCAAATTGCTTTGTAAACTTGAAAGCACAATACAACTGTCATTTATTAGTACTTAAAGCCAATTAACAAAGATAGGTTTGTTTCCCTTCATCTTCTAACTTAAAAAAAAAAATTAACTGGCCATGATACCCCTGAATGAAAAATAAAATGGTCAGGAATTAATGTGGGCTGGGAATTGACAAGCTTATTTATAAAGCGGGAGAACTACCTGTGAAAAGTGATCTAGTCCACATTTGAGCACATTTCCCTAAATGTATCCTGGGAGCTTAACTCAGGTAATCCCTTAGATTCCATAAATTACCTATCTACTATGAAAACCCTAGGCATTCAATGAATGAGTCAAATCCTAGTCTGCTCAGAATTGCTGCGAGGGACCCTAGTAATTATTTTGTCCAACTTTCCATTTTGAAGATGAAAACACTAAGGCCCAGAGAGATTAGGTGATTTGCCTGAATGAAGTCACACTAATCAGTAATGGCAAACTGGGCAGCGCCAACTCTGACAGGGGCAGGACGAGGGGCACACCCCTATGATCTCAATTTCCAGGAAGGCAGAGGCTGGCAGATCTCTTGAGTTTGAGAGTTCTGAGCTGCCATGGGCTGGGCTGATCAGGTTGATGAACTAAGTCTGGCATGAATATGGTGAGCCCCCAAAGAGCAGGGGGCCACCAAGTTGCCTCTAGAAGGGTGAATCCGCTCAGGTCTGAAACAGAAAAGTGAAAGCTGCCATGGTGATCAGTCCTGGGATTGGGTCCATTAATAATCACCCCTGCATTTCTGGACCAGAAGAGATGGGGGGATCCATTTTTAAATATATATCTTTATGATTATATATAGTATTATATTATATAGATTATATATAAAAGAAATATATTATATATATATGAAAAGAACAATGACAATCCAAGTGAAACCATCAACCTAAATTTCTCTCTTAGTTTAGGCTTCAGGAGGGGACAAGCCTGGGAGAAAGCATCAGAGAATGTGGATCTAAAAGGCTGTTTGTTGTGCATTTGCTGCAGATGGGTTTCTTCCTTAAACCATCCTTTGCTTTTGATGTCTCTTCTAGATCATTTTGAGAAAAAGAAGGAACCGGGCCTCAGTAGGGTCAAATGAAACCTGACCACCCATAGAACAAGACGTGGTACTTACTGGCCAAAGCTCCAGCTCCTATTTGAAACCAGGCTTGCGTTGTTTTAAGAAAATGCCACATCCCCTCAAATCACACATGGTTTGAACACACCGAGCTGAGAGGCATCAGGGCTCCTGAGCTTAGCCTGCAGGGCACCTCGCCAGCCCTCGCAGCCCTTTGAAGTTACAAAAACATCCTCTGGTCTGAACACATTTGTGAGGCTGTGGGATGAGATGCTTTCTGCACCACTCCCTCTGCACTCACCTGTGGTGTGCTGGTGGACGGGGGCCCGCTGGAACAGCGAACAAGGTGAGCCTTTATATTCTCTTTTTCCATCCCCGGAATGGTGCTGGGGGAAAGAGGACCAGAGGGGTTCCCCCACGCTCAGCTCCTGGCCCAACGGAGCCAGGGGAACGGCTTACCTAACCCTTTTCTCGTGTTTGGGGTAGTTTCTTTGCCACAGCAGTACAGAAGCAGGAGTCATCCCGACTGCGATGAAACGTCCGAGAATCACCCTGTGTGAATGAGGTTTCAGTGTTCCATGAAAGCAAGTGGACAAGCTGGCTCTGGGATACTTTCTTCTCCCCTCGCAGCTCAGAAACTAGAAGCTCAGAAGTTAAAACTGACAAGGCCATATGGAGTATAGAAAGAACACCGGATTTGGAGGTGGGAGTCCTGGCTTCAAACCCCGCGCTGCTATTTACTGTGTGACCACTGGCACGTCACTTACTCTCTCTGGGCCCATTTCCTCATCCATAAAATGAGAAGATTGAACCAGATCACTTCTAAGACCTTTTCAAGCTCTAAGTTCTCTGATCTTTCAGGAGGGTTCAGAGTTTCCTTTTTTTTTTTTAAAGACTCTGAAGAGTTTGGCGAACTCCATCATAAATAACAACATTCAATTTTTTTTTCTCTCTCCTGTATAGGGCAGTGGTTATTATGACTCTAGAATTTAATTAGCAACTTGGGTAACAGGCAACATAGGCAGATTCTCAGATGTCACCCTGGTAGATCACAGGGTTGGAGCTAAAGCTTAAAGAGAACTTAAAAGTCATCTAGGCTAACTTCTTGATTTTACAGATAAGGAAACTGAGGCAGAAGGTAATTAAATTACTTGCCCACGAGCACACAGTAGTAAATGTCACAAATGGGACTGGAACCTAGGTGTTCTGACTCCATTTAGCATTATTCCCAATGTACCATGGTGCTTCCCCATACAAAAAAAAAAAAATAACACGGGACAGCTGGGTAGCTCAGTATATTGAGAGCCAGGCCTAGAGATGGGAGGTCCTAGGTTCAAATCTGGCCTCAGACACTTCCCAGTTGTGTGACCCTGGGCAAGTCACTTGACCCCCATTGCCTAGCCCTTACCACTCTTCTGCCTTGGAACCAAAACACAGTATTGATTCCAAGATGGGAGGTAAGGGTTTAAAAAACAAAAAGCACATGGATTTGTTCTAGGACAGAAGAATGGTAAGGACTAAGCAATAGGGGTTAAGGGACTTGCCCAGAATCACACACAGCTAGGAAGTGTCCAAGGCCAGAATTGAACCCAGGACCTCCATCTCTGGACCCAGCTCTCAATCCCCGAAGCCACCTAGCTGCCCCCTTCCTGATAAAATTCTAAGCTGTTCTCTTATGTGTTCTTTCATGAATTATCCTTGGAATGGATCAAAATGACCCTCAAAAATCCTTATTTCATTACAAAGCAGCAATAGCATGTGGAGTGGATGCTGGATTAGAAGTCTGAGGAAGCTGGTCCAAATGCTGACTGTGCTGATCCCTCCCACGCACACATCCCATCTAACTGCAGAAAGTCAGGACCTGTAAAAAGAAGGGGCTCGACTAGAGGGCCTCTTCAGCTCTAAATGAAAGATCCTACCAATGGGTGCCCACCCAGGCCCTCGGTCCTCTCCATCAGTAACCTGATGGCTCAGTACCAGCGAGGAACCAGCAGGGGGCGCCGCCCCCATCTGTGTGACTCCCACCTAGAGCTGAAATCATTCCTAGAATCCTAGAACTTGAGCACTGGAATGCATCTTCCAGATTAGTCAGGGCAACGCCATCGTGGTACAAATGAAGGAACCAGAGAGAGCAAGTGCCTTGCCCTAAGGCACCCAGACAGTGGCATTCTCTGTTGATAAGTACATAATATATAATTTAAATTTCATATTTATATATAATTTATTATTTTTGTATTTTTAGTGTTATTTGCTTAATTTTTATATATTTTATATTTCTATTATCATATTAAATATATATTATCATATATTTATATAAATAGGTTCATTTTTATTTTTTTCTTCTTCCAAAGTATTTTCATGTCATTTTATATAAAAACTGATAGGTAAATTATAGACAGGACAATAAGACATGAAGGGGCTTTTTTAAAGGCAGAAAGTTTCTCATTCCAACACAAACTCTGGCTAAGAGAATAGGTCGAGGATTATTATCCCCATTTTACAGATGGGAAAAACTGAAGTCCAGCGGCTTTAAGATGATTGAGGTAAGACCTTGCCATTTTTTTTTAATCTCCCAGGACATGGGGGGGGGGTCTTATAAAGGAGATTCTTAGGGAGGCGCCACCCCAGCAGTGCCCCTCACACACTCCCTGGCCCACATGGCTAAGCATGTAGGAAAAGATTGTGAGTTTTGAATCTTTTCCAATTACGCAAATGAAACCCAGGCCAATCCCCCAAAGTTCTCTTAATAACAAACAACTACCAAAGAGCTTAGCCAAAGCACCACTGGGCCGGGTTTCACCCCCACACAGCCCATCCAGGGTTGAGGAGTTTTGTAAGCCATCTTTCTGCGAATAAAGATGGCTTAAGTAGAGACAACCTTCAGAGTTTACTAGCAAAGCAAAATTAAAGGAGCTATGAATAAACAGCCCCCTCCACTTTTCCCAGGAAGTTATCAAAGAATTATTTATGTTTCTAGAAGGGCTTGTTTGGAAAAGGCTCTCCACCCCACCTAAGCCTGGACGAGAAGCCACAGCCCCCAGGCACGCACTTTGGGGAGTGATCAGACTTTTCCTCAAACCTCTGAAATGACTTGATCCACTTTTCATACAGAGACTCAGAAGCGAACCATAAAGAAACAGGCCAGGTCCCAGCATAAACTTAACAGGATGACATCAAAGACCTTCCTCTAGATTAAACGACTGGATTCTTCAGTGCTTTTTAGAATGTATTCCAGGTTCTTTGGGGTTATTGCCTCAGTTCTCCTTCGGCTGGAATGATAGATGTTCTGTTTGCAAGATTCTGAACTTTTCCCTTCTTGAGAGAGAGATGGATCAAGAGTGGAGGGTAGGAGGAGGAGAGACAGAGAAGGAAGAGCAGAAGATATGCCTATGTTGGAAAATGGGCAAAAAGTGTGCAAATTCCAAGTAATTTACAAAATTCAGAAATAAAAGCACTGTCTAAACCAACAAATAAATTCTGAGTGGGAATAGAAATGCTAAAGCCAAAACCATGTTTTGATATTGATGATTTGCTCTGGGATCACAGACTTCCCATATAATGGAAATTAATGGCACTGCTGAACCGATTCTGTTGAACATGAGATCTTTCCACCACCCCCCCACTCCGTCGCCACCCCCACCCCCCCAGATGAACATGGAAAATCAATCTAAAAGCAAGATATTCCACAGTGAGTTTTGGCATTGATCAGCCAAATCAGCCAATCAGCCAAAGCACCATGGCCCACTCTACCCAGTGGGTCTGTGGCTCCCTAAGGGACAAACTTGCCACTGCCACACCTCTCAAATATACAGGAGACCAGAAGCAGCAAACCAGAAAGCAATGGGGGAAGGGGCAGAGGGAGGGAGTTAGCCGGATATTTTAATGTAAGAAGCATATAAATAAATAAATTTAAATAGCTTGGATAATTGTTACTTCATTCAGCAGTCTTTCCTACCACACTGCCCAGTGTAGGCAATGGGCACCCAAAAGCTGACAGCCCTTGCTCATAGCAGGAAGAATAAAGAGACATCAGACAGATCTGTATCATTGTTAATCCTCTGAAACCCTCTGGTTTTAAGTCCTAGAAAGCAATTTGCCCTAAAAGTTCCTAAACTGTGTATATCCCTTGGCCCAGTGATACCACTATCAGGCCTATGCTGCAGAAAGATCAAGGAAAGAGTAAAAGGACCTATGTGCACAAAAATATTTATAGTGGTACTTTTTATAGCAGCCCCAAATTGGGCACTGAGGGCTGCCCTCCCATTGGGGAATGGCTGAACGAAGTGGGCTATGCAAAATGATGATACGGACAGTTTCAAATGAAACCAGGAATCTATTCATAATTAATCTATTAATTGATGCAAAATAAAATAAACAGGGCCAGGAAAACAATTTATACAATAATAACACTGTTATAGAGAAAAACAACATTGAAAGACTTGGGAAAAACTCTGGTCAGTACAATGATTAACCACTAATCCAGAAGACAGAGATGAAACATACCACTCCCCTCCTGTCAGAAAAAAAGACAAACTTAAAATACAGAGAGAATGGACTTTTGGAAAGGATGGACAATGTGGGGATTTGTTATTGGCCTGTGCATGTTTAGGATGAGGGGTTTTTTTTCATTTTTTTCTTCTATTGGAGGGGGCAAGATTATAAATACCAATGAAAATAAATAAATTTCTTTTTTTTTTTTTTTAAGAAATCACTGGAGCAGCCAAGTGACTAAATGGATAGAGTGCTAGCCCTGGAGGTAGGAGGTCCTGGGTTCAAGTGTGTCCTCAAACACTTTCTAGCTGTGTAATCCTGGGCAAGTCACTTAACCCCAGTTGCCTAACCTTTAATACTCTTTTGCATTTGAACCAAGACTTGATATCAGTTCTCAGACAGAAGATAAGGATTTTTTAAAAAAAAAGAAGTTTTCTGGTTAATTACTCACAAATAAAGGATATTGAACCATAATAACCCACCATGGAGGTGCCTTTGGGAGCTTGGTTAAAGCAATCATCACCAAAGTTTTCTTCTTTTTAAAGCTTAAAATTTGAGGCACACACTTGGCAGAAAGGAAGCCCAGAATATTTTTCAGAAAAACTTTTTAAAACTCACACATTATTCTCATCATTCCCTCATGCCCTTACAAAGTCATCCAAATGTACTCAATATTCTCATTATTAATTTCACCTCCTCTCCTGGAAAGCAGCAACCCCTGTGTTATCCATCATTCTTCAGGAATAGGAAATATCAACCGATGCCTTGCACCAGCCTGGATAAATAAATGTCTGAAGAATGAATAAATGGATCTTAAGAGATAAATAACTCACAGAGTGAGTAGGAATGTGAGGGAAGCATAGCAGTTAAGCAAGAGGTTATACAGAGAGGCAGTCGTATGGTACCATGGTGAAGAGCTCTGAGTTTTGAGTGAGAGGACCTGTTTTAAGTTCTAACTCTTCAACTTGCTTCCTGTGAGATCTTAGCAAAGTCATTTAACTTCTCTGGCCTCTGAGAGCCAACAAAGATCTAGGAATTTGGGAGAGGAGCTAAATGTCCCACATTAATCTCTTCTTCATACCCAGGTTCAAAGAACAGACTTTTTGATGGGAAGAGATTTCACCAGCCATCTTTCTAATAAACTGCTAGCTCAGCCCATTCCTAAACTCTTCTGAAAATAAGGTGATCCCTCAGAAAGAAAAGATAATTACACTTCCATTAAAAATAACTATTTTAAAAGAAAAATCAGAAAGAGAAGCCAGAGCCCCATCAGGTCTGGTATCTACTATCTAGTTTTCCTTCTCTAGCCATGTCTTTTACTTCCTCCAACCTGAGGTAGACATTGCCCCTCAGTGTAGAGCCTAGAGAATAGATTTCATGTTCCAACTTTTAAAATATGCAATGTGAGAATGCCCCTCTTCCTCTTCTTCCCTGAAAAGATTTCTTCTAAAATTCGAAACTTGAGAGGTTATATATTTTCACAGTATCCTAGATTATGAATCCTTCCTAATTGGTGCAAACAGAAAATTACCCACACCACTTCCAGGATAGTAAGAGGCTGGTGGCTGAAGCTTCTTTCTGAAAATATCTACCTGCTTGGTTCTCTTAGTCCTTGTAGGTATTATGTAGGTCTTTCATGGGTATAATAGGTCTCACCCAAAACAATTACAAGAGGAGAATCCTGTTAATGGACTCAAGTGTAAAGAACATTCCATGCGTCAAAATCTACCAGCAGTCAGTCTCCCATCTTGGAGAAGGAAACGTTTCAAAGGCTAGAAGAGACACTCTCTCTCAGGCTGAACTCCCAAATCACTAGATAGCATGTGGCCAGCACATCTCAGAAGGGAAACAGAAAAACATTTGGCATCTGTCTTCCTCTTCCTCCACTCCTCCCCCTACTGTAAGAGCAGATCATGTACGCAGAGTGATTTTACCTTCCTAAGAAAACAAGCAGCTCTATAACATGCCTGTCATCTATCCCCTACCCTTATCCCCAGCTCCGGTTCCTGTTTCAGCATCTCATCTCTCCACCTCCCCTTTAGACTGGCCAAGGGAATATTAAACCTTGAGGGAATGCTAGGGCTCAAGTTTTACAGAGGAGGAAACCGAGGCTCAAAGAAGAGAAACCAGTCACCCAACGTCACCACACAGCTAACAAGGAGCAGAGTCGATATCTGAACCCAGGTCCTCTCCTTCTAAACCTGGTTTTCCTCCCCCCACTATTCCAAACTGACCCTTCAGACTATTTCCAGTGTTGGAATGAGTTACTGGGCTTAGTCAGAAAACCAGCTTTAGGTCCCTTGGGAGTAGCAGGAAACACACCTAAGTCAGACGCCAACTTTTTGTTTCATGACACCAAATAGTCAATTTATGCTTTTCTTCAAATGTCAAGTCCACCTCCAGCAATACACTGCTTTGAAACCACATAAGGACACCTAACACTTTCCATATGGCAACTACATTGTAGCTTTTAATTGTACCAACTGGTATCATTCAAGCGTAATTCCCCAGGAATCTGGCTCTCAGCAGCAGCCCCAGCCAACTCTCTAATCTCATCACTATGGCACTAATACTTCCATAGACACTCTGATTGGGAATGAGCACATTGTAATCTCCCCAAACCAGAACTGTCAAAATGTGCTAGGTACACCACTAATTAAATTATCCTGCCTTCCTGGCATCAAAGTTTGAACTCCCTGCTTACATTTTTCTCTGTCTACACTTTCAGCCAGTGTACACCCTCCCTTGTAAGTTCATCATTACCAAATGGCACTAGAAAGTAACACCTTCAAAATCGTGCAATAACAAGCATAAAGGTGAATATATTCAAAGTCCTCTCCAACTTAACTGATATTCTATGAAGCCAAAAAAAAATCACTTTTTTCTTCATGCTTAGCAAATATTTATCCATTTTACTCATAATAAAAAGTAGTGCCTTATAGTGCATCATCTACTTTCATATCTATCACTTTTAACCTTTCAAAGATCAAAGTTGGGGCAATGAATAAAAATACTACCTTGGGAGGTCAAAAAACTTGATTTCTAGCCTTGATTCTACCACTTATTAATCATGTACCTGGGGCATATGGGTAGCATAGCGCCAGGCCCGAAGTTGGAAGGACCTGCATTCAAATCTGGCCTGAAGCACTTCCCAGCTGCGTGACCCTGGACAAGTCACTTAACCCCTATTCCCTACCCCTTGTCATTCTTCTGAGAACTGATACTAAAACAGAAGATAAAGTTTTTTTTTAATTAATTTAATTCAAAAGTGTTTTTTTTTTTAATCAGGTGACCTTTGCTGACTTGAAGTATTTCTCTAAACCTCAGTTTTTACAACTATAAAATGAGAGTGATAATAATCCCTGCCCTGGATAGTCTGTGGGATTGTTGCCAGAACCAAATGAACTAATAGACATGAAAGTCCTTTGTAAATGACTAAGTGTTATATGAACAGAAGAGATTTTTTAAAAATTATCTTCATAATCCTATCAATTAGGCAAGACAGGTTTCTTCCACAGTTGAAAACATTCAGGTAAATTCTTTCAAACATTTGCTGAATATCTACTAAGTATAAGGCATTGGGAAGGATATAAGGGTGGGTGATACATTGCCTCTAACCTAGAGGAGCATACATTTTCATACAAGTCATTTCATAAAGGCTAAGGGACTCATCCAAGGTCATTAGCTTAAAAGAAGTGAATGACGGCCCAGACAAAAACTCCAGGTCTCTTGACTCCTGTCCAGGTTGCTTCTTTGATGACATATTATCTCCTAGTAAACTTTTCCCTTAGTTTCAGCTATAAGAAGGCAAAGAAATGCTCTTTGGAGTGGCATGCTCAGCAGGCTATATTTGAGGAATCCTCCATACTTTTATTAATCCTTCTTAATTCTATTACCTGCTCTGTTGATTATTTCCAATTTATCATATATATTACATATGTTTATATACAGTTATTCACACACTGACGACTCCTTACATTGCTAATTTCTTGAAAGTAGGGAATGTCCTTTTCCTATCTTTATATTCTCAGAATTTGGCACAGTTCCTAGCATATAGGAGGGGCTTAATAAATGTTTATTGACTGACCAACTGGCACAAGTACAGCTGGGTCACATTGTGGCTTAGAGCATCAAGGTCCTACCCAAAGAAGCATCCCCTACCCAAGGAAGAGCAGACAGCAGTCCCTCTCAAGCATCCAAAGAAAGGTAGCAGTGGGGGGAAAGACCCAGAGAAAGGAGCTCACCACAATTTGCTTCCCACTCCCAGTCTCACTACAAAGACAATTTGAATCCTGAAGTGCAAGGCCCTCCCTCTGGCCCCGGCCATGGAAAAAGTAATCAGCTAAGCCATCACTGGGAACCACACATCTATTTGCATTCCAAATATTAAATGAAAAATATCCTAACAAGTAGTATTTCCAGGATGGTAGGAAATTCAAAGTAAATTTTGATTTAAAACAATGCCAAGCACATATATATATATATATATATATATATATATATATATATATATTCTATATTCTTTGCCCAGAGGATATTCACATTCTCTCTTCTCTCACTGATCCTCAGGGCAACCCTATAAATGAAGTATGCATTATTAAGTCCATTTTATAGGTGAGGAAACTGAGACTCCAAGAGAATGAAGTGGATTCATTCAAACTCACTTAGTAAATGAGTAATAAAACCTAGATTAGAATTCAATTCTGACTCTCTCCACTAAGTACTGCCCCCTAGAAGAGGCAAAATACCCCTTAGGAAAGATGCCTGC
This sequence comes from Monodelphis domestica, assembly GCF_027887165.1. NCBI lineage: Eukaryota > Metazoa > Chordata > Mammalia > Didelphimorphia > Didelphidae > Monodelphis > Monodelphis domestica. Next base: position 446,642,717 of record NC_077227.1, on the reverse strand, counting down.
TCCCTTCCCATCATCTCCCTTTGATGGTAGGAGCCCTCATCCTGGAATCAAGGGCAGCCTGCTTCATAACATTTGCTACTGGTATCTTAGTGCTTTTCATCTTCAAAAGTGCTTTGAACAAACATTAATTACTCCTCACAATGCTCCCAAGAGAGCGAGGTAAGTACCATCCTTCCCCATTCTTCATCTGGGAGGGATAAAAAGGCAAAAAGGTTAAGTGAACTTGCCAAAGCCACAGGCAGAGCTGGAGTTAAGCAGGGGCCTCCAGCACTCTTCTCCACTTCTCCAAATGGCATTTTTTAAAGGCTCACGATCTCTTTGTGGAAAATTAAATTATTTAATTCATAATTACAGATATTTTTCCTTTGTCTCATTCTCTGTCGCATCAGCCCCAATCTGGAAACCAAAGAGACCCAGACATTTTAAAGGAGGGGAGGAGGGGTAATATTTGCTATGGTTTTGAAGATAAAAGCCAAATGAATTAAGCTATTACTACATTTAAGATTTCCACTCTAGGAGAGTGTTGCTTGCTGTCATTTTTTAAAAGTTGCAAATACATGACATTAAGTAGCAATACTTATTTTTAAAAACAGAATCAATAGCTTAATTTATTTTAACTCAATAGGAAAATACAGTTAGATGACAAGTATACTTCTTTGTCTTGAGCTATAAAATGAATTCATTCATAAAGAAACATTGCATCATTTTCATTTTTTTAAGTGTCTTTAAAACTAGAATGGGGAGGGTTTGGGACAGGACATATTCCTTTGTTACTACTGCTAATCCCAAGCCAGCCTTCAGGCTAACAAAACATCTAAGAAGAACAGGATGGTTCCCTGGTGGGCAGATGGGTGCCAGTAGTTTAATGAAAAGGCAGCAGCTCCTCTTGGAGACCTGAAGGTCAGTGCACAAATCTCTTTCCGTGTTAAGACTCCTCTCTTGAAGTTCTATTTGGCCATCATGGCCACATCTAACCAATCCTTCTTTATCACCACCCTCCCACCCCCCAAAAAACCCCACCACTTCCTAAGAATAACTCTTTTCCCTTCCCCTCCCCAAACCACCTGGACAAGCTTCCCTACCAGCTGGTAAGGATGGCAAATCCAACCTGCCAGTTTGATTGTTCCCCCTTTAAGAAAGAGGGAAAAAAATTAAATGTCACATCAAAAACTTCATTCATCTTTTGATCCTCTGGGCTGCCTGAGTTGCACGCAGATCATTTGAAACCCACATGTGGAGTCATATAACTTGCAGGACATCCATGAACTCCAGTCACTGCCAGACCCCGAACTACACTGTCTCTCCCCAGCAGACAACTCCACAGAACCACTGACTGGCTGGGAATAATCCTCTACCAAGAAGTCTCAGAACTTCATCCACAAGGTAGAAGACTGACTTAACAGCAGGACTCACAGAAGGAGTCCAAAGTCCCCAGGGCCTGAAAGACTATCCCAAAAGATAGTCATTTTCCAAGTAACTAGATGTGTGACCTGGCACATGCCCTAGTATCCTTAAAACAAGAAACCAGAAAACCCTCCAGTAAGTTTTGCCCACTAGAAATATCCCTGGGGGAAAAAGAGACTATGGGAAATGCTGTCCAAAACGACCAGTAACTTTCAGCTATAATCTCTAAGTAGTTCCCAATAGCAGTTTTAACCAAGTCCAAAAAGAAAAGAAAAACCAGAGAGCATAAATTTGATGCTACTCTGCTCTATAAAACAGAAAAGTCTGGGACAGTCAACCCCCTCTGAAGCTGTGATGGATCTTTCTTCTTTCTTAGCCTCCTCCCACCACAGTTAGCAGCCCTAGAATCCTTTCTTCACTAGGAGACCCAGAATCCACCAGCCCAGCCTTGACCTCTGCACCAACAGCTGTTGCCACTGGGAAACTGCCCCAACTCCTCTCCAATCCTATTTCTGAACTCTTCCCCCTCCTGCATGCATACATGTTATAGCAGGTGAAACAGACAACCACCACCCCCATCCTTCTCCATGCATACCATGTTCAAAAGCAGAGGCCAAAGTGGCCCCCTGACTCTTGACCCAGCCCCCTTCAAGAATAGCCCCCTGGCTCTACTCGGTTTCTTCTGTCTAACCCACAGCCGGAGCTGAGACTCCTCCTCTAAGTCAAGGAAGAGAGGATGCCTCCGAGATGCCTCCAGAAGAGGAATAGGAAGCCATTCCTGTCCCCAGATAACCTAAATCTTGATATATGCCTTGCCCTCCCTGCCTTTCCTGGGCCCCCTCCCTATGCCACCTCAAGACAGGAGACTTCATACCAACTTAATTCCTCACGGGAGTTGGAGGGTACAGACTAGATACCATCTCCCACTTTCCAATAGAGAGAGAGAGAGAGAGAGAGAGAGAGAGAGAGAGAGAGAGAGAGAGAGAGAGAGAGAGAGAGAGAGAGAGAGGAATATATCCTGGAGGGAAAGAGGGAGGGGACGGGAGGGAGATAGACCTAGGGCACATTTCTGAAGCCAGTCTCCTTTTGGAGAAGGGAAGGGCCAGAGAAAGGGAGTGGGCGAGGGACCGGCATCACACTCAGTAGACTGAAAGGAGCAGAAGAAAAAAAGATGCAGCAGAGCAGCAGGGATTCTAAGACACTGAAGGGAGGTGGGGGAAGGGGTCCGTACCCGGGTGCCGCCGGAGAAGCCGCCCACCACCCGGGGCTGCCGGGATCCTGGGCCGCTGCTGGGGTAGCGTTGCTTCCCGATCCAGTCCTCGATCCCTTTCCTAGCCCAGGAGGCGTTCACTGCGAAGCTGTCACCTAGGACACAGCACAGTCTGTTTGAGACCCTAACCCCAACATCGATCTCCTCCTTCTCCCAACCCACCCCCCTGAAGTACCTCACCCCTAAAGTTATCAGAGAGGCAGGGAGCAGAAGAAAGGTAAAGGATTAGACTACGAGGAAGGGAAGAGCAAGGAAGGGGGACGGAAAGAACAGAGAAGTAGGAAACCGGGAAAACAAGGAGGGTAAGAAAGAAAGGGAGAACGGGAAAGAAGAGAGAATAAGAGCAAGGAGAAAAGGGAGAAAGCAGGACATGAAGGGATATAGAAAGAAACTGATGAGAAGAAAGAAAAGAGTAGATTCAGAAGGAGAGGAGGAACAGAGGGATGACCAGGAGGGAAAGAGAAAAAGATGGGGGAAAAGACCAGAGTTGACAAGCAGAAACAAGGAGAGAATGGAAGTCAGGGAAAGACCTAGGAACAGACAGCTAGAAAGCCGGATCCGGGGACGAGAGCTGGGACAAGTTCGAGGACAGCGCGGAGAAGGGCAGAGGCCAGAGCTGGCCCCGGGGGCGGAAAGCTGAAGGCGGTTGAGGCGGCGGTAGAGGAGGAGGAGGAGGTAGAGAGGGTGGGCTGAGAGAAGAGCAGGGAAAAGGGGGCGGGAGGGGAAAGACCCAGAGAAAGGAGGAGGGTCAGAAAGTTTGCCCCGGGGCGGGGAGCCATCATCCCTACCTTCGGGGCTCTCCCTGCGCTTACACACGGCAGCTGGGCAGATCCGAGGCGGCGAGCGGGAGCAGAAAAGAAAGGGAGAGGGAGAGAGTTAGCGATCGCGGCTCGGCGGGCTGGGCTGGGCAGGGCTGGGTAGGGCTGGGCAGGGAGAAGAGGAAGAGGAGGAAGAAGAGAAGGAGGAGAAACAGGAGAAGGAGAGGGAGCCCGAGCCCGAGCCCACTTCCCTGGGGCCGAGGCCGGGGCCGGGGGTTGCGGGAGACACTGACCGTGTTTGGAGTGAAGTTTGCCCATGGTGCGGTAGGGCGGACACCGGCCCGAGAGGGCGCCTGATTAATCCATGTGTCCCCGGCCCCTGGCCCAGTCTCCCCGCCCGGCTTCTCTCCTGTCCTCTCCTCTCCCTCTCCCTCTCTCCCTCTCTCCCTCTTTCTCCAAAAGACAGAGGCGGTACCAGGACGAGCTCCCTCCAGCCCCACGGCTGCCTGATTGACGCCTCCTTGCGCGGAGCCCCCAGCCCGACGCCTCCTCCGCGCGCCCATTGGGCCGCGGCGGTGCATCAAAGAGGAGCCCGGAATGGGGAGGGGGCGGAGACTGGCGGGGGCCAACTCCCCGCGGGGCGGAGAGAGCCGAGCTGCGGCCGGCCGGGAGGTAGGAGGGGGCGGGGGGAGCAAGATGCTATCCTCATCACCAGCCCTCCACCCCACCCCACCCTAGTCCCTCGCTGGCCCGACCCATGGCCCCTGCTAACGCTTCACCGACTGACCCCCTACTTGGGGAGATTTAAGCCGGGTCCCACCTAGCCTCTCCTGCTGAGATTCCGTCCTGTAAAAGAGGAGTCACTACTCGCCCCCTCCTCCATCATTCAGAGACCCTAGTACTGTCCTCTCCAAACATTCACCCGCGCGCGCGCGATAACACACACACACACACACACACACACACACACACACACACTCACACACCCCACTACACCACACCACACCTTACTGGGAGGGATGGGGGACGTGGCTTCACTGGTCAGACCTTTCCCTCTCTTTGGGCCAAGTAGAAGGCGAAAGAGGAACGTGCGTGTGTTGATCTCATAAATCATTACCGCACATTTGTATAGTACTTTTTTTTTTAAGTTACCAAAGTATCTCAACTGATCTTCACCACCTCCAACTAGGCAAGAATGAAATCATTTCCCCCCATTTTAAAGGTTAGGAAACCGAGTCTGAGAAGTGCGTCTTGTCCAAAGTGACAGGATATATTGTAGAGAAAAAACAGTAGATCCAAATTTAATCCCCAATTCGCTGTTCTTTCTACTGGGACACACTGCCTCCCAGATGAAGCGAAGCATCTTGTTATTGTTACCAAAAGTTACCGTTCCTAGGACATAATATTAATTTGCTGTCACTCAGCTGCATTGGTGAAGGTAGTTTCCCTGCTATGAGTTCCCTAACCTTGTTGAAATCATTAGTTCACAAACTGATGTAATTTCTCTGGTGCCAGAATAGGAACTATAGGCTGAATATATTACAATAGTCCATGCCTTGGCTAGAAGTCTCTGGGTGACATGGCAGATGTCTGGAAGTCTTGCCTTCCCCCTGCTATTAAAAGAAATTCCCTTTTCCATCAGAAGTCTACTAATGTACAGTTAGCATTGTAGTCACAAAAGCAATGTCTCTTTTTTACTTTGATCTTCCTCAGTTTCCAGAGCCACACAACTGTTTATTTTGTCTGAATAAAATTTTATGATGTTTCCTCTGAGTTAGGCAGCTTCAGCAATAAGCACCACATTTGTTTTATCAAAGGGAAAAATGTCTGTTCTGCTGGACAGGCTAGAATCTGAGAGTTGGAAAGGACCTCAGAGGTCATTCAATACCACCCCTAACTGAAGCAGAAATCCTTAAGAATAGGCATCTAGCCTTTGCTTGTGGTAACAGGGAACTTGCTACCTCAAAAGGGAGTTCATTCCATTTTTAGACAGCTCAAATTATTAGAAATACTTCCTTTTACTGAGCTAAAATCTACCTCCAACTTCTATCTCTTGGTCCCACTCTGACTATCTGCGGCCAAGCAAAATAAGCCTACTTGGCAGTCTATTGACAGAACTCTATCCCAATACATCTTATTGCACTTATTTTCTAATATAATCTTACATTCTTATTTCTTATGCCATGTTAACTTAATCTGCCCTCAGTTGTGGGCTGATTTGGATTAATTCAATAAATATTTATTGAGTACCTAGGTGTTTGGGATACATCACAAATGAGATGCCTTCCCTGTCCTAGGGGAACTTTTTGACTGATAGGTTAAAAAGAAAATACCTATCTAAGTTAGAATATGATTTGAGACAGCCATGGTATCCTGGAAAGAGCATTGGACTCCAAGACCGGAGAATGGGAGTTCAAGTCTTGGCTCTGATACATCAACTCATTTTAAGTCTGTTTTATTATCTGTTAAATGGACATAGATGCATTTTCATTACAGGGTCATATGAAGAAAGAGTTATATAAACTCAAAATTACTATAAAAATATGTTATGATCAAAGACAGATTCAAACAAAAGTGCTAGTCTCATCCTTTTTAACTCTTCTGCAGCCTTTGACACTGTTGATCATTACTTCTTCCTTGATCATCTCTCCTCCTTTTACTTCCATGACACCAATCTATCTTGAATCTTCTCCTGACTATCTGATTGCTTTTTCTTGGTTTCCTTTGCTAAATCAGCATTCTTCTTCCTCCAAGTAACTAACTGTGCATGCCACTGCACCACCACTCCTCCACCCCTCAAGACTCTGTCATTGACTCTTCTCTTCTCAAACTTTCTTCCTTGGTAATCTCATTAGCTCCCAGATTCCCACTATAAGCTCTATGCAGATGTCTTCCAAATTCATGGAACCAATCATACTTTTTCTCATGAATCCCAGTCCTTTATTACCTGCTTTCTATGGGCCTCTCCATCTGGATCAGGACCTATCAGTGTCTCAAAGTCAATATGTCCAAAACAAAAGTCATATTTCCCCTGCCAGGCATCTTTCCTCCAAATTCTTTTATTGAAGTTAACTAGCTCTACCCTTCTTCTAATCACCCATGTTAACAACATTGACTTCAATTCCAATACATCCCTCTCCTTCCCAACAGCCCTGGAACTTATTCACCACATACACTCAGTTGCCAAATCTTGTTGATTCTACTTCCACAATATTTCTCACATTAGTCTCCTCCTAACCACTTAAAACACTGACTTTTACTATACTTCTTGCCTTACATCTGTTCTGGATTCCCTGACTGTAGTCTCCTTTTTCTCCAATCCATCCAAATGGGTATACTAAAACACAAATCTGACCATCTCACTTGCCTATTCAAAATCTTCAGTGCCTCCACTTTGCATTTGGGATAAAATGCAAAACTCTCATCCTGACTTTTAAAGTCCTTCACTATCTGGTTTCCCAACTGCCTTTCCAGTCATATTTCTTATGATTTCCCTTTGGACATTTTTTGTCTCAGTGAAATTAACTTACTTTCCTGGATGCAGTATCCTTTTCCTCCTCACCCTCACCTCTTAAGATATCCAGCTTTCTGGGGCAGTTGATAGAGTGCCAGGCCTGGAGTGAGGAGGATCTGTGTTCAAATATGACCTATGTGTGTGACAGGGCAAGTCACTTAATCCTGTTTGCCTAGCCCTTGCCCTTCTGTCATAGAGTTGTTATTAAGACAAAAAGTAAGGGTTTAAAAAAATCTCTAGCTTCCTTTAAACCACAGCTCAAGTGCCACCTCTCTCTCTCTCTCTCTCTCTCTCTGTCTCTCTCTCTCTGTCTCTCTCTCTCTCTCTCTCTCTGTCTCTCTCTCTCTCTCTCTCTCTCTCTCTCTCTCTCTCTCTCTCTCTCTCTCTCTCTCTCTCTCTTTCTTTCTAATCCTGACCTCCTGTCTTAGAATACATACTAGGTATCAGTTCCAAGGCAGAATAGTGGTAAGGACTGGGCATTTGGAGGTAAGTGACTTACCCAGAGTCACATAGCTAGGGACGTATCTGAAGATGCATTTGAAACCAGGACCTCTTATCTCCAGACCTGGGGCTTTCTATTCACTAAGCCACCTAGCTACCCTCATGAAACCTTTCTTGATCCTCTCAGTTATTAATGTTCTTTTTTCCCCTTGGAATTACTTTATATGTAAACTTTGATTTAGTTTGCTATCTTTGAATATGTTGCATTCGTATGTTGTATTTGAATGTGTTGTATTTTCTTGGGTCTTGCTCCTTCCCCAACAGAATATAAGCTCGTGGAAGACAGGGACTATATGCTTTGACTCACCGAGCAGAGCACTTTACACACAGCATGCTCTTGAATTCTTTTTTAACTGAATTAAATTGGGAGTTCAGAGTAGGAAGAAATGTTATAATATTATAGGGATCAAGGAAAAACATCATGGAAATCTCAGCTGGGCCTTGAAGGATGGGTAGGATCTTGATAGACCAACATGCTGAGGGAGGAATTGCAGGGAACAGCCTGAGCAGAGATGTGCAGAGCAGGGAAGAGCCAAGTGTGTTTCCTCCTGGAAACATAATTGTGTCTGTAGGAATAATTCACAGCTTCTAAAGCAGTCTAACAGGTGATGACATTTAAGGGTTATGTTAGTCACCATCTTTCTTCTGCCTCCATTAAGGTTTCCTTGATTACATGTTTGCGATCATCATTGTAAGACGCAATCACTCTTCACCTTACCCTGCATCACCTGGATTCATTCATTTGACATATATTTATTTAGCATCTATTACACTATACAATGGAGTCAGGGAGACAGAGGAGGTGGCACTCCAAGGAAAGAGGAGATTTTTTTAAGCCCTTACCTTCCATCTTGGAATCAACACTGTGTATTGGTTCCAAGGCAGAAGAGAGGTAAGGGCTGGGCAATGGGAGTTCAGTGACTTGCCCAGAGTCATACATAGGAGGTGTCTGCAGCCAGATGTGACTCTAAGCCTGTCTCCCTATCCACTGAGCCACTTAGGTGCCTCCAAGGAGTTGATGATAATAGCAACAGCAAAAACTTTTTTTTTTAACTCTATGGCTGTATCTGTCACTATTAATTTTGGTGCTATCTTTGTAAGAAGAAACCTTCCTAATAGAGACCAAAGCCACCTCCACCATTTTTGTTTCTAAGTACTCTAATTTACTTCCTTATCTTGAGGCAAACTGACCAAAACATCTGAAATACCCACCAGCTTCATCACTACTTTGGGTTAAGGCACAGAGCTCTGTACAAAATAGCAACAACAAAGAACTTTTCCTAAGTGCCTACTATGTGTTGTATAAAGAAAGCAACAGAATGCTCTGCCCTTAAGGAGCTTAACATACTGTTAGGAGACACATGAGTACACAGGCAATTAAATAGAATAGATATGTATATATACACACATACATATATACATAAAAGCTTTATCCCCTCTTTACAAACATCATAATTTGGGGTGGGGGGATGTGGAAGGGTTGTGCTTAAAAAAGGTCTTTGACTAATTGATCTAAGGTCTCCTGGAGCTACACTGAAAACAATTATTGCCACAACTCCGTTGGCTCAGTGGATAAGATAGAGCCAGACCAGGAGATAGGAGGTTCTAAGTTCAAATCTGGCCTCAGATACTTATTAGCTGTGTGACTCTGGGCAAGTCACTTAACTCCAATTGCTTAGCCCTTATCATTCATCTGCCTTGGAATGGACATTTAGTATCAATTCTCAGACAGAAGGTATCGGTTAAAAGGGGGGGGGGAGAGCTACTCTTAAAATACAAAAATATTACCTTAGAGATGATAACTTAGGAAACCATAAGACCTATTTATACTTCAGCACAGAGAATAAAATCAAGAGATCACTCTTTAGCTTTATACAGCTTCCAAAATCATCTTTCTTATGCATGGATCCAGTCAGGTTACTCCTCTGTTCAAGATACTTCAGTGATCTCTCTTCTTTTTGAGTCAAGTTCAAACTACTCTGCTTGATATTCAAGGCTGTCCACAATCTAGCACCATCCTACCTTTCTAGCCTTATTTCATACTATTCTCCTCTATGAATTCTATATGCCAGCCAAACTTTCTGTACCTAGAACACAGGCTGAACTCTGATGCTGCCGTGCCTTTTTATTTTAACTCTTCCCCTCTGTTTGGCACATCCTCCCTTCTTCCACCTCTTCTTCTTTGGAATTCTTTCAGAGGCTCCATGCCTCCTCTAGGAGGCCATCTTGCATCTCCCCATGTTTGTAATGACTTTGCCCCTTTGATTTTACTTCTCCCACTGTGGAATTGCAGGTCTCTGTTTATATCTTCCTATTAGAGTGTAAGTTGCTTGAGGCACAGACTCTGTCATAGCAAAACTGTGTATCACCCCCAGGTTCTAACACAGTGCTCTGCCTATAATAAAAACTGAGAAATGTTTATTGTATTTTTTTTCATATCTAGTAGGGATCATCCAGTCCAAACCTTTCATTTTATAGATGAGGGGGAAAGACGTGCAGATTTTATTTAAAATGCACAGAACAGAACAAAAGGAAGGCCAGAACAAATCGCAGGCAAGCAGGCCAGCTTTGAAAGTCACATGTTGAATTTATTTTATATTTTAAAAGAATGAGAAGGTGAACATAACAGATAGGTGCAGTTTCATGCAGTTTCTGCTCGACTTTGTATATGGAAATGTTCATTTTATTTGGTGTTTAAGCTCAGAATTTTTTTTTTCCTTTAATGAAAAGAGATGCAGATCCAAAAGTGACTTCCCCAAGGTCACATAGAGAATTAGTGACAGAAGCAAGGCTAGATAGAACCCAGATTTCTTAAAGCAGCCCAATGTTCTTCCTTCCTTGCTTCCTTCCTTGCTTCCTTCCTCCCTCCCTCCCTCTTTCCCTCCCTCTCTGTCTCTCTCTTTCTCCCACCCTCCCTCCTGCCCTCCCATCCTCCCTCTCTCCCTTTCTCTTTCTTTCTTTCTCTCTTTCTTTCTTTCTCCCTCCTGCCTTCTCTCTCTCTCTGTCTCTCTCTGTCTCTGTATGTCAGTTTATCTGTCTGTCTCTCTCTCAAACCCTTGCCTTCTGTCTTAAGTATTGGTTCCAAGGCAGAAGATCAGTAAGAGCTAAGCAATGGGGATTAAATTACTTCCCCAGGGTCACATGGGCTAAATTTGAACCCAGTACCTCCCATCTCCAAGCCTGGTTCTTTATCTAATGAGCCACGTAGATGCCCCTCAGCATTCTTTCTATGTTGTACATTCTGATTTATCAAGATACTGTATCTGGCAAAGGGCAAGGCCTCTAGAGATGAAAGAGAGGACAAATCTAATTTGATGTGGAGTTAGGAGAATGAAAAGGTGCCACATTTGTAGCACTGTCCAGGGAGAATAGATCCAGTAGGATGCCCTTGGCAACCAGGAGAGTGGCAGGAAAGCAACAACCACCAGATAAAGGGCACTCAAGAAGAAAGTCAAATTTGTGCTTCACAGTTTTGCCAAGATGAGGTCTTGCCTTCAGACTTTGATATTGCTACTACCATTTTTCCTGTTAAGTCCTGGGCTATCTTGTCCATGTCCTTGTTTCTAGGTCATTTTTTAAATGTATATCAATAGTATTCTAGAAATTAGAGCTAGGTGAGATCTTAGAAGCTTCTAGCTTAACATCTTTTTACAGAAGAAGCTGAGATCCAGAAAAGTAACGTAAAATGCTTACAGTAATATGGGCAGTGTGAGGTACAATGGATAGAGCTCCAGGCCTAGAGGTCAGGAAAGCTCATCTTCCTGAATTCAAATCTGGCCTCAGATACTTCCTAGCTGTGTGATCCTGTGCAAGTGATTTAACCCCATCTGCCTCATTTCAAATGAGCTGGAGAAGAAAATGACAAGCCATTCCACTATCTTTGCCAAGAAAATTCCAAATGGGGTCACGAAGAGTCAAACACTTTGAATTCAATCCTCTGACTATAAATGTAGTAAATGTCATAACATTTCTCTTTATTTCATGTTTATTTGTTTTAATACTTTGAAAAAGGAAGATTCCTTCCCCCAAAATACACAACCAGAGCCAACTTTAACATGCAAGCAAGACCTGAAATTCTACCATTTTAAAATTTATTATTTTAAGTTAACTATTGTCCTCTTCCTATGGATTCTCTCCAAAAGCAAAACTCCCCAGGAAGGAAAAATAGTTAGTAGCTCATGACTTTGTCAGATAACATTTTCTCTAAGGAAGGAGGAAAGAAAGTGAATGGGAGTTGGGCAGAGAGGCATGACATATTTGGGAAAAGGCCTAGATTTGTAGTCACAGGACTTGGCTTTACTCGTTCTTTGCTGTGTGACCTTGGGCAAGTCACATCCTCCCTGGAACTGCTTCCTCATCTGGAAACTGAGATTGTCAGATTAGATGATGTATAAAATCACTTCCTATTCTAAATCCCAAGATCCTTATCATCACCTGTCACATGGACTCTCTAACTGAGGAGGTTTTGATATCAAAATAACCCCCCAGCAAGACCGGTCCTGGGCCATGTTGTGAAATAGATCTTTGTCCTTTGTCTGAGGGTCCCTTACTCTCAGTGACTCAGTCTCTGGTGGTCATTTCCCTAGTGCTGCCTCTTCTGGGGCTCAGGTTAGGGGAGGGAGTAAAAGGGAGACTTCATTTCTCAGCCTCCCTACCTCATCTTGGGAAGAGAATATGGCATTTCCCATTACTGTTGGCTTTATACCACTCTCAGTTCTTGCCCTGGGTATCCTCAGCCTTTGTGGGGAGGATCCCAAGTTGCTTTAGGGTCACTGTACCATATCTGAGTCAGGGAAGGTGATGAAAGAATTCTCTTTCCCTAGCCTTCACCTTCAAACCCTCAAACAAGAGTTTCTTCAAACAAAAATAAAATGCACTTAGAGGGATTTTTTTTCTTTTTCCCTTATTAGTAGCTTTGTTTTTATCCTGGGAGTTAGCTATTTTTCTTTTATAAATGAGTTACCTCAAAATAGAACTGGAAATTCCAAGGATTCTCATAGTCCTTAGAAAGTTGTTTACTCCCTTGGACTGGTCATTACTGTCTTCTTTTATGAAAATCCCCTTTTTCCCTTGGGAATTTTTTTTCAGTTCAGATAGAGATAAAAGGGAGAAGTAAAGCTTAATAGTTACTAGTCTGAATCCTGAAAAAACAACACAAACAAAAAAACCCCCAAAACCCCAAAATAAAAAAGCACCCCACCCCCGAAGAGGCAGAGGGATTATTTCTAAATATTTTTTTAAATTGGGTTTGAACATTATTAGTCAGGAAGAACTTTTCTGCTCAGTTCTGTTAGTGGGACTGGGCCACTTTTGAAAAAATGGCAGCCACCCACCATGAAGGTAATTAGTCAGAGCAAAGTCACCTCTTAATAAAGTATCAGCTGTTCCCAAAGTAGAAAGTGGAGTCTCTCTCCAATGAGTCCAGCAGCCCTGCACCAGCCTCAGTGGCTGCCCAGCTCACCCGCAAACCCGCCTCTCTCCCCATGAATTTCTTCTTTTATGTATTTTAATAATTTATCTGGCCCATTTTGTGTGTGTGTTGTGTATTTAAAGTGACATTTTTTTCCTTTGAAGATTTCCTCTTGTTTCAGTGAGGGAAAAGAGAAGAAAGAAAGGAAGCAAGAAAAAGAGAGAAATTTATCAGAGAAGCTAAGTTTCCCAGGGCTTGAGACGTAGCCGGACTGGTATTGGTGAAACTTGACAGTTGATGGTAAGCCACTTTAGTATTGTGATTTCAGCTGGCTTTTATTCCTACCTGCTGTATCCACACACCAATGTTATCTGTTCAGCTGAGCTTTCTCCTCCTTTCCCACCTACCTGGGTTGGAGGTTTCTTTAACCTAGTTATTCACTGTTGTAGAAGCATTAAAGTTCATAGAGAACTTCCATAATAACCCTTTTGCAAAGGAAGAAATCAAAGTGGAGTAGAGGGATGGGATAATATCACAGATCTAGAGCAGGAAGGGAGCTCAGAGGGCCTCTTCTCAATTCCCTTATTTTACAGATGAGGAAACTAAGTCCCAGAGAAGTCAAATGACTTAGCCACACTGATACAGCTATTAAGTGGAAGAGTTAGGATTTGAAGCCACGTCCTAACTCCAAATCCAGCCCTTTTCCCCATGCACAAGGCATGAGAATTCATAATGTCATTCTTCTCATTCTCATGATCTCATGAATCGTATCATTTGATCTTGCATTGAAGTAAGGGAGCCAGAACTTCCCAAAATAAGGAAGTGGTGGCCCCATTGTAGCCTGCCCTGGTCAGGCCACATGTGGAGTATTGCATTCAGCTCTGGGCACCACAGTTTAAGAAGGTTACTAAAAAACTGGAGGGAATTGGAAGGAGGACAACCAGGGGATCAAGAGCATCAAACTCATTCTATACGAGGATCAGCTAAAGGAACTAGAGATGTTTAGCCTAGAAAAGAGAAGACTTTGTTGTTGAGTTATTTCTGCCATGTCTGACTCTGTGACTTCATTGGGGGTTTTCTTGGCCAAAATACTGGAGTGGTTTAACATTCCTTATCCAGTTCATTTTACAAATGAGGAAACTGAGGCAAACAGGGTTGAGTGACTTGCCCAGAGCCACTCAGCCTCATTATTTATCTCAACAATTATATAATTTCATTTTCTGAGATTCTAGACCCATCTAGGCTTTTTAATACTAAGGTAAAATAGGGTTTTTATGATCCCAGAACAATTCTGATCCCCAAAATATTAATAGCAGCATCAGAAAGTGGCCAGATCAGAAAAAGGTCCAGTGGCCTTTTGGGAAGATATAGCCAAACTTCCATTCAGTCATAAGCATTGGGTATAATCGGGGATCCAAAAAAAATCATAATACTTCATCTTTTCACTTAAACAGCAGCTTGGGAAAAGGTAGATCCCCTTCAAAGGATCCTTCGTGTATCAATCTTTCAAAAAGCTTGCTAGCCTGTTAAATTCTCACAAATTATCTGATAAAAATAATAGTATTTATATATCCATTGAAGGTGTTCAAGGGGCTTTACAGGGGGCAGCTGGGTAGCTTAGGGGATTGAGAGTCAGGCCTAGAGATGGGAGGTCCTGGGTTCAAATCTGGCCTCAGACACTTCCTAGCTGTGTGACCCTGGGCAAGTCACTTAACCCCCATTGCCTGGCCCTTATCACTCTTCTACAATGGAAGGTGAGGGTATAAAAAAAAACTTTAAGTGCTTGACAAATATGATCTCATTTGATCTTCAGAGATGTGGGAAATAGGTGCTATAATTATTCCATTTTATAGATAAGGGAACTGAGTCAGACAGAGGTTTCGTTTCTTGCCTAGGGTCATATTGCTAGTAAGTTTCTGGATTTGAACTCAGTTCTTCCTGACTCCAGGCCCAACACTCTATCCATTGCACCACCCACTTGCCTATCTGATGAGAAAGAGACAAGAATTAAAGTCAAACTTTTCAAATGCTAGCCCATGGGCCTGGAAAAAAAATCAGGCTAGCCCTAAAAGACTTGAGGCTATGTGCAATTGTTGTGCTGATTAAAATATATCTGTCTGTCTATCTATCTATATCTATCTACATGCCTATCATCTATCTATTTATCAAATTTCTATCTTATAATATACATCTATCTTTTTATATCCATCATCTATCTACCTACCTACCTGTCTGTCTACACTACCCCCCTTAGCATAGATGCTGCCTTTGTTATTCTTCAAGTAACAATCAGTAGCATTGTTTTTAGTGTCCTTCCCCTCCTCTGGTGTGGAGCCCAGGAGTAGGTGTGGAGAATAAATATGAAAACATGAGACTGGGACCCTACCCCTGGAACAATTTTGAGAACCTCATGGCCTAGTAAAAAGGCTACCAGACCTAAAGTCAGAAGTCCCAGATTCATATTCTACTTTGTCATTTACTCACTGTGCAACCTAGAGGAAGTTATTTAACTTTCCTGGTCCTCAGTTTCCCCACCTGTAAAATTCTTTCACTACCTACTTCTCCTATATGATAGTTTTGTAGGCCAAAAGAGATGATGTCTATTATACATTTTGTGACCATTTAGTACTATATAAATATAAGGTATTTGTTATTAAAACAATCCCTTACACTGTAGGCATTTTCTAAATGGTTGTTGATAATACTTCAGTGACTCTGTGCTCTCATTAATATCGTAATGCCTCCTAAAATATGGATGGCAGCCCATTGATACCTGCTCATCCCATGTGCCTCTTGTTCATATCCTCCAGTAAATATACCCAGAGGTGTACCCAATCTGCATGCTTATTGACATTGCCTGGATACCAATGAAGCATATGGTCTATAGACTGTTCATAGTTTGTCCCTTGCTCTTGTCACATTACAAGATCATTTTTTCCAGTCATACAGCTCTAATGATGACCTTTATGCTATGTATCCTGCACAAAATTCCTCATTTAAATGCATTGAAGCTTATTTGTCTGTCCCTACCATGCATTTCTATAGAGTGATGCTCAACCTCAAATTCTTTGGAGACTGTGGTATACCATGACTCATATTCAGAGAAGAACTTGGTTCTGTAATATATTGAGACTGAGGGACAAACCAAGGGCTATAATGGTTCATGAGAAACACTTTTTCAATTAAACAAATTTAGTTTCTTTCCTTCCTACCACCTCTCCCATTGAAAAGAAAAGAAAAACAAAATTTTCATAACAAATATGCATAGGGAAGCAAAAAAAATTTCCATTCTTTGCCTCTTCATTTATTTCAACAAATCCATAATTTCGTTTCCAAAATGCCCCCCAAATATATGACTTAATCTTAACCCTGAGTCCATCCACCACTTCGCTGTCAGGAGATGTGTAGTATTCTTCTTTATTGGTCTCTTGAATTGGTATATGTGAAATGTGAAAAAATATACGCTGAAAGGCCTCTCTAGAAGGATTTATAGAAGGATATGGATAGGAAGGATTGAGGATGAGAAGGCACAAATGGACTGTAACCTCTCCAAGAAAAGTAATTGCATCGATGAGATCACAGATATGTTGATATCATCATCTCTGGATAATAACAATGAGTTCAATTCACAGAGAGCTGGCAAACTAAAAAGATAGGGTGAGGGGGGGAGTGGAGAATCAGAAGTCACAAGCCTGAAAGTATGTTAGAACCCATATTATTAGAATCATATTAATAGTAGCATATTCATATTTATGGAAAGAAATATGATGATAAAAGAGCAAAGGACTCAGAAAAGATAAGATTAAGAGGATAAAGAAGTGGATAACTTTGAGAGAAAAAAGGGAGGAAGAAATGAAAGAAGAAAGAAAGAGGAAGGGCAGAAAGGGAGAGAGGAAAGGAATATTAGGAAGGAATGAAAGAAGAAAGGAGGGAAAGAAGGAAGAGAAGAAGGAAGGAAGGGAAGGAAGGAAGGAAGGAGGGAAAGAAGGAAGAGAAGAAGGAAGGGAAGGAAGGAAGGAAGGAAGGAAGGAAGGAAGGAAGGAAGGAAGGAAGGAAGGAAGGAAGGAAGGAAGGAAGGAAGGAAGGAAGGGAAGGAGGGAGGAAGGGAGGGAGGGAGGAAGGAAAAGAGACCTAAAAGATCTAGATTAGGGGAAAGTTTCTTAATTTTTCTAGTAGTACTTTGCCCTTGCTTTTGAGGCAATTGGCTTTAACCCTATCTCCAGTCTGAAGACTTCCTTCAGTTTGGGGATCCACCCTGCCTATTTGACCTTATTTCTACCTTCAACCCCCACACAAATCCCTATATTCCAAAAAGGCTGAGCTTCTCATTGAGCCCTACATTCACCCTACTCATTCTAATCCATAATTTTCCTTATATTATTCTCCTTCTCCTAGATTGGCCTCTCTACTCCTCTATCTATCTAAATCATAGGCCTTCATCAAGGCTCATGTACCTCTACCAAGCCTTCCCTGACTCTTCTCTCATTAACTAGATATATACAGTTCTTATGGTCTAGACCACAAAGTTTAGTATTGAATTATGTTTCCTTGGGCTCTTTTCCTCTAGTTCAGTATTCGAGTCTGGACTCCATAGCTAGCCTCTGAATATCTTTAAAGTTGAGTTAGCATCTTCTTCTGTGTTCCCCGTATCACCTAGTCCAGAAATGGATGCCTATTAGGCCCTTAGTAAATGTATTTTTATTAATTTATCCCTATGTATCCTTGCTTTGGGGGCAGCCAAGTTGTACAGGAGCTAGTGTGCCAGGCCTGAAGTCAGGAACAACCATCTTCTTGAGTTCAAATCCAGCCTGAGACATTCATTAGCAGTATGACCCTGGACAATTCACTTAACCCTATTGACTTCAGTTTCCTCATCTGTCAAATGAGTTGGAGAAGGAATTGACAAAACCACTCTAGTATCTCTTGTAAGAAAACCCCAAATGGGGTCATGAAGAGTCAGACACAACTGAAAGATGATTGAACAACAAACACCCTTCCTTTTTGCTTACCATCTAGCCTCAGCATAGCAGTAAAGATGGAGAAGCCATAAAACTGAATAGGAGGAAGAAAAGGTTGACCAAGAGCACTGGAATTGGTGTCAGGAGCCCTAGGTTTGAATTCTGGCTTGCTGTTTATACTAGCTGTGTGACCTTGGGCAAGCCCATTCCCCTGCCTGGACCTCCATTTCCTCAACTTTAAAATATATGGATTAGATTATTAGGGGTTCTTAACTTGTTTCTTTTTTAAAAACATTGTTTCAACTGAATTTTAAAATAATTGGTCTCTTTTGTAATCTTGTCTATTTTATGCATTGGAAAACATTATTCTGAGAAATGCTCTATAATCTTCATCTATCTGCCAACGGGGTTCATGACCCAAAACGTTAAAACCCCTGGCCTAGATGATCTCTAAGGTCCCTTTCAGATTTAAAATCCTCCGAAAAATAAAAATATATATGACAAAATCCAACTTTAAAATCCTATGATCCCAGAAGTTGTTCTATGTGGGTGAGATAGCTTGGTTTGAGCCAGCTCAGAGAGGGAAAATACGAACAAGAAGAGAAGTAGGTAGAAGAAAGAGAGAAAGAAAACAAAAACTTTAGCATCATCTTGGGTCAGTGTTGGGTCCCTCAGCCCCCTGAGGCTAACTGCCTGGCCATCACATCTAGCTGCCAGTCTTGTTGGCAACCCCAGACTCTCCCAGAAGGCAACAGGGCAGGTGATGGATCCTGGGAGGCAATAGAGGAAGAATTCATCCTGGCAGCCTTTTCCTAGGGGAATGCAAAGTCCCCTTTCAGTCCAGGTTTCCTCTTTCCCGGGGCTCTGCCTCCTGGGGAGAGCAGCCCACCTGCTGCAAGGAAGGAACAAACCTGACCCTGGACCAGGAGGTTGCAGCTGCTCTGGAGGGGGGAAAAAAAGGATCTTTCTTCCTCTGAGTCTATCTCTGAAAAGAGATTGACTCACCCACTCTTCAACACGCCAATCTGCTGAAAGGGTAGAAACCAAACTTTCTCTAACATCACACACTACCTGTGCAAGGAAGCCAGGAGAGAGAAGAAAGCTCTTTCCAGGCTACAGCCATCATTGCTGCTTCCCTTTTGCTCTCAGAAATGACAAGTTAGGAAAGTTTCAATACAGCGCAGAATTTTTTATTTGCATTTCTTAACAATAAGGTGGCTTCTATCCTCCACCTGGTGTCTCCTCACATCATCCTTTACGGACTTCTCTCAGTGACAAGGATCTTTGTACAAAGGGTCCCCCCCCCCCCCCCTTCCCTCTTTCCTCCGGTTCTAACTCTCTAGCAGGCTTCAGCACACACACAATGTGAGCATTGAAAGGGAGACAGTGGGACACCTCCTTTGATCTCAGGTTCTAATAACTTGTGTATATTTGTGTCCAAAAACAGTGCTCCCAGGCTCCTCCCTGGCACGCTGGGGGAGGAGGCTGAGATGACAAAGACCGAATGAGTTATCCCAGATCCAGACCCCGAGGACCATCTCCGAGAGCTCGCCCCGGACTAAATGCCTTTGAGAGCTTTAAAAGGGGGCACCACCAAGAGATGGTGAGCGTGGGTCTGTCTCCAAACAGAGCCAGGAGGAGTCAGAGGGAAGCCAGGCAGTTTCCCTGCTGCTCAAATCCAGGCCAGAGAATCCCTACCCGGCCCTTTCCTGATAATAAATGGCTTGCTGATAGAGGGGGCTTCCTCATCTCCTCTCCCCACCCCAGCCCCAACTATGCCTGCTGCTAATGGAGAAGCAAACTCCAGAATACTGCTGGGTTCTCTAGCCTGCTAAGAGGATCAGAGAGAGCCACAGACCCTGAGAAACAGAAGAGCCTCATCATTCTCAGCATATTCATAAATGTTCAGAGAACTTGGAGCTTGAAAGAATCTTAGAGATCATACGGCCCAAGGGTTCTTACCCTTTTTTATGTCCTGGCTCCCTTTGGCAGTCCGGTGAAGCCTATGGACCCCTTTCCAGAATAATGATTTTAAATGGATAAAATAAAATACAAAAAAATTACAAAGGAAAGCATCTATATTGGAATATAGTTATCCCAATTGTGTGTGTGTTCATGGACCCCAGTTTAAGAAAGCCTGAATTTTAGCCCAATCCCTACCTTTTAGAAATAAAGAAAATTAGATGTTAGAGAGATAAAATGATTTGCCTGAGGTCACACAGATAGAAAAGAGGAAAAATACAATCGGGCCCATGGAAGGAACAGTCAGCTGACAGCTTTCAAAATTCCCTATCAAGGGAAAACAAGGACTCAGTAGGGTCACTCTCCAGATTAGGCCGGACAAAAAAGCCAGAAAGCCCAGCATCATCGGAAGGACTGGATTTGTGAAGCAAGACTTGGGAACCACCAAGCTGACCTCAGGGAAGGACCAGATCCCAGCTCATTCCTGACCCTTTGTGCCTCTTATGCTCTGCCTTCTTCCACCCCTTCACTGGCCAACACCTCTTCCTCCCAACATGGCTCCCTTTTACCTCCAGGACACAATATAAAATCCTCTGCTTTCTAGGCTAGCCCCATCCTAGCTTATCTTCATTCCTCTCCAGGACACGCTCTTGAATCACCCAGACTTTTTCCACTATGCCTCAGAAATGTTGTTGCCTTATTTTACCCCAGACTTCACACACTGGAAGTACCTTCCTTCCATCAGTTCTTCCTATTTTAAAGAGGAGGCCAGCCAGTCATGTCTTTATTCTTTTCTGGTCTTCATTCAGGACTGTCCTGAACGTTCTCTTTATAATGTCCCCATACCAGGAAGAAGAAGAAGAATAACAAACTTTTAAGCTGCTTATCCCACTTACTATGTGCCAAGCACTTTACAATGATTATTATCTCCTTTGATCCTGACAACAACTGTGGGAGGCAGGTGCTAGTATTATCCCTATTTTACAGACAAAATTGAGGCAAACGGGCTAGCAAGTGTCTGAGGCTAGATTTGAACTCAGGTCTTCCCACTCCTGGCAGGTGGCTCTATTCACGCTACCCTCATTTTTTTTTTGGCTCTCTTTTACAAATGGTCTTCCCCCTTTAGATATGTATGTATGCTTCTGGAAGGCAAGGACTGCTTTTCTATCTGTTTATATTTGTATTCTTAGCACATTCTATAGTAGTAGCTTAGCACAATGCTCATTTGGCACATAGTAAAGGCTTAATAAATGCTTGTAGCCTCGATTTGCCTTCCCAATATTCTTCCAATTTACTCTCTTCTGTATATTCTGCAATGCAATGACACTGACTTCTTGCTGTCCCCAGTACAAGACACTCAATTCCAGAACTCTGGACCCTGACTGACCCATGCCTAGAATGGTCTGCTTCTTCATCCCTGCTTCCTGGCTTCCCTGGCTTTCTTTAAGTCCCAGCTGAACTCCCACCTTCGGCAAGAAGCCTTCTCTGAGGGGTGACTAGGTAGCACAAATGATAGAGCAGCCAGGCCTAGGGTCAGAAGGACCTGGGTTCAAATATGTCCTGAGACATTTCCTAATCACATTACCCTGTAATTACCTAGGCCTTTCTGCTCTCCCTTCCTAGAATTGATACTAAGATAGAACATAAGGGTTTAAAAAAATAAAGAAGCCTTTCCTGCTTGCCTTCTGACTCCCAATTTCTCCTATATAACTTTATTTTTATATAGTTTGCCTGCTGTCTCCCCTGCCGGACTATAAGCTCCCTGAGAGCAGGGACTGTTTTTGTCTTTGTATCTTAGCCCAGAGCTTGACTAGGACCTGAAAGAAGTCAGTGAAGCAAGAAGCTAAAGATGAAGGAGAGAGTTCCAGGCATGGGGGACAGGATCTGGAGACGGGCTGGAACAGAAAGAAGACCAGCATCACTATCATGGTAGAGCTGGGAGTTTAACGACAAAAACTCCTGAGGTTGAAGCCTCTGAATAATGGGACAGAGATTTTAAATGTACACAGAGGAAGGAGGGCTAAAGGGAAGAAATTACCCAATAAAAGCTTTGTGAATTCTTATTTACACACAACCCCAAGCCTTCATGAAGGACTGGGAAGGGTGGGAGGGAAGGGCCTTAAAAATGTCACCCTCCATTCATTCACAAGAACATAACGTCATTAAGGTAACAGCCTTCTTGGCTTGGAAGGCACCCAATCATCAAAATGAGGAGAATGATGAGAGCAACATTTCTGTAATGTTTTAAAGCTTCCAAAGGCCTTTGCTCACAACAACCCCCTGAGGGAGACAGTGAGGAGGAAGCAAAGCTGGGTAGGAATTAGATGACTCACCCAAGATCACACAGATCCAACCCTACCTCCACTCTTCCCTCTGTAGCCACTTCTAAAATGTCGATGGCCCTTCGAGTTCTGTGATGTTCCCGCGTCTAATCCCTACTACAAAGTATAGAAGGGTGGGGGTAAGGGTGGAGACCGTGAGACTCTAACCTCTCCAGCTCTGCCTCTTCAGGCGGGGTGCCAAAAAGCTGTCATTCTCCAGGCCCAAGCCCCAGCTGAGAGCAGAAATGCTTAGCCACAACTATGTTCTCAAACAGGTGTGAGGTTTGGGATGGAGCCCCTTTTTGCCGTCACAGTCATTATGGCCTCCTTTTCCTGTCCCACAGGCACAGGCAATCATTTTTACTTTCTTCTATAAACTATGTTAATCCAAGCTTGGGCTTTGGCTTCCATCCTTGCCTACAGAATCCACCAACAGGAAAAAGGAGACCTCGAGGTTTGGGGAAAGCACTGAGAAAACTCATGGGACCAAATGGAGAGGCCACCTCCATCTGAACCAAGAGCCACAGCCCGGAATTGGGCTATGGTCCCCCGAGGACGAGGGGGCTCAGGTGCAGGCTGGACGAAATGGGCCGGGAGGCCTCTTCCAACTCTTGGATTCAGGAATTCTGATATCAAAGCCGCCAGCAGGTTTGATAATAATCCCTCTGCACATGCACCGTGCTTTTCACTTAGCGAAGGGACCTCCTCTGCTGCTTATCTTTGGAAAATGATAGCAGCTGGGATGGACTGGAGCTGTTTTATCCAAAGACCAGGCTAGCTAAATGCAGAGACGCTCATCCAACACGGATTCTGGAAGACATGATGCTTTGCTGGACTCTCCCGCACTATCTATACTGCACTATACCATCCCTTACTCTACTGTCTCTTACCACAGTACACCATACTGCACCCTACTCTACCACACACTCTACCTTATTCTACTAAATGGTACCACGCCATATCATGTCTTGTCATGCCATGCCTTACTGTGTTATACTTACCAGCCATGTCATACCATCCCACACTATATCATACCTTACTTTACTCTACCTCACCATACCATTCCATGCTAGACTATATTCTGCACTATACCAGGCCATGCCAAACTCTACCATACTAGACTATTTCATGCTATGCTATACTATGCCATAGTATACTACACCTCATTATACCCTACCCTACCCTACAATATGATATAATGATATGATATTATACTATATCAATACCATACCTTACTCCAGTGATGGCGAACCTTTTAGAAAAAGAGTGTTGTGCCCATCCCACTTCCTGCAGCGTATGATCCAACCCCCCTCTACCCCACACAGGGGAGGGAGGAAGCTCCCATTGGGATGCTGGGCAGAAGGGAAGTAAGGAATGTCCTCAGCAAGTGTAAAGAGGGGAAAGGGAGTGGCCCAAGTGCTCTGCTCCCCTCCAGCTCTGCCACCTGTGAGCCACCCACTTTACCCTCTGTGCGCTCCCATTGGCTTCTGGGCAGAGGGGCGGGGCATGTGAAAAAATGTCATCAGGTGCAGGAGAGGAAGAGGGGAGCAGCTCCACCTGAAGCCCTCTGCCTTTCTAGAAACAAACTCTGGGGGAAGAGAGAAGCAGCCAAGTGCCTACAGAGAGTACTTTGTGCACCATCTTTGGCACCCATCCCAAAGGCTCACCATCACTGCCTTACTCTATTATATCTTACCATAATATACCACTGTGCCATACTCTCCCACATGCTATATACTTTGCAATATCATGCCATTCCATTCCATACCATACTATACTATACCTTACCAGGCCATACTATACCATGTCATGTCATACATACCACCTTAAATTAGACTTAATGATATCTTATTCTATTTTATAATACCATTCTATAATATACCATGTAATACTATTCTATACTATACCATATTATATTGTTGATTTTATTCAATTATTTTTTGGTCATGTCTGACTCTTTATGACCCCATTTGGGGTTTTCTTGACAGCAATAGAGATACTGAAGTGGTTTATCATTTCCTTCTTCAGCTCATTTGAAGAACAAGGAAACTGGACAAATAGCTAGTAAGTGTCTGAGACTAGATTTAAACTTGGGAAGATGAGTCTTCCTGACTTCAGAGCTGGCATTCTATCCATTGTGCCACTTAGCTGCCCATATTATCCCATACCATACCATACTATATTATACCTTACTATATCATAATATTCCATATTATACTATACCATATCATACCCCACTATATTATATTATACTATATAATACCATACCCTATTATATTCTATACCCTATTGTAACAGATCATACTATCCTTTACCATATATCCCATGTTATATCATACTATATTATACCAGACATAGTATATTATACTCTATGATACGCTAAATCATACTCAAACCATATTATGCTATATTGCATACAGAAAGTGATACTTAATATGACTTCTAATGGAAGCTAGAGATTCTAATATTCTATATCATTTCATACTATACTATATTATATTATACTATACCACATATATTATATATAACTATATATACTATACATATACTATACCATACATATATCATACTCTACTTTACTATTATCATACTATACTGTATAGTCTCAGAGAAAAGCTAGATGACTACTAGTAAATGACCAGTGAGTCTTTGAACCAAGATTAAAACCCATGTTCCCCAGCTCCACATCCTGTTTATTTTTTTTACCATAATAGTCAAAATAGGGATTGATTATTGTCTCCATTTACCAGATGAGGAACTCAAGGCATAGAACCATTTACTATAACTTGCCTAAGACCATAATACTATACCTTCCATTCTATATCATATTGTTGGTTTTGTTCAGTTGTTTTTCAGTCATGTATGACTCTTCATGACCCCATTTGGTATTTTCTAGGCAAAGATACTGAAGGGGTTTACCATTTCCTTCTCTATTTGATGGATGTTATTATTATTTTAAAGTATATGTTTACGTATATAGTTATTATCAATTAGTCATCAATCAACAAACATTTGGAGGGACAAAGTAAAAAATTAAAGAGTTTCTGAGGTCAAGGAGTTTATTAAACGAGAGAACACACACACACACACACATACACACACACATATATATATATATATATATATGTATGTATGTATGTATGAGGTGATTGGAGTGTTCAGGGAAGACTAGCATTCCTGGTGTGAGGGCTTGCCTTTTCTAGGCTACTCATCTACCTTTGGTACCGATCTTTCATCCAACTCTTACTGTGGCTCCAAGAAGTTTCACAGTGGCCATGCCCTGGTAAAACAGTCTCTGTAGATGGGCTAAACCAGATTCAGAATAAACCAACAAGTCTCAAGCAAATCTCAAACCCACAAATAATCCAGGGAAGATGTCTACCCCAAGAATGTCAAGACTGTCCCTGGCAGAATGGACGGAGGAGAATAATTTGTTCCAATGGTTATGAAGGTGACTGAAGCAGGCACTGTAGAGCACTTAGAGTTTGATCAGACATTGAAGATGTGAAGATCATCCACCGTATCACAGACCATCCCCAGTCATCCTGACTTTTGTCCTGCCATGCCACTGGTCTTTGATGACTGGAAGAAAGCTAGGCTGATGAATTTGTGCAACTCTGCCTCACTTAAATCCAACTGAGGCCCAAATCAAGATGTAACTCCATGATGTTATTGGTCCTTTTTGAAAACAAAGGTTGAACAACAACATATAAGTAGATACTAAATCAATATAAGGCAATGTGTGAGAGGGAAACAATAGCAGCTGAAACATCAGATAAATTTGCATACAGAAAGTGATACTTAAGCTGACTTCTAAAGGAAGCTAGAGATTCCAAGAAGTGGAGAAGAGGTGAACATAACTAAAGCACTTGGGGTCATTCAGAACCTAGGCTTCTTGGCTCCTAGGTCCAACTTCTTTCCTGTGGTTTATAGATCTTCTCCTTTGCCCACTCACACAGGTCCCAGTCAGAAAAATAACAGATCCCACCTGTTTGATTAGCTTTGAAACACAGGCCTTTTGTAGGGAGACCCACAGAGTGGCATGATATGCTTTTTAAAGCTGCTTCTGAACTCAAAGCAATTATAACTTTGTGAGAAAGAGACCAACCAAGGGACCTTTTCAGGACTCCTTCCCTGGGCAGGACTGACACTAAACTACCTTGAGAGACCATACAATTAATTTGCATAGCTCTTTCAGATTTGTAAACTACACCTTCCTCTTTCTCAAGGCTCCAAAGATCTCTGTCTCTGTGTTTCTTTTCTGTCTCTCTGTTTCTGCCTCTGTCTGTGTCTCTGTCTCTTCCTATCTCTCTCTAAATGGTCACCTCCACCCCCTGTAGAGGCAGGATCCTTTGCAGATGTGCTCTTTGTAACTAGACATGACTGAGAACAGGTGGTATGAGTTTCCTGTTTCTTCCTTTGAGGACAGTAGAGCCCATTGGCTCATTGATTAAGCTACTCAGGGTGTTTATGATTCTGCGAAATTCAGAATAAGAGGCATGGAAGAATGGGAAGAAAACTGGCTTTAGAGTGATAGTAGCCTTGGTTCAAAACCCTACCCTACCACCTACTAATTAGTAGGTGATGTGATGTTGGCCAAATCACTGGTCTCAGTTTTCCTATCCATAGAATAATTGGACTGGACTAAATGATATGATGTCTCTTCCAGCTCTGACTCCTTCTCTCAGTTCTGGAACATCCAGGGTCTTCAAATTTACTCCCCCACCCCCATTATGGCCCCTACCTAACTCCTGCCCTCCTCCTCCTCAACAGCTCCCAGTAAGATGGGTCCTTTCGTCCCTACTAGCTCCATCAAAAGTTAACCTTCTCAGGCTCCATTCCCTCAAAACTCTGCTAATATTATCACAGATGAAGATGGTTTCATGCGTCTTCGTCCTAAGTTATAAGTTTCTAATGCTTTAATTAAAGAAGAGATTTTAATGCTGAAAATGTTAGGTCCAACTTTTAAATAAGGAAGAAATGTGCAGAAAACCTGAATTGGAGGATTAATTTGGCTAGTGTATTAGTCATTTGATCTTGGGCAAGTCAATTAACCTCTTTGAGCCTAAGTTTCTATATCTATACAACAGGATAGCTGGTGAACTAAATGGCCTCTAAGAACTTTCCAACTCTGATGTGCTAGATTTTATTATTATTAACTGCCAATTAATTGCCATTCAATACAAGCTACATCATGAATAAAGCTGCTAAACACCTCAAATCAGGAGTTCCAGAGGCAACCAGAAAACTCCTTGAATATTGTTCTCCAAGAGTTATAAGAACTGTGAACTTAGAGGCAGTTTAAAGAACATATAACTTATTCCACACTTTGGGTCTCTCTATGAAATGCTTGCGTTTAAAAGTCATCCAGACAGGAATCCCTTATTCTCTTGTTTGGGGTTTGGAATAAGCATCCTGGGTTTCAGAAAAGACCATGTAAAGATTCAGTTTCTAGGATCTTTGGAAATGTCCAGTAAATGAGCATCAGAGAAGGGGGTGGGGTAAGGGATGGAGAAGGGAGGTGGAGAGTGAAGGAGATGGAGAACAGTGGAGGAGAGGAGGGAATCCCACTCTCAAAGTGTTGCAGAGATCATACTGTCTTACACTCCTATAATGACAGATTTTTAATTAAAAAAATATTAAAAACTGTTTAATGCCCTTGAGTGAAGAAGAAAGAAAGACAGAGTCACATATGTAGAGAAAGCGAGAGAGAGAGAGAGAGAGAGAGAGAGAGAGAGAGAAAGAGAGAGAGAGAGAGAAAGAGAGAGAGAGACTCACATAGAAGAGAAAGAGAGATACTCAAACTATAGACAAAAAACTGGGGGAGAATTGGTCTTATTTCTAAACAATCGCAGATTTGGTAATTATCAAGCCTATAAATGCCCAAAGGTTAATAACAGATGGCTGTATAAAGTAAATATAATTAATCAATTAAACAAGCATGAATAATTAAACTAGCCACTAAGGGGAGGGGAAGCTCAGTGCTGGGCAATAGTGGTTTGAGTGGAGATAAATGTTTGCCCTAGAATACTTTCCTTTAGCAATTTCCAGGACTTCCTTTAAAAGAAAAAAAAAGAAATGTCCTTTGTAGGCTTCTTTCTGGCTTAAAGTATTTCAGTGTTTTTGGAAGATAAGACAGTTTGGGGTCAGGTGGTCCAACAGTTCTAATCCCCAGAAGGCCTAAGGATTCACCAAGTTAGGGGAGAGGAGGGGCCATTGTGTCATTTTCAGCTCATGGGCAGTGACAGAAATGAGGTTCTGACAGTCCTCTGGGTTCATTGATGCAGCCCTTGATGACTCTGAGACTAGGACACATAGAAGTTGCAGCAGCAGCAGCCAGGCTCTCCATCCTATCACCCTGATCAAGTATGGGTACAGCAAGCAGAGAAATAGAGACTAAGTTGGGGGGCAGAAGGGGACCTAGGGAAATGGAGAGACAAAGATAGGGAGAGACAGGGACAGGTAGACAGAAATAGGCCAAACAGTGCAGAAGGACAGGGAGCAGAGGCAAAGTCAAGGAGATACAGGGGTAAAAGGCAGGGACAGAATCCACAGAGATGCCAAAGCAGAGAGCAGATAAGGAAGAGAGACAGACCTCTGTAATGTAGTATTATCTGTTTAAGTTGCAATCCAATTCCTTGTAATGCAACTCAACTTGATGCACATATTTTTTTTTTTGATATCTACTATTGTAGTATCTGACATATAGGAAAAACGTAATAAATGCTTGTTTGTTTGTTTGTTAATCCTTATCTTCTGTCTTAGAATCAATGCAAAATATTGGTTCCAAGACAGAAGAGTGGTAAGGGATAGGCAATTGGGGTTAAATGACATACCCAAAGTCACACAGCTAAAAAGCTTCTACAGCTAGATTTGAGCCCCGAAACTCCCATCTCCACACCTGGCACTCTATCTATTAAGCTTCCTAGTTGTCCCTTAATAAATGCTTGTTAATGATTAATATATTATTTGAGAAAATATTAGGTTTAGATAAAACACAGTCTTTGCCCTCATGAAGCTTATAGTCTATGGCAAAATAAAACATAGACAATAACTATGATCCATGGGATACAGAAGAGAGAGACAGGGGCTGAGAACATTTAAGCTCAAAACTACAAATTAATTATATGAGGTAGGTTTCTTAATCAGCATGGCTTGTGCTCAGGGAGATCCAATGGAGTCAGAGGAGAAAAAAACCAACCTTGATTGATTGAAAAATCAGGCCCTATGCAGAATGAGTAGCAATTTGTAGGATTTTTTTTTTAAAGAAAGAATGGACAAATAGAGATAGAGACAAGCCAGAACACAGAGAGAGATCAAGCAGAAGATAATGACCCACTAGTGACACAGTGGACAGAGTATAGATAGACTCAGTAGATAGAGGATCAAGCCTGGAGTCAGGAGGATTTGGGTTCAAATTTGATCTTAGACTTCCTAGCTGTGTGACCCTGAGCAAGTCACTTAATCACAAATGCCTAGCCCTTTCTGCTCTTCTGTCTTAGAATTAATACTTCTATAGAAGGTAAGGGTTTTAAAACAAAAACAATGAAACATAACAAGATACAAATATAAAAAGATTAGTTTAAGAAAAGGACAAGAATCATAGAATCAAAAGTAATTGAGTCCATCCTCTTGCTTTTAGGTCAAAACAATGGCCACACTGAGGAAGGACAAGCAATATCTGTCCTCTTGTTTTTCACTGTCTCTAAGGCAGGAGAATATAAGAATCCTCTTGGCTCCCTCACTATCTCTCTATTCTTTGGGTTAGAAGATGTTTCCTAATATCTCACCTCAAACTCCATAGCTTGTTATATTTATATCTACCAAATGGGCCCTTTGGTCTTCACTTCAGTCAAAATGGAAAAAGTCTCTACAACAACCACCAAGAAAGGGCAGTGCGACAATGGAAAGAATACCAAATTTGGAGTTGAAAGATTTCAATTTAAGTCTCAGTTCTGTTTACTATCTGAGGGACCTGGCCCTGTTTGCTCATCTATCAAATGAGAAAGAAATTGGAATAGATGGTCTCTAGTTCTAAATACTACAAAGACTACTATGAACTGTAATCTGCTTAAATACTATTATTAGAATACTCCTAACTTTCTCTTCTTTGAGTTAAATAAGTCTTGATTAGGTTGCAGAATGAGGAAATGCATTAACCACTCTCCACAGGAAGATCTTTTCTCTCTGGGGCATCAGCTTCCATGAAACATGTCCAAGGGATCAAATGCATATATTTCCCATCACTTATCCCAGGGCCCTAAATTGCAGGACCTCTTTCTACTGTGTACATTCAAGAAGTGGTAGGAAAGATGGAGAGAGTGGCTCTTTCCTCAAAATCCATGTAAGAGTTCAACCTCTACTCCAATTGCACAAAACTCTAAGAGTCCTTTTTACCTGGTTTGGCACAAGTAACCAAATTACCCTGGAATTTAAGGGAAGAATTTAGAAAGTCATGGAAGGCACAGGATCCTAGGTCAAGGCTGAAAAGAACCCTAATGATCAGCTAATTCAGTCTCCTCAGTGGCACAAATGGGATAATGGGCACAAGAGGAGATATGCCTGCTCCAAACAAAGAAGAACTCATGCCAATGGTGTGCTGGTAAGTGTTTAACAACCTGCTTTCTGGAAATTTTTTTAAATATTTGAAATATATATTTTTATACCTAAAACATATATTTTATATTTTGAAAATATATTTTACACTTAAAACGTATATTTTATATTTTTTAAATCGTTTTAAGTTTAATCTGCATAATTCACATTTTCTCAAGTCTAGACAACTAAGGAAACAGTAAATCAAGCCTAAGTCTAAATGCTCACTCTGAAATTTTAATGGGGTAGGGGGAAGACTGGCCCTGTTTGCTCATAAAATGAGAAAATAATTGGAATAGATGGTCTCTAGTTCTAAATCCTACAAAGACTACTATGAACTGTAGGAGCACATCTCTGCATATGGCCTTGGGCAAGTCATTCCACCACTGTCCCCGCCCCCCTCCAGACTTTAGTTTCTTCAGGAGTAAAACAGGAAAGGAGGGAACTGGATGACTTTTAAGGACCCTTTCAGCTCTAAGCCCTATGATGTCTCTTTACTATATTCAGGAGATTCGGCTGAATCCAAAAAAATCGGGAGGGGAGATTAGATAAACTTTAAGGTCCTTTTCAGCTCTAAATCCAAAAATGTCCCCATACAAGGCACTGAGCCATCCACTTTCCGGGGACTAGGCTCAAGCCGTCGCCGCTTCCCCAGCCCTCCAAGCCCTCCTCCACATTACGCACGCACATGTACACACCACACACACACACACACACACACACACACACACACACACACACACACACACACACTCAGAGCCCCCATGGGAAAGAAGCGGTGACCTGTCCCTGTAGCCTCTGGCCAGGGCACAGGGTCTGGGCTGGAGCTCCCCTCCCTCCTTCCCTTCCTCCTGTGCTTCCGCCTGGGCCCGTTTCCAATGCATCTCTGCACTAGCTCTGCGGAGCGCAAACACAATTAGAGCATTCAGGCTAAGACAGTTGGAGATCCCCTTTGATGTTGGGATGAAATGAAAATGTGCAAGGTTTTGTCCAAAATGACAACCGTCCTCGGTTTACTAATGGGGATCTAATAGAAAAAGAGAATTTTATGATGCTCATTAATTACCAAACTGTCATGTGCTCCTGGCAGAAAGAAAGTAATCCTCTTCTCCAGATTAGACAAGTACCACAAAGGACTTCAAAGGGTTTCCCGGCCCCTCCCCTGAGCACCGCCTGCCCTAAACCTCCCAGCACTAACCGTGCAAATTAAAGGGAGGGAGCAGTTGACAAACCCTTCCTGCTCTTCCAGCAGCGCCTTTCTCCTAGTCATCTTTCTTCGGCGCGCGCACACACACACATACACACACTCTCACACACAAATACTCACACATTGCATATCCTTACAGAATGGAATAACCCATCTTTATTGCACTATCCAATAACCCCGCCACCTCTGAGACACCCCGGAAACTCTGTGGGCAGCCGAGTTCCTTTTCCCCACAATTATTTCCAAGAAGTGTTCGTTCTTCATGAAAGCCAAAAGATTGGCTCAACTACTAACGCTTGTTTTGACTTTGGGCCACTCACTTCCCCCTTTCTGGGTCTCACTATCTTTCTAAAATGAAGAGATGAGTCTAAAGTCCCTTTCAGGTCCGACATTATTTGAGTCCGGAATTCTCCACAGAAACCCGGGGGAGGGGTGGAAATGGAGCAGGGAAATGGGGCGGGGGGTGGGGGGTGCTAAGAGAGTCTCCTGAAATTCTCTCAAGGTCACCCGGAGATCTGGGAGACCCGCGAACGTCTGCCTCTATTTGATGTAGAGAGCAGAACAAAACAGTGTCACACAGGCTAAATACAGGTCTTTCTTCCTCGATTCACAATTAAAAAGCTATTCCTGTTACCCGAGTGTTCATTTCGGTATGTTCTTTTCTCCTGGAGGAGGTGGGTGGGAATAATCTGGGAAAACACTTCCCCCGAGAGCATTTAGAAATTTACCCGGAGGGAAGAACATGAGTTTGGAATCTCAAAATCGGGGTTCAAATCCCTCTGCTTCCACTCAGTACCTATGTGATCTTGGGCAAGTTTTCAATTCACTTGTGGTGCAGCTGCCCCATCTATAAAATGAGGAGGAGTGGATTCAGGGATCTCTAAGCGCCCTTCAGAGGTCAGAATGCTGTCTCTGATCTGGAGAGTTGGAGAGAGAGAACCTGCTGCATTGATCACAATATATCAAGAGCTGGAAAGAACCCAAGAGATTTTCGGTCCAACTGCCTCATTTTATAGAACCCAAGAAGGTAAGGATAGTTGCCTAAGGTCATACAGTCAGTAGTGGGCAGATGGTTCTGAAGCCCAGATCTTCTGACTCCACATCCAGAACTTTTGGCATTATACCATTTCTACAACTTTCTAAAGAATCAAAAGAATGGGGGGTAAGGGGAAGGAAAGGAGGAAAAAGCAGCCACCTGTTGGTCTTGCTTCTTAGAAAGGGATGTACCAGCAGGGAGGAAAGTTGATCTCCCTCACCAAGGGAGGGAACAGCATCTAAAAGAGAAAAGCCACCAACAATCTTGACCCT
Organism: Monodelphis domestica; assembly: GCF_027887165.1. Taxonomy (NCBI): domain Eukaryota; kingdom Metazoa; phylum Chordata; class Mammalia; order Didelphimorphia; family Didelphidae; genus Monodelphis; species Monodelphis domestica. The sequence goes on along the minus strand of NC_077227.1, from coordinate 446,609,509 downwards.
TTGGGTATGACTGAGCTTGGCTCCCAGGCACCTTTCCTTACATTACTGAATGAATAGAAAATGCTCTAGCTCTTTCTCCTTTTTGCTCTCATCTGGCAAAAAGCCTTTGCAAAAGATTCTCTGTGCCTGAAATATGCTCCTTTACCCTCTTTCTGTAGAATTCTTTATTGTTCAGTTGTTTCAGTTGCATTTGACTCTCTGTGACCCCTTTGGGGTTTTCTTGGCAATGATATTGGAGTGGTTTGTCATTTTCTTCTCTAGATCATTTTATAGGTAAGGAAACTGAGGCAAATTGGGTTAAGTAACTTGCCCAGGGTCACATGGTCAATAAGTGTCTGAGGCCAAATTTGAATTCAAGAAGATGAATCTTTCTGGTTCTAGGTCCAGCACTCTGTCCAAAGAGCCACTGCTTAGAAATTAATTAAAATTCAATTTGAATCCCATCTCCTCCAGGAAGCATTCCTTATCTAATTGACCCTGACTGGCCTTTCCCTTCTCCATCCCACCCAACACCAAACAGGGTATTTAGCTTTCACTTATCTAAATAATAGCATACATTATAATTATTTTTTACAACTTCTTTCTCCACTGGACTATAAACACCCTTAGGGCATGGAGGGGGGGAAATATCTTAATTAAACCTTTGGTTCCCCTAGCACCTAGAAGAGGACATCATGAAAGGCTTTAATAAATACATATGGAATGGAATTGTATCTGATCTAATCAATGGCCAACTGGATAGTCCAAAACTTAGTTATAAACAAGCTGAAGCTGGGGCTGTGAACTAGACACAGTATGTACAAAGGTTCCAGAATACCCAGTATCTAGAATATAAAGGTAGACATCAAAGAACAAGAAAAGATTGTTCTGACTGGATTTGTAGCCAGAAGACCCGAGTTCAAATATGGCTCTGTCACTTGCAAAAATATCTTCATGATCTTGGAGAAGTCACCTGGCACCAAGGCTTCTCCCATTTGCTCTTCTGTAAAATGAGGGAGATGGACTAGGTGACCTCTAAGTGTCCTTCCAGATCTCAATCTATGACCCAAAGACTCAATCTCACTGGCTACCCTGGTCCTAATTCCAGGTGAGGTTCCTCAAACAGTGAAGCAAATGCTTGACAAGCACACTGGGGCTACCAAGATAGAACAAAACTGTTCTTGACTTCAAAAAAGCTTAATTTCTAGAGAGGGATATAATGTGGGCACACAGAATGTAAGTAAATGCAAAATAAATATAGACCAATGGGGGAGGGGGCATGAGCAGCAAGGGCAATTGGTAGAAGGTGATATCAAGCTGAACTTTGAAGGAAACTACAAATTCTAAGAACCAGAGGCAAGAATTCCAGCCCTAGGAGGCAAAATCCCAGGGTCATGGGAGATGGAGAGTCATGTCTGAGTACCAGAAAGATGGTCAGTTTTGCTGGATCATAGAGCTCATGAAGGAGACCAATAATAGACAGTAAACTTGGAATGGTAGGATGGAGTCAATTTGTGAAGGGAAATATGGAGAAGAAGAATTTATATTTGATTCAAGAGGAAATAGGAAGTCAATGGAGTTTTAGGGCACAGGGAGTCAGAACTGCACCTTAGGACTATCCCTTTGGCAGTAGTGTGGAGGGTGAATCAGGAAAGGAATCGACCTAACTAGGTATTTATTGCAATTGTTTTGGCAAGAAATGATAAGGATCTGAACTATGGGGAGGTGAATAAATAAGTGAATAGAGAGAAGATGAATTTGAAAGAAGTCATGAAGGTCAAATCAACCACTGACTAAGACAGGTAAAGGAGATTGATGAAGATAACTACCAAGTTGCAAACCTAATTGGCAGGTAGGTGGCACAATCACAATGAACACATCTAAGGAGCCCCTAGTCAGGAAAATCTGAGTTCAAATCTGACCTCAAACACTTATTAGCCATGTGACCCTGGACAAGGGACTTAACCTCTGGCCACCTCAGTTTCCTAATCTTTAAAATGGGAATAGTAATAGCACCTACCTCCCATGGTTGTTAGGAAGTTCAAATGAGATAATACTTAGCCCAGTGCCTGACACATAGTAGATACTTAATAAATACTTGTCTCCTTTCCAGGAAAGATGGTGGTACCCTTAAAAGGAACAGAAAATGTGAGGAAAGAAGTGAGTTTGGGGGGAAGACAATGACTTCTGGTTTGGACACATTAGGTTTGAGAAGTCTATGGAAACATGTACTCAGTAGTTTGTGAGCCCAGGGTGAAATGTTGAGACTGGCCATACATGTCTGAACAGCACTTTCTGATGCTTACCCTATGGATGATGGGAACCAACAGTAGCCTGCACAGGAGGAAAACCCTGGAGTCCTAGCTCCCAGTCACTTGGTCACCTTCATTTCACCCTTGAACTCTGCATGACCTGTTTTCAAATCGTCTTTTTTTCCACAAGTTCATTATATTTCAAAGGGAGCTGGGATATACTGAGCCCTTCTGACTTTCTCTCAGGCTTCTTTGGACTCAGAGAAAATAAGCTGAAGTTTCCAAAGTTCTGAAGTATTCCCTCTTAATTTCTAGCATTCATTCACTCATCCACCTATGCATGCACTAATTTACTCATTCATTTTCTCCATATATACTCAGTTATTTATTTCCCATGCATTTGTTGTTAGCATAGGCAAGGCTCTGTGGAGACGAGGAGAAAGGGAGAAGAGGCCCCTTTTCTTTGTCTATCAGGAGATTACAGTCTCTTTGGGGAGACACAACCATTGTAGGATAATTCCAAGACAGCACCATTCAGTGTCACTAATTCACCCATCTTTTGAGAGTCTGTTGTGTAGAAAGAGTTACAGACAGTCACAAAGCCAAAGGCCATAGAAAGTGGATTGTGGACACAAGCAAGCTACAACATATCAAAAATGATGAACTAAAAAGAAATGGTATCAAAGGTACTTCGAAGATCCTGCATGATTGTAGAGGGAAGTTAGGTATCATAGTGAATAGAGCGCAGGACCTCCAGTCAGGAGGACTCTTCCTAAGTTCAAAACTGGCCTCAAGTACATACAGAGTGTGATCCTGGGCAAGTCACTTCACTTTGTTTGCCTCAGTTTCCTCACCTGGAAAATCAGCGGAGAAGGAAATGGCAAATCAGTCTAGTATCTTTGCCAAGAAAACCCTAAATGGGGTCACAAGAAGCTGGTAAAATTTAGGATATGGTGGTGTGGTAGAAAAAGAGCTAGATTTAGAATAAGTAGAACTAGAAATAATAAGCAGCTTATTATAAGATATATAAGATACTGGTCTAACCTTGGAAAAGCCTACTTATCTCCCTTTACCTCAGTTTCCCTAGCTATATAGGAAGATAATGCTACTTTATTCCTAGGTTGTTTTATAGAAAATGAAATAGGAGTACAGACAGTTCTCACTCTATATAACTAGACTGTTCTTCACACCTCTACTTAAAACAATTTTTATATGTTGCAAATTTGCCTGATAAAGTAGGAAAGGAAAGGAAAGGAAGGGGAGGGTTAGACAGGAAGGAGGACCATGTACTGTGGAAGAAGAGGGCTAGCACATGGCTCAAGGTCATGTGGGAGCCAGGAATAGAGAAGCAAGAGGAACACTTGGGGAGCCAACCAGAAGAACCAAGAAGAAGAAGGGAGTAGGGAGCAGATGTGTTGAGGCTGAAAACAGACACAAACACAGACAGTAGAAAATGAGTTGGTGACAGGGAGTAGCAGGGTAACTCAGTGAACTGAGAGCCAGGCCTAGAGATGGGGGGAGCCTAGGTTCCAATCTGGCCTCAGACATTTTCTAGGTGTGTGACCCTGGGCAAGTCACTTAACCCCATTGCCTAACCCTTACCACTCTTCTGCCTTAGAACCAATACTTAGTACTAATTCTAAGGTGGAAGGTAAGGGTTAAAAAAAAAAAGAGTGACACACAAGGTCCTGGGACAGACATGGTACCCATATACTGACAGACAGAAGATAGAGACACAGACATGCACAGCAAGTGGGTAGAGCTTTCCTCCTTTGGCCAGAAGGTCTCAAGTCAAGCCCCCATTCAGTTGCAGTGATGGTGGTGGTCTCACCATCTGCCTTGGAGGTCTGGGTTGTTTTTGTTTGTTTGTTTTTAGTGGGGATTGACTGAGAGCAATGCCTAAGGGCAGGAGGGGAAAGAGAGAAAGCACCATACTATACAGTAAAGTTAACATATAGGTGGCTTTGGGGGATGAGGACACATTTCTTTCATAATTTAAAAAATAAAGTGAAATTGGAATAATGCAAAGAGAGCTGTTTTTATTACTGAATACAAGCCCAGAAGTGGCTCAATTAGGGGGAAGTGGTTGATAAAAAGCTTTGAAAGGCTGGCTGAGAATTTTGGGTTTGGTGGTAGGGAGTGGCTAGAAGGTCCTGTAATGGAAAGGGGGGTGTATCATTAACTAGTTGTGGCAACATGGGTTAGGTATTTACTTTATCTGAAAATGGGGTCAGGTGATTATATCATTAATTCTCTAACTTCATTCCATGGATCCCTGGTGTTGGGTCCAGTGTGAATAGATATGCCAAAAAATGTTGATGCTAACAGCATTTTCCCCTGGGACATATTAAATGAATGGGAAACCATGCATGCATCACTTGGAGAATTTGAAGGGATGAAAATAGACTTTCTGAATTCTTCCATTTTCCTCTAATAGTTCCCTAACTGATATTTATCCTGAATGTATTCCATATCCCTCCAGGCCCAAAGATATGTATTGCTGGGTTATGTCAATATGCTTCAAGCCCTATGTGTTCCATAGTCCCGGGAAGGAAGTGTGCTACAGTGGCAAGGACACTGGAGCTGGAGTCAGAAGTGCTTGATTCAAATCTCAGCCTTACCATTGTGTGGCCTTGGACAAAGCATTTAATATCTATGGGATTTAGTTTCCATCTCTCTAAAATGAGGGAGTTGGACTAGATGGCCCCATGGTCCCATCCAGCTCTAATTCAATGATCCTATGGTAGAGAGGCAATGTAATACAGAGGGGAAAAGTTCTAATTTGGAAATCAAAGAACCTGGGTTTAAATCTCACCTGTACTAATTATATTATACATGTATGATCTTGGACAAATCACTTAATTTCTCAGGGCCTCAGTTTCCTCATTTGTAAAATGAGGGAGTTGGACTAATGCTCTCTAAGGTCCCTTCCAATTCAGAGATTCTACAATTTGAGTCTCTGAGGGCTGGGGGGTTGAGGGGAGGGGATCAGTCATGCAGCAAAAATCAAGGATTTGCAGGTGAGGATGTTTTAGAAAGCAAAACAGGAACCCTGCCCCCCCCCCAATCCTCACCATAAAAATAAACACAAACATTACATCCCTGACCCAGAAGATGCCAATGCCATCTCTTGTGCCTTTTAGTGTCTCGGATTAGATACTGAAGATAGTGAGGGCTCATACCTTTGATGTGTCCAGAAAAACCACCTTTCTCTCCTCTCATGAGAGAATCCTTTGCTGACCCACCCTTGAATCCCCTCGTGCTTCCTCCTCCTGGGAAGGGATGCCTTCTTCAGACGGTTAATCCACTTCAAATGAAACAGCGATCTAAAAGCATGCCCAATGACACAATTTTTCTATTACCCTTCATTACAGCCCCTTAGATCTTTTATTTTATTACAAACATTCTTTCAGCTCAGTTCCAGGGTAATCTCCTAATTGAAGCTGCTGTCTTTGCTTCCTTCCAGATCAAAGCCATCTTGTTTGTTTGTTTGTTTATGACTGAGGATGAGCCTTCTCTGTGGCTTTTGAACAGAAGTCCTGTTTGTTAAGGCTGAAGTCATCCTTGGCACAGGATGGGGAAGAGGGTTTCCGTCTTGTCGTTTTAGTTTTCCTAAGTCCAGGCAGAATCTCTGGTCACCCCCAGCCCCCAAAATGAAGATGTGTCAAGGTAGAAAATGGCCTTAGAGAGAACACAGAGACAACTCCCCCAAATAGTTCCTACCTTTAAGGAAATAACATTCTGCCAGGAGGTGGAAGATGGGGTTTGGAGGAAAGGGGGAACAAGGAGAGAGGAGTTAGATTTAAAAAATCTGGATACAGAGATATAAGATCCTTACTTAAAATCCCTGGCTCCTCTCAAGACAAAGATCAAGCTCTTCCTTCTATATAAGAGCTCTTCTCCCAGCCCACCAGTTGGTGATTTCCAAACCCCTTTATTAAAATAATTTGGTATTTATTTTGTGTAAATTTTGCATTTATTTACCTGTTTCTACATTGTTTCTTCCAATAAAAGAATTGGCTCCTTGAGGCCAGGGACTCTTTCCTATTTTGTTTTAGTACTCCAGTATTAACAAACCTGGTAGAGTACCTAGCAAACAATCCTTAATAAATGATTATTGGACTGAAGTGAACCTACCAGAGTGATCGAATTAAATCATTTAAATAACATAACACCTTTTTTGAAGGTACCTTCACATTCCCATTTTACAAATGGAGAGATTGAGGCCTAGAGAAAAGAATTGACTTGTTCATGTTCTCATAGTGAATCAAGGCAAGAGTCTCCTCACTCCTAACTTTGTCTTCCTTCCCTTACTGATAAATGATCAATCAAAAAACATTTATGATGGGCAGCTAGGGGGCAGAGTGAATAGAGAGCCAGGTCTGGGTCAGGGGGGATCTGGGTTCAAATCTAACCTCAAATACCTCCTAGTTATGTGACCTTGGGCAAGTTATTCATCCCCAAATGCCTACCCCTAGCCCTTCTGTCTTAGAGTTGTTACTAGGACAAAAAGTAAAGGCTTAAAAAAACTTATGAAGGGCTTACTGTGTGTTTGAGGGGCCTTGGACCCAAAGACCAGAGTTGGAGTCTTACCTTTGACACATACTGCTTATGTGCTGTGGGCAGAGCACAAAAGTGTTCACCTCTCAAAGATGAGTTACAGAGAAGATGCAGATTTGCATGGGGAGTGAGCTTTTCCTCTTCCTAGAGTTCCTTATCCCCACAGACTCTGGGATCCAGCAACAATGGTTTTCTTGCTGCTCCTTGTACAAGACACTCCATCTCCAGACTGGGCAATTTCACTGGCTACTCCTATACCTAGAACCCTCTCTCCTCTTATTTTTACTTTCTAGCTTTTCTGGCTTCCTTCAAGACCCAAGTAAAATCCACCTACAGGAAGAGTTCCTTGATCCCCCTTTTTATTGTTCAGTTGTGTCCAATCCTTCATGATCCCATTTGGGGTTTTCTTGGTAAAGATCGTGCTTTGCTATTTCTTTCTCCAGCCCACTTGATAGAGGAGGAACTGAGGGCAAACAGGGTTAAGTGACTTGGCCAGAGTCATAGCTAGTAAGTATCTGAAGTCAGATTGGAACTCAGAAAGATGAATCTTCTTGACTTCAGGACCAATACTCTATCCACAGTGCCACCTAGTTGCCCTAATCTCTGTTGTTGCCTTCCCTCTGTTGATTATCTCCAATTTATCCTGCATATATCTTGTTTATGCCTAATTTCCTGAATGTTGTCACTCACATTAGACTATGAGATCTTTGAGGGCTGGCGCTGCCTTTTGCCTTTCATTATATCCCCATCACTTGTTTATTGATTGACCAAATGAAAACTAATGAAATCATGGGTCCAATGCATTCTTTACAATGCACTAGGTGGTCGAGGTGCAGAATAAAAAATAAAACAACCTCTGCTCCTCAAGGATCCTACATTCTAGCAAGGATGAGGCAGCATATTCCTGAATATGTACTTAATAAAGGTGAATTGTGTGAGAACAAGGGTGAGAGGCTAGACTTGAACCCAATGCATTGCCTCCAGAACCAGTCCTCTCCTCATTGTATCACACTTTCTCTTCCTTGTATCAGAGTTATTTGGGCATCTCTTTTTCTCCATTGGATTATAAGTTTCTTGAAATCAGAGTCTGTGCCACATCCATATCTGTATCCCTAGAACCCACTGCCAGCAATCAATTGATACATATTTATTGAGCACCTCTTAGGCACACTCTTAGGCACACACTGTGACAAACACTGGAGGAACAAATACAAAGAATAAAGCAACATTTGGCACAGAAAATAGAGTGCCAAGCCTGGAGTCAGAAAGTTTTGGGTTCAAATCTGGTCTGAGGCATTGTCTAGTTGTGTGGCTCCAGGCAAGTCACTTGGCTAGCCCTTGTCACCCTTAGAATTAATATTAAGATAGAAAATAAGGGTTTAAAAAAAGAATAAGGCAACCTTTACCCTCAAGGAGCTCCTACTCCAACAGGAAGAGTCAAGTACATATGTAAGTACATACAGAATAAATATAAAGAGAATGCAAATATGTAGCTAAATACAGTTTTGGAGGAAGGCATTAGTAGCTTTAGAAAATCCCTCTATTTTTTCTTTTTTAAAAGAAATATAAAAAAAAGAAAAAAGAAATATTTTATTTTTCACAATTACATGTAAAAATAATTTTTAATATTTGTTTCCTAAAATTCTGAGTTCCAAATCCTCCCTCTCCCTCCTTTTCCTCCTCCTTTCCATAAGATGGCAAACAATTTGACTTAGGTTATATATGTTTAATCATGTAAAACATATTTCCACATTGGTCATGTTGTAGAAAAGTCATTAAAAATACATATGAAGGAAAAAAACAAAGTGAAAAACACTAGCTTCAATCTGCATTCAGACCCCATCACTTCTTTTTCAGAAGATAGATAACATTTTTTGCCATGAGTCCTTTGGAATTGTCTTGGATCTTTGTATTGCTGAGAATAGCTAGGTCATTCATAGTAGATATTCTTTATAATATATTATTTTGCTATTATTTATATTTTTCTGGTTCTGCTCACCTCACTTCGCATCAGTTCATGTAGGCCTTTCTAGGTTTTTCTGTAATTGTCCTGCTTGTCATTTCTCATAGCACAATAATATTCCATTACAGTCATATAATATAACTTGTTCAGCCATTCCCCAATTGAGAAACTTCCCCTCAACTTCCATTCTTTGCCACCACAAAAAGAATTGCTATAAACACTTTTGTACAAATAGGTCCTTTTCCCATTTCTTTTTGATCTCTTTGGGATGTAGACCTAGCAGTGGTATTGCTGGATCAAACAGTCCTTTGGGCATAGTTTCAAACTGTCCTCCAGAATGGTTGGATCAGTTCACAACTCCACCAACAGTACATTAGTCTTCCAAAGTAAATATTTTTGTGGCTGAATGGAGTAGGTTCAACAGTGGGGAGAGACCTGAGGTTGCAATGACCCAGGAAGGAGATGGTGAGAGCCTAGCAGTGTTCGAGGAGAGAAGGGGACATATATGAGATAGTAGTAGTCTCTCGGTAACAGAGGATGACGATTGTCTTTGTGTGTTTTTGTGCACAAAGACACTTGTGCATGAAGATTTAAGTGGAAGAGTCGATGCACAGAGACAGTCCCACTCTCTCGGCGTTGGAAGCCTGGGTCCAGTGGCACGAAAAGTCGTTACACCTGGAGACTTCCTCAGCTGCAATGGATGGCCGTGTTGTCCTTTGTGCTCCAACACGCCCTAAGCACTCCACAGTGCTTTGCTGCGTCGCCATCTCAGCTGTTGAACCTTCTTATTGATTTCTTCCGCCTGTTCCGCCGAAGCAGTCTTCACATGCTGAGTGAGCAAAGCCCTGGTTCACCAGGGGTCGACGACCCGATGGCTACCCTCACAAGGTTTAGCCGGCCTGTCGAAGCCATTGCCCGGGGTGTGGCCGCTGCTGCATGCTAGCAGCTACTAGGAGCCACAAGTGAGAGCTGGGTGTCAGGTGAGGGTCAGAGGGTGTATGGGGTGCTCAGGGAGGAGTAATGAGAGAAGTAACAAAGGTGAAATCAATAGACCTTGGCAAAACAGATTGGATCTGGGGGTGAGAGATAGTGAGGAATTTAGGAAGACTACTAGGTTGTGAGCCTGGGGGACTATGAAGAGAGTGTTACCCTCTATAGTAACAGGGAAAGAGGGATGGGAGAAGTTAGGAAGAAAACATAATGAATTCGGTTTTAGACATATTGAATTTAAGATGTCCAATGGATACCTAGATGGTATAGTAGATAAAATGGAGGTCCTAGAGTGAGAAAGACTCAACTTTCTGAGTTCAAATCTGGCCTCAGCCCCTCAATAACTGTATGACTCTGAGCAAGTCCCTTTACCCTTTTTGTCTCAGTTTCCTCATCTGTCAAATGAACTGGAGAAGGAAATGACAAACCACTTCCGTATTTTTGCCAAGAAAATCCCCAAAGAGGTCATGACTGAAATGATTCTGCAACAACAATAATGGACATTCAATTCAGGATGTCTGAAAGGCAGTTAGAGTTGTGGGACCTGAGGTAGAAATGGAAAATTAGATTTGAGAACCCTCATCCTAAACATGCTGATTAAGTCAATATTGTTTCCCCCATTGTTTTTTGTACTCTTGCCTTCCCCCTCATTATTTTGGGGAGGATGAGGAGAGTATTTGGTTTGGCAAAGAGGTCTGGGGAGGAGCTGATTTTCCTGGCTTTCTTGTTGCTCAGACATCTTGACCGGAAGTCTTCTAGGGCTCTTTCCACTATATCCCTACAGTCTTTGCTTCCTTTTGCATAATAGACCAAATAGCCTCTAAGGAGTGCTTTGGCCAAGCAGTTGGAAATATAAACCCTTTCTCACCTCCCTGGGCTTTGCAGGATTACAAAGGTGACAGCTCAGAATGGAAACCAGAGGAGGTGCCTTTCCCCTCCCCACCTCCCCAGGGCCCGCATTGAGCAACTCCTAATACAGTCGGCAGATATTACTGAATCCCACTTTAACTTTCCCTTCCAAGGGTTCTTGCTTGAGAACCTGGAGCTGAATGTCGTGGAGAAACGATTTGCTAAGGCAAGGAAAGCGTTTCAAACAAGAAGCCAGCCTCTGGCCTTGGCTGTCACCCTGGCAAATTCAATTCAATGTAGGCTTTCTCGAACAAGTCTTTAATAAGAGCCTCTGAGGTGCCCAGGCTCACGGAGGATGCTGAGGGGGATATAGAGGGCTGTGGGTAAGGCAGGCAAGGGGGGAACAATCCGAGGAGAGGTTTCGGCTCTAGCTAGGGAGACAGGGCATTGCTAAGTAACATCACACATGCATAAAATGTATGCACACATATGTTCAGCAACACCCAACACCAGCCCCCTCTCTTCCACCCATTTCTCAGTGACAGTCATCCTAGGCTTGACCCATCTCACCTGCCAAAACCCCTAAGAAATGATTAAAGCTGAGGAAATGAACACTGTTGTGTTGTGGATAGTAGACCAGAAAACCTGAAAGATTTGAGTATGAAGGCCAGTTCCTTTTCTTACCAGCTGTGTGATTTTGGAAAAATCACTTAATCTCTCTGTGCCTCAGTTTTCTCATTTGTCAATTAGGGATAATATTGCTCTCTCATAGAACTGGCCTGGACCCTCCAAGACATCTTTGCCTACTGGCTTCCTTCTAGTCCAAGCTAAAATCTCATTTTCTATGAGAAGTCTTCCCCAATTCCTTGTAATTCTAGTGCCTCCCCTCTATTCATTCCCTTCAGTTTATCCTATATGTATCTTGTTATTTCATAGCTGTTTGACTGTTGTCTTTCTCATTAGTCAAGAGCAGAATCTTTCTTTTGCCTTTCCTTATATCCCAGTGCTTAGCACAGTTCCTGAGGCATAGTAGGTACTTAATAAATGTTGATGGACAGTTGTAGTTAGAAAAGTGCAATCTTGGGGGAAGGGAGTTAGGTGACTCAGTGAATTGAGAGCCAGAGCTAAAGATGGGAAGTCCTGGGTACAGATCTGCTCTCACTTTCTAGCTGTGTGACCCTGGGAAAGTCACTTAAATCCCATTTCCTAGCCCTTATTATTATTATTATTATTATTATTATTATTATTATTAGCTAATAACCTTATTAGCTATTCTGTCTTGAAATAAATTCAATATCGATTCTAAGACAGAAGGTCTTGGAAGAAGAAAGAAAGGAAGGAAAAGAAAGAAAGAAAGAAAGAAAGAAAGAAAGAAAGAAAGAAAGAAAGAAAGAAAGAAAGAAAGAAAGAAAGAAAGAAAGAAAGAAAGAAAGAAAGAAAGAAAGAAAGAAAGAAAGAAAGAAAGAAAGAAAGAAAGAAAGAAAGAAAGAAAGAAAGAAAGAAAGAAAGAAGGAAGGAAGGAAGGAAGGAAGGAAGGAAGGAAGGAAAGAAAGAAAGAAAGAAAGAAAGAAAGAAAGAAAGAAAGAAAGAAAGAAAGAAAGAAAGAAAGAAAGAAAGAAAGAAAGAAAGAAAGAAAGAAAGAAAGAAAGAAAGAAAGAAAGGAAGGAAGGAAGGAAGGAAGGAAGGAAAGAAGGAAGGAAGGAAGGAAGAAAGGAAGGAAGGAAGGAAGGAAGGAAGGAAGGAAGGAAGGAAGGAAGGAAGGAAGGAAGGAAGGAAGAAGGAAGGAAGAAATAAGGAAGGAAGGAAGGAAGGAAGAAAAAAGGAAGGAAGGAAAGAAGGAAAGAAAACTGTGATCTTAAACTTTTAGTGACATGGATCCCTTTGGCAGTCTAGTGAGACCTATAAACCTCTTCTTAGAATAATGTATTTAAATTCATAAAATGATATATGTAGCATAACAAAGGAAGCCAGTTATGTTGAAAGTTATCAAAATATATATTTTTTTAAAACTCCTCTGCCTTATAAACCTTCAAGTGCTATAGACATACAAGTTATTGTTACTAAATTTATTTTTTAATATATGAAATAAATTGTTAATGATGGGAGAAATGGCCTCTAGCTCTAAGAAGTTCTGAAAATACTACCTGCCAGAGCCCTGCCTCCGTTGTCCATATGTGTACTATACTTGACACCCTGTCGCCTCCCACATACAAACACCCTAAGGATCACAGCAGTTTTTGCTGGCAAAACAACACATCTCTCAGAAGAGCTTTAACTATGGGGAGAACAGTTCACAGAGCAGTTCCTGCCATTATCAAACTGTATAGAAACAAGGGGATATTCTGTTCCCACTGCAGAACCTGGGGAGAGTGGTTCAGGGAGACTTTGTCAAGACATGGGTGAAATCAGCAAGAAGGGCCCCGGACAGATCTGTGCCAAGAGAGTGGTCATCCAAAGCAAACATTTTGGAGAGGGAGGAGCTAGTGTGCTACACCAGATGGACAGGAGAAACAGTAGGAAATGGCTCTCTGGGGAGCCTATTTCTTTGGGCTCCTTGGCCCAGGCTGAGGGTCTGTCAGGAAGCAAACCTAAATATGTGTTTAAATGGCTTGTTAGGAAATCTGAGTCTCTCTCGTATACATGAGGAGAATGCAGACACCAAGGCTTGGTTTGGGGGTGGGGAGTGGGTAGAGCCCCTTCGGACACTGAGAAAAGATGGTGTACTGAAGGGATGCCAGAGAGACAGAGACAGAGACAGAGAGAGAGAGAGACAGAGAGAGACAGAGAGAGACAGAGAGACAGAGAGAGAGAGAGAGACAGAGACAGACAGACAGACAGACAGACAGACAGACAGAGACAGAGAGAGAGAGACAGATAGAGACAGAGACAGAGACAGACAGACAGAGACAGACAGATAGAGACAGAGAGACAGACAGAGGGACAGAGACAGAGGGACAGAGACAGAGGGACAGAGACAGACAAAGTCAGAGAAAGACAGAGACAGAGAGGAGAGACAGAGACAGAGACAGAGAGAGAAAAACAGAGAGCAAGACATGCAGAGACCCAGAAAGTCAGAGTAGAAATGGAAAGGAAGAGACAAGAAAAGAAGCTCATAAAGATGAGCAACTAGAGGCAGAGAAGAGGAGGGAGAGAAGCAGAGAGACAGAGACAGGGAGTCAGGCAATAAATTAGAAAGGGGAGAAACATAGAAATAGGCAAGAAAAGGAAAAGCCAGAAGAGGAAAAGATAAGAAACATACGTGGATAGATAGAGATAAAGAAATAGAGACAAAAATGGAGAGGAAGAAAGACAAAGAAAAGGAGAAGTATCTGAGTAAAAGAGAGAAAAAGATAGAAGCAGTGAAAAGAAAAGGGATTGAGAGAAGGAGAAAGAAACTGCAATAGCCAAAGAGATACAGGGAAAGGAAAGGAAAAGGTTAACCCCACTGCATCTAGCTTCCCCACCCTCCAGAACTCTAACAGAATCTACAGCATTTCAAGCTGGAAGGTGCATCCAAGTAGCAATCTCTGCCAAGGAAAGCAACAGGGCAGTGAGTATGTCACTCCTTGGGGTATGAAGACCTCCTGCCAATTTTCTAGGGCCATCAGCCAGCAGGAACCCTTAGATCAGTGGGAGAAGAGCAAAGATGAAGCAAGCACAAGGGCTCAGAAGCTATGACTAAATAAGAGTTCAGGTGATCTTCATTCCCCTATTAGCCCATATAGTTCCAAGTATCTAAGGCAAGACAACTCCACAAGAGGAGCCCTAGCCCACCACAGAGTCCCCAAGAAGCCAGTTGGAAGAGCCCCAGGAAATTTTCTGGCTCTCCCTCCCCCACCACAGACATCCCACTGCTAACTGTTCTCCCTAAAATGTTGTGGGTGAGGAGAGAAGACTATATTATTCAGTCTTGCTGGGGTTCAAATAGGAAGATGAGCAGAGAAGACATATGGGCAGGACCATTAAGAGAAATGTTTCTTAACCACAATCATAAAGCATAGTCTTTAGTGCCTTAAGGTTTACAGAGTACTTTCTTTTTTTTTAACAGTCCCATTTAGTGTCTTAAGTATTGTTATCCTGATTTGGAAAATCATGCAGTTTCAAGGGTCCCAAAACACTCCTTAACCAAAGGCCATCTTTTTAATACCAAGATTCTTCTGTTGACTTCTGGTCAAGATGGTTGCTTAGAGAAAGCTAAAGTTCAAATCTCCGGAAACCCTTCCCTACCAATCTCAAACTATATGCTCCTAGGGCGCCGAAATTCAAAACAATCAACAGCATAAACCCTGGGAATCCTCCTCCTGGACCTGGACCTGGATCAAAAGGTATGGCCCCCCTCAAAAGCCAGAACCCGAGATCACTTGGACCTAAGGGGTAGGAGCGCCGAGTCCAAGGCTACAGGGGGAAACATAGACCTGAGATTGTAACCCCCTGGCCGGATCCTTCCATCCGAGTTCCAGCGAAAGTCACTGCCCTCGGAGTTCCAGGAAGCCGAGGCCCCTCCCCCCTCAGAGAGCAGGGTCATCTGAAACGACAGTAACCCTCAGGGCCAACAAGACAGCCTCACAGCCAGCTATTCTGAAGGCAACTTCCGGAAAGCAACCCGACCCAGTCGAGGGGGCACCCAAACAACAGGGAAACAGAGAGAGCCAGGGGAGAGTGTAACCCCCTGGCCGGATCCTTCCATTCCAGTTCCAATGAAAGTCACTGCCTTAAGGCATACTCAGTTCAACCCAGGGAAAGCTCATAGAACGGACAATCTGCCCAGGACTAAAACCTCTGAACACGAGACAGAGATAAGAAAAGCTAATCCTCCCCATTCAGAGATGGCAAACTCCACAGAAGCACAGAAGCCCCAAAATCCCAAGAAAAATAAGAAGAAAGGGGCAACTTTGGACACATTCTATGGAGCAAAAATACAAAGTACAGAGGAGATAGAAGACAATACACAAGAAAATGCTCCGAAACCTTCCAAAGGAAAGGGAAACTCTCCACAAACCCATGAAGAATTTGAATCAGAAATGACCAAAAAGATGGAAGCCTTCTGGGAGGAAAAGTGGGAAATAATGCAAAAGAAATTCACGCATCTACAAAACCTGTGTGACCAAACTGAAAGGAAAAACCAGGCTTTAAAGGTCAGAATCAGGCAACTGGAAGACAACGATCGTGTAAAAGAGCAAGAATTAATAAAGCAAAGCCAAAATACCAAGAAATTAGAAGAGAACATAAAATATCTCACTGACAAGGTGACAGATCTGGAAAATAGAGGGAGAAGAGATAATTTAAGAATAATTGGACTTCCAGAAAAGCCAGAAATAAACACCAAACTCGACATCGTGATACAAGATATAATCAAAGAAAATTGCCCAGAGATTCTAGAACAAGGGGGTAATACAGCCACTGACAGAGCTCACAGAACACCTTCTACACTAAACCCCCAAAAGACAACTCCCAGGAATGTAATTGCCAAATTCCAAAGCTCTCAAACAAAAGAAAAAATCCTACAGGAAGCCAGAAAAAGACAATTTAGATATAAAGGAATGCCAATCAGGGTCACACAAGACCTTGCAAGTTCCACTCTGAATGATCGTAAGGCATGGAACATGATCTTCAGAAAGGCAAGAGAGCTGGGTCTTCAACCAAGAATCAGCTACCCAGAAAAACTGACTATATACTTCCAAGGAAAAGTATGGGCATTCAACAAAATAGAAGATTTCCAACTTTTTGCAAAGAAAAGACCAGAGCTCTGTGGAAAGTTTGATACC
The DNA here is from genome assembly GCF_027887165.1 of Monodelphis domestica. Taxonomy (NCBI): domain Eukaryota; kingdom Metazoa; phylum Chordata; class Mammalia; order Didelphimorphia; family Didelphidae; genus Monodelphis; species Monodelphis domestica. Next base: position 446,593,151 of record NC_077227.1, on the reverse strand, counting down.
GAAAAACAAAGAGCAAGGAATACCTGAAAAGGTAAATATTAAGGAAAGGGGAAAGGAGAAAAATGTTATCTTCTTCTTTTACTCAAACTCTCTTCTATAAGGACTACATTTCTATCAATCTATGTATACTAACATGTGGGGAAAATGTAATGTATAAATAGGGGGTAAAGAAAGACCAAATAGAATAATCTTTCTCACACAAAGATTCACACAGGAAGGGGAGGGGAAGAAAACTCCTATAAGAAGGAGAGGAAGAGAGGGGTTTTTTACTTAAACCTTAATCTCAGGGAAATCAACTCTGAGAGGGAAAAACATCCAGATCCATTGGGATCTTGAATTCTATCTTACCCAACAAGGGTAGGGAGAAGGGAAAACCAAGGTGGGGAGGGGAAGAGGGAAAACAAAAAGGGAGGGAAAGAGAAGGGGGAGGGGGAGGGAACAAAAAGGGAGGGACTAAAAAGGGAAACATCAAGGGAGGGGACAAGGGGGACTGACTCAAAGTAAATCACTGGACTAAAAGGTAGAGCCGAAGAAGAAAAGGTTAGAATTAGGGAAGGATATCAAAATACCAGGGAGTCCACAAATGACAATCATAACTTTGAACGTGAATGGGATGAACTCACCCATAAAATGTAGATGAATAGCAGAATGGATTAGAATCCAAAACCCTACCATATATTGTCTTCAAGAAACACACATGAGGCGGGTTGACACCCACAAGGTCAGAATTAAAGGATGGAGTAAGACCTTCTGGGCCTCAACTGATAGAAAGAAGGCAAGAGTGGTAATCATGATATCTGATAAAGCCAAAGCAAAAATAGACCTGATCAAAAGGGACAGGGAAGGTAATTATATTTTGTTAAAAGGGACTTTAGACAATGAGGAAATATCATTAATCAACATGTATGCACCAAATAATATAGTGCCCAAATTTCTAATGGAGAAACTAGGAGAATTGAAGGAAGAAGTAGACAGTAAAACCATATTAGTGGGAGACTTAAACCAACCATTATCAAATTTAGATAAATCAAATCAAAAAATAAATAAGAAAGAGGTAAAAGAAGTGAATGAAATCTTAGAAAAATTAGAATTAATAGACATATGGAGAAAAATAAATAGGGATAAAAAGGAATACACTTTCTTCTCAGCACCACATGGCACATTCACAAAAATTGACCATTCATTAGGTCACAGAAACATAGCACACAAATGCAGAAAAGCAGAAATAATGAATGCAGCCTTCTCAGATCACAAGGCAATGAAAATAATGATTAGTAATGGTACATGGAAAACCAAATCAAAAACTAATTGGAAATTAAACAATATGATACTCCAAAATAGTTTAGTTAAAGAAGAAATCATAGAAACAATTAATAATTTCATCGAGGAAAACGACAATGGCGAGACATCCTTTCAAACCTTTTGGGATGCAGCCAAAGCGGTAATCAGAGGTAAATTCATATCCCTAAATGCTTATATTAACAAACTAGGGAGAGCAGAGATCAATCAATTGGAAATGCAAATGAAAAAACTCGAAAGCGATCAAATTAAAAACGCCCAGCAGAAAACCAAACTAGAAATCCTAAAAATTAAGGGAGAAATTAATAAAATCGAAAGTGATAGAACTATTGATTTAATAAATAAGACAAGAAGCTGGTACTTTGAAAAAACAAACAAAATAGACAAAGTACTGGTCAACCTAATTAAAAAAAGGAAGGAAGAAAAGCAAATTAACAGCATCAAAGATGAAAAGGGGGACAGCAACTCCAATGAAGAGGAAATTAAGGCAATCATTAGAAATTACTTTGCCCAATTATATGGCAATAAATACACCAATTTAGGAGAAATGGATGAATATATACAAAAATACAAACTGCCTAGACTAACAGAAGAAGAAATAGAATTCTTAAATAATCCCATATCAGAAAATGAAATCCAACAAGCCATCAAAGAACTTCCTAAGAAAAAATCCCCAGGGCCTGATGGATTCACCAGTGAATTCTATCAAACATTCAGAGAACAGTTAATCCCAATACTATACAAACTATTTGACATAATAAGCAAAGAGGGAGTTCTACTAAACTCCTTTTACGACACAAACATGGTACTGATTCCAAAACCAGGCAGGTCAAAAACAGAGAAAGAAAACTATAAACCAATCTCCCTAATGAATATAGATACAAAAATCTTAAATAGGATACTAGCAAAAAGACTCCTGCAAGTGATCAGAAGGGTCATCCACCATGATCAAGTAGGATTTATACCAGGGATGCAGGGCTGGTTCAATATTAGGAAAACCATCCACATAACTGACCACATCAACAAGCAAACCAACAAGAACCACATGATTATCTCAATAGATGCAGAAAAAGACTTTGATAAAATACAACACCCATTCCTATTAAAAACACTAGAAAGTATAGGAATAGAAAGGTTGTTCCTAAAAATAATAAATAGTATATATCTAAAACCATCAGCTAATATCATCTGCAATGGGGATAAACTAGATGCATTCCCAATAAGATCAGGAGTGAAACAAGAATGCCCATTATCACCTCTACTATTTGACATTGTACTAGAAACACTAGCAGTAGCAATTAGAGAAGAAAAAGAAATTGGAGGCATCAAAATAGGCAAGGAGGAGACCAAGTTATCACTCTTTGCAGATGACATGATGGTCTACTTAAAGAATCCTAGAGATTCAACCAAAAAGCTAATTGAAATAATCAACAACTTTAGCAAAGTTGCAGGATACAAAATAAACCCACATAAATCATCAGCTTTTCTATATATCTCCAACACAGCTCAGCAGCAAAAACTAGAAAGAGAAATCCCATTCAAAATCACCTTAGACAAAATAAAATACCTAGGAATCTACCTCCCAAGACAAACACAGGAATTATATGAACACAACTACAAAACACTCTACACACAACTAAAACTAGACTTGAGCAATTGGAAAAACATTAACTGCTCATGGATAGGACGAGCCAATATAATAAAAATGACCATCCTACACAAACTTATTTATCTATTTAGTGCCATACCCATTGAACTACCAAAATACTTCTTCACTGATTTAGAAAAAACCATAACAAAGTTCATTTGGAAGAACAAAAGATCAAGGATATCCAGGGAAATCATGGAAAAAAAAAACACATATGACGGGGGCCTTGCAGTCCCTGACCTAAAACTATATTACAAAGCAGCAGTCATAAAAACAATTTGGTACTGGCTAAGAAACAGAAAGGAAGATCGTTGGAATAGACTGGGGGAAAGTGACCTCAGCAAGACAGTATACGATAAACCCAAAGATCCCAGCTTTTGGGACAAAAATCCACTATTCGATAAAAACTGTTGGGAAAATTGGAAGACAGTGTGGGAGAGATTAGGAATAGATCAACACCTCACACCCTACACCATGATAACTTCAAAATGGGTGAGTGGCTTAAACATAAAGAAGGAAACCATAAGTAAATTGGGTAAACACAGAATAGTATACATGTCAGACCTTTGGGAGGGGAAAGGCTTTAAAACCAAGCAAGACATAGAAAGAATCACAAAATGTAAAATAAATAATCTGGAATACATCAAATTAAAAAGCTTTTGCACAAACAAAACCAATGTAACTAAAATCAGAAGGGAAACAACAAACTGGGAAAAAATCTTCATAGAAACCTCTGACAAAGGTTTAATTACTCAAATTTATAAAGAGCTAAATCAACTGTACAAAAAATCAAGCCATTTTCCAATTGATAAATGGGCAGGGGACATGGATAGGCAGTTCTCAGATAAAGAAATCAAAACTATTAATAAGCACATGAAGAAGTGTTCTAAATCTCTTATAATCAGAGAGATGCAAATAAAAACAACTCTGAGGTATCACCTCACACCAAGCAGATTGGCTAACATGATCGCAAAGGAAAGTAATGAATGCTGGAGGGGATGTGGCGAAGTAGGGACATTAATTCATTGCTGGTGGAGTTGTGAACTGATCCAACCATTCTGGAGGACAATTTGGAACTATGCCCAAAGGGAGACAAAAGAATATCTACCCTTTGATCCAGCCATAGCACTGCTGGGTCTGTACCCCAAAGAGATAATGGACAAAAAGACTTGTACAAAAATATTCATAGCTGCGCTCTTTGTGGTGGCCAAAAATTGGAAAACGAGGGGATGCCCATCAATTGGGGAATGGCTGAGCAAATTGTGGTATATGTTGGTAATGGAATACTATTGTGCTAAAAGGAATAATAAAGTGGAGGAATTCCATGGAGACTGGAACAACCTCCAGGAAGTGATGCAGAGCGAGAGGAGCAGAACCAGGAGAACATTGTACACAGAGATTAATACACTGTGGTATAATCGAATGTAATGGACTTCTCCATTAGTGGCGGTGTAATGTCCCTGAACAATTTGCAGGGATCTAGGAGAAAAAAACACCATTCATAAGCAGAGGATAAACTGTGGGAGTAGAAACACCGAGGAAAAGCAACTGCCTGAATACAGCGGTTGAGGGCACATGACAGAGGAGAGACTCTAAATGAACATTCTAATGCAAATATTATCAACATAGCAGTGGGTTCAAATCAAGAAAACATGTAATACCCAGTGGATTTACGCGTCAGCTATGGGGGTGGGGGGAGGAAAAGAAAATGATCTATGTCTTTAATGAATAATGCTTGGAAATGATCAAGTAAAATATTAAAAGAAAAAAAAAAGATGCTTCTATTGATGCGCTTTGGATATAAATCTTGGAACACTGCAATCTCCAAAGAATCCAAATTGTAGATAACCCAAGGAAAGTGAGGAAATATGGTAGGCATAAGAGAAATATAGCCACATATTGTCAACAATCAATTGTGTACAAAAAGAGCTCTGTGTGTGTGTGTGTGTATGTGTGTGACCAGAAATGAAGATGATTCAATAATAAAATAGGGGCAAAGAAGAGCAGAGCAAGAGGTGATGTGATTTGTAGAATGCTCGTAGAGTCAGAAGACCTCAGTTTCAGTTCCACCGCAGATGCTTATTGGTTGGATAACTTTGTCATTTAGCTTTTCTGGACCTCAATTTCCTCCTCTGTTAAATGGTGACAAATAATAGCACTTTCTTCACAAAGTTATGAGGTTCAAATAAGATAAGGCATGTAAGTCATTCTACAAATGTTAAGTGTAATATCAATGTCATCTATTATACAAAATGTACCCCTCAGTGCTATACTTTTATCCATGGCATGTTGCAGGGAAAAGACTTAGAACAGGAATTCTTAACCTGGAATCTGAACTTTGACTTAATATTTTGATAACCGTATTTCAATAAGATTATTTTCCTTTGTATATCGCCCCTTGGGGTTGAAGACCTACCAACTTTCCAAGGCCATAATTTTATGTATCTAAAGACATTTTTTTGGAAAAGGGATCCATGGGCTTTAACCAGACTGCCAAAGGAGTCTCTGACATCAAAAAGGTTAGGAGCCCTTGACATATAACAGAAGTGTCAGTCATGTAGCCCGAGGGTCACATGAGGCCCACACAGTCTACCATAGAATATTGTTTGTGAAAGCCTGCCTGTTCCACTTGATACTTTATCAATGATATCCATGTAAAGGTTATTCTCACAAAAATGTTATATAGACCAAAAAGTGGGCATATGGTCCAGTAGTTATTAATACATTCTCAGTTGTCTGAGAACTGTGGCCCAAACCAGATGAAAATGTAATTGGAAAATAGTTAAAGACATAGAAAATATTCCATTTTAAACTAAGTCAAGATGCATCCGAAAGGGATCCCTACATGTGATTTAATGACCCCCATTTCTATTTGAGTTTGGCATCCCTTACTTGGAAGAAAGCTTCTAGGTAGATCTTCTCTGGAGAATTTATAGAAGATTATGGACAAGAATTAAACAGATAGGATGGGCTAAGATCTATACCACTGGAAGGAGTACCAACATTGATGAGATCAAGACTCCAATGAAGCCCTGAAAGACCCCCATTCTGCAGATTAGATTCCTTAGCTATGTGACTAGTGAATGTATGCATAATTCAAACCCAGATCTTTTCAGTGCTAATTCTAGCACTCTCCCCATTACACCACTTTGCCTGAGATGGAACCAGATGACCCTTGAGCTCCTTTCCAACACTAAAATAGTATGATCCAACTTTTAATTGAGTTTTCCTCCCTGTTTATTTCATCCATTCACTAGGTCCTTAACAAAACTGTAAAGTATCCCAAATTTGTATCTGGTACAACATTGTAGTGTGTGGTAGAGAGGACCAAATATTACACTTGGTATCATGAGACTTTGATTCAAATTCTGGATTTAATACTTACAAGTTTTTTACTTTTGAGGAGGTAGAAATATCACTGAAGAAAACAAAGATGGGAAAAACAGCTGGATTAAATCAAATAAATACAGAGTCAGTCCATGCTGGAGGTAAGACAGTTTCAAAGAGTTTCAAAAGAGAACTTCAAAAAAGGAAGATGACAAAGGCATGGGAGAAGAATCTTGAACTTTATTATTACCAAGGGAGAGGGGCAACTGAGATAATTATATCAATAAGTACTGGACCATATGCCCACTTTTTGATCTATATCACATTTTTGTGAGAATAACCTATACATGGATATCATTGATGAAGTATCAACTGGAACAGGCAGGCTTTCACAAACAATATCCTATGGTAGACTGTGTGTTTGCTATCACACAATTGACTGAAAGATGTAGAAAATAAAAGGTTGCACCATGATTATTGCTTATTGACCATGAAAAAGCATTTGATCAGGGGCAGCTAGGTGGCTCAGTATGTTGAAAGTCAGGCCTAGAGACAAGAGATTTTTGGGTTCAAATTTGGCCTCAGACACTTCCTAGATGTGTGACCCTGGGCTAGTCACTTATCCTCCATTGCCTAGCCCTTACTGCTCTTCTGCCTTTGGAACAAATACACAGTATTGATTCTAAGATGGAATGTAAGAGTTTTTAAAAACAAAAGCATTTTATTTAATAGAGTAAAATATTGCTTTATGAGCTCTGCTCCAACAAGGTATTTCCCATGTATCTGTCAAAATTATACAAATTTTTTGAAATATATATCAGAAAAAAATGCTTTTATTGAATGGCCCTCTGATCACTAATTTCCTGAAATTGAGGGTCATTTTTTTAAAAGAAAAATATTCCTCTTGATTTTGAATGTCTTCCAGTCATGGAAGACCACAGTGTCTAAAGGATAAAGCCAATGATTATACAAAGAGCAATGGAGAAGTCATGATAGTCTTAAGAAGACCACAACACATTACAAACATGGAATTATTTGAGGAAAGTGGTGTAAAAGATGTCATCAAGGAAACATATGATCTCAAAAGATGGACTGGTTAAAGAGTGATCTAACCACTTCACCAGCCCATATGTACCATTGGTATCTGAGATGTTTAAGAGAAAGCAAGAAAGACACTCAGAATATTGTATAGACTTTTGTGGTGAGCTTATGGGAGGTCAGGGATAAAAGTGTTAGACAACAGTCAAGTGTGGATGGATTGCAAGCTACGTTGTTGAAGGGAATATACAAATTGATGAGATCAGAGATTCATTGGAGTATTGGAGTAGCTTTTCTCTTGGAGCCTCAGTTTCCTTACTTGTTAAATGGGGTTAATAATTCTCATTTATACTACTTACCTCACAAGAGTATTAGAAGGAAAGCACTTTGATAATCTCAAAGTGCTATACAGATGAGAATTATAATTGCTTGGTACTTTCCTTCCTCTACCTACCTACATATCCTCCTACATCCTACCCCCATGTTTTCTGAATCCTCTTCCCTTTCAGTATTTATCCAGGACCAACTTCCCTAGGGTGCCTAGAAATGTTCTTCTCTCCAAAGTTACCAGTGATCTGTTAATTGCCCAATCAAATGGTCTCTTTTCAGTCTTCATCCTCATAATTTTCTACTTGATACTCTCTTCTCTGTATTTTTATGACACTGGACTCTTTCTAGTCCTCCTCCTATCTGAGGACCACTCAGCCTCTTTTCTGTATTTTCATCCAGGTCTCACCCATTAATTATGGATGTCCCCCCATCTCCCAATGCTCTGTCCTGGATGCTCTTCTCTTCTTCCCCTACAGTATTTATCTTGAGATCTCATCAGATCCCATAGATTCAATTATCATTTCTATGCAGATAATTCTCAGATATGTTTATCCAACCCTAACCTCTCTCCTCACCTCCACTCTGCCATCTTCAATTGTCTACTAAACACCTCAAACTAGATTTCCCACAGACAACTTAAATACTATATATCCAAAATAGAATACATTATCTTTCCTTTCAAAACTTTTTTCTCCAACTTTTATATTGCTCTTGATGGCACTGTATCCTCCTAGGCACCCTTGCTTGTAACTAGGTATTATCCTTGGATTCTCACATTCTCATCTTATGTTTTTAATCAATTGTCTTCTTTCAATCAAAAGTTCTATTGCTTCTTCCCTACATACTTGCCTGTGCCATCTGCACCCAAGTACAGGCTCTCAGTATCTATATCAAGTCTTTTTTTTTTTTTTGCTGTTTAGTCACTTCAGTTATGTCTGACTCTTCAAGACTCCATTTAGGATTTCCTTGGCAACGATACTGGAGTGATTTGCCATTTCCTTCTCCATCTCATTTTACAGATGAAGAAACTGAGGCAAATAGGGTCAAACAACTAGCTGAGGGTCACATAGCTGGTAAGGAACTGAAACCAGATTTGAATTCAGGTCTTCCTGACTCTAGGCCTAGCACTCCATTCATTGTGCCACCCAGGTGATGTCATTGGTTCTCTCTGAAAATGAAGAATGAAGGACAAACGACAACATCATCTCATGCCTAGATTTTTGCAGTCACCTTCTTGTTAGTCTTCCTACCTCAAGTCCCTTCCTATTCCAAGCTATCCTATTCCAAGCTCTCAAAACGATCTTCCTAAAACATGTCTGGCCATGTCATTATGCCACCCCATTCAACAAATTCTAGGGATTCCCCATTACCTCCAAATATAAAATTCTTTTGCTTTTGCTTTTTAAAGCCCTTTATAATGGCCTTAGCCTCCATTTCTAATCTTTTTAAACTTTATTCCTTTCTGTATACTTTTTAATCCAGTGACATTTGCCTCCTCACTATTCCTTATAGAAGACATGTCATTGCCCAACTCCATGTATGTTCACTATGCTTGGAATTCCCTCCTCCCTCATCTTGGCTTCTCTGACTTCCTTCAGGTCCCAGCTAAAATCCTAATTTCTACAAGAGATTTTTTGCTGTTCCCTATAAATGCTAGTGCCTTCCTTCTATTGATTGCATATGTGCATATTGTTCACCCTTTGTTTTTGAAGAGGACCAGTGTCATTACAGGGTGATTTCTTGACTCAAGAGTGAATTGAATTTAAGTGAGGCAGAGTTGCACAAGGTCATTAGCCTCATTCTTTCTTCCAGAGTCAATCCAAGTCCAGTCCCAAGAGGACAGTCAAGAGGACCCGTGATGGCTCAGGATGCAGTGGATAACCTTGGCATATTTGTTGTTTGATTAAGCTCTAAGCATTCCTTGGTGCCTTTTTTAGTCACTTTAATGGCCATTGGAGCAAATTGTTCTGATCCTTCCATTCTACAAGAGGCAATCTACACCTGGTTGGAATAAATATCCCCTAAATCACCAACAGATTTGAGGCCTGTTGGTTCCTTTCCAAATGGTTTAGCCAATCTGCCAAGACAGTTTTACCATTTTCTCATATATGTGTGTGTATATATATATATATAAAACATATCTTGCTCTCATATATATGTGTACATACACAACTGTGTATGATATATCATTTGAAAAACCAAATGATAATTATTATCTAGATAATATCATTATTATCAACAGAACTATATATGTGTGTATACATATGCATATATATATTTTTGTCACATAGTTGTTTCCATGTTGTCTCCCCCTTTAGACTGTGAATCCTTTGAGAGCAAGGATTATTTCCTGCCTTTCTTTGTATCTCTAGCACTGAGTACAAGGCCTGGTACATAGTAGAAACCTAATAAACGCTTCTCGGTTTAATAACTGCTCCTTGATTTGACTTATATTAAAATTTACTCTAGGAATCTGCTATAAGACTGGTTATACAAGCCAAAGTATTAATGGCTAATAATAGGTGTATGTGTTTTCCCTTCCCAATGGCATTTCCATTTTTGAGAGGCCTTGACCTCTTTCTACTAAAAAGATTGAAAGATTGAAAAATGTGAGAATTTCAAGATTATCTCAGGTTAATGGGAAATTTAGTGGCAGAAGCAGAACCCTTCAAATAATTCCATATATTATGGATTTTCCTCTAGACACTGCCAACTTTATATAGGAACAACCATCCCGGAGAATTCATATCATTATGGTCAGAATCACCGAAAATCTCTAACCTCAGCAAGATGATGCTTAAATAGATTTTAAGAACAATGGCAAGAACCTCTGTTTGTCCCAGGTGATTTTTTTTTAAACCCTTACCTTCCATCTTGGAATCAATACTGTGTTCCAAGGCAGAAGAGTGGTAAGGGCTGGACAATGGGGGTTAAGTGACTTGCCCAGGATCACACCACTGGGAAGTGTCTAAGGCCAGATTTGAAGCTAGGACCTCCCATCTCTAGGCCTGGCTCTCAATCCATTGAACTACCCAGCTGTCTCCCCCCCCCCCCCCCCAGGTGATTGGTTTTTTTTTTTTTTTTGAAACCTGCACTGAAACTAATGAGTTCTATGACTTTGGGCCAATCACTTAACCCTCTGAAATTCAGTTTCTTCATGGGTAAAATATAATGGCAATACCTGTACCACCACCTCCTTCACAAGGTTCTTGTCAGAAAAAGACAACAAAACTAAGATGGATGGCTTACGGTGGATGAAAGTATTCCCTTTCCCTGAGAATGTTTTCATGTTAGCAAAGGCTTTTAATGTCTTAACCCAAAAGAATGGACAATGTAGGAAGTTTAGGCCTGCCCCAGATCAGATGTCTTGGGTTTGGGATGGATGGGTTAGGCTTGTTAGAGTAGGTTTCAGTCTAATCATCTGAGAAAAGCAGAGCCTTATCTGACCCTGCTTAAGAAATAGGGAGTACACTGGGTCATCTTGGAAGAAGAGCAAAAAGGTAAAGCTTATCTTGGCCTTGGGTTGGAGAAAAGATTTTAGAGTAGAAGTTCACTTCTAAAGCCAACTCTACCACAAACTATCAGTAACCTTGGGCAAGCCATTTTCCTGCTGCAAATAGTCCTCAGTTTCTTTTTCTGTAAAATGTATCAGTGGACTAGATTACTTCCATGAGTTCTTGTATTTCTGACTAAAATCATACCACTTAGCCTGGGGCTTGAAAATCTCATTTTAGACAAGTGGAATAGTTAAATGTTTTCTCTCTCTCCTTCACATTCTCCCATTGCTTTCCCCAAAGAAATGGGTAACAGAAAACAACCAAGACTCCTTACCTTTTCTCTAATCTTTCCCTCTCTGGTAAAGTGAGAAATCAAATGAAAATTATCCAGATGATCTCATTATTGTCAACAAAACTGAAGCCCTGAAGTCCACAGCGACTGAAATACTGACACATTTAAATGAAAAAGGAGACAGACTGTCTATGGTGCTCCACAAATAGACAAGAGTCTGTTGGTAGGCATTGTTTGAGCACCATGGGAGGGCCTCAGACTCTTCAGAATGACCCACACAGAGACACTAATCGGGGTCCTTTTCTAGTCAAAAGCCAATATGAAGCTCTCTCAGTATCTGAAAGACATGGAATACTGTGGTATGCAAAACTAACTTAGGACCCTAGTTTCCAGAATTGGAGGTCATTATGACCAATTCCATTGTTTACTATCCCCAGGGGAACCGAGGCATACATAGGAAGTGAAATTACTTGCTTACAGCTAATACAAATGCTGTGATATGAAACCAGACCTTCTAACTCTAATTCCATTGTCCTTTCCACTAAGTCACACTGCAAGTATAATGGAGCATAAAAAACAACTTGGAAATTTTTAAATTGTTATTTAGAACCAAGGAATTTTTTTCCTTTAGAATCTTGCCATGTTTTCCTTGATCAATTCCTCCCCAACCAGAGGACATGGACATCAGGCTGGAGGAATCAATCATTTAAAGGCATTCGTTTAGTCTAAAAGATATCACCCATCCTATTCTCAGCTCCAGACCATAGCAAGATACATGAGTTGCAGCCAATGGCCAGCCAGCCATCTGGTGTCTGAAAATGCTGGTCTTCCATGCCTCAAGGCTGGAGACACACCTAGAGAAAAAGTTACTTGAATACCAGATTACTGCACTACCAAGAATCACACTTTAGCTATTAACTCCCAGATTCCCCTGATGAAACTAAACTCTCTACTATGAGCAACTTTCCAAATTGAGCCATGGAACCTGTCCCCCTTCCTCTATTTCCTCTTCTTCTTCTTCCTCTGCCATAGGTTGAAATCCTAACACTGCCATTAACTGTCTGGATGACTTTATGCAAAAACTTAATCACTGTTAGTCCTCAGTTTCTTTATGTGTAAAATTAGTGGGATGGATTAGGGAAGCTCTAAGGTCTTTTCCAGCTCTTATTGTTTAGCCATTTGGGGTCATATCTGATTCTTCATGACCCCTTTTGGGGTTTTCTTGGCAATACTGAAGTGGCTTGCCATCTCCTTCTCCAACTTATTTTACAAATGAAGAAACTGAGGCAAACAACGTGAAGTGACTTCCTGGGGTCTCACAGCTAGTGTCTGAAGTTACATTTCCATACAGGTCTTCCTGACTCCAGGCCCAGTGCTCTATGTATCACCTAAAATCCTATAAATCTATCTTTCCTTCCTAATGAGACTCTGAGCTTCTTATTATTTGCCTTTCTTTGTAACCTCAGAGTTAAGTACAGTGTCTGGCATATAGTAAGCACTTATAAACATTTGTTGACTATCTGAGTTGGTTTTAATTTTTTCAAGGCCCAACTCAATTATTCCCTCCTCTACAAAATCTTCCTGTAATGACCTCCATACATGTATTCTATCTCTCTTCTCCTTTCTCTGCACTGGCTGTCCTCCAATCTTGGTGTGCATTTTTCTTACTTTTGCCTCCTAGCATACCTAACTTCCTTCTAGGCTTAGCTCAAACACTCAGCTTTTAAAGGAAACCATTCCTGTCCACTACAGAAGGTAATATCTTCTCCTTGGCAACTATCTTGTATCTGTTTTTGTGTTGCTTTTGTTTGTATAGTCTCAAGGTGTACAGGGAATTCAGGGCACCTCTGGTATGAGGGCATGACAAACCTTTTTCAAGGCTTCTCATCCTCTGTTGGTGTCCACTTGCTACTCAGCTCTCTCCTGTGGCTCCAAGAAGCTGTAGCATTCACAGTGCCCCCCCTTTCCCCCAGTAAAACCATCTTGGCGGATGGGCTAAATCAACTTGAAGATAACCAGCAGATCATAAACCCATCAGTGAGTTAGGGGAATGCTTACCCAATCATGTGAAGACTTTCTGTGGTGGAATGGGTGAGTGAGAACAATTTGTTCCAAGAATCATGAAGGTGGCTGACAGACCTTCTAAAGCTTGGTCAGACATGGAAGACACCAAGGTAATCCACCACATCCTGGGCCATCACTAGTTATCTTAACTTTTGTCTTACCACTGGACTTTGATGACTCTAGAAGAGAGAGTGAGGCTGAAGACTTTGAAATCCTGCCTCCTTAAATCTAATTCATTCAGGAGTCAAGACATCATCCTATAATGTCATTGGTTCTCTTTGAAATGGAACAACAACAGTCTCAGGACCTAGCACAATGTCTGGTATAATGTAGGGCCTTATTAAATGCCTGCCAATTTATTGATTCTTCTCAAATTTCCCATAATACTTTACCTGGACTTCTCCTTTGCAATTATGATATTTCCCCTCATTTCTTATTTATTTATCTATGCCTTTCCTTTCATAGGTATGCTCTCTAAGAGCAGGGTCTGTGTTTTATCACTATTTAAATGCTCAGATCCTAGCATTGCACCTCAATAGGCATTTAACATGTTTGAAGAATGCCCTAATCTCCTTATTCCAACCAAGTTAACTTACCATCTCCCTAAAGTTATTCACCCACTCATTCTTAAAAGACCTTGTCTAATCATTCTTACATTTCCTGTGGCCTCCTGTAAAACATCAAAGGAGTTTCCTGGCCATTTCCTAACCATTCACACCTCCTCCCCACTGGAACCTTTGATTCTGTCTGTGGAACCATCTTGGATTCTATAAGGTGAGCCTTACCTCCTGCTACCAATCCTATTTCCATTTCACCTGCTCTCCTTAATGTTGTTTTCCTCCAGTAGAATTTGGTAGCCATGATTGTTTTATTTGGTTATAGTTTTATTCTCTTTGCTTACCATAATGCCTGAAATATAAGTACTTAAATGTTCTATCCATCTGTCCATCCATCCATCCATCTATCTATCTATCCTGTCTGTCTATCTATCTATCGGGGTTGGTAATTATAGTAATGATATTAATAAATTCATAATTTCATCAGTGAGGGTCTGCCCCCTTCCATTAACAATAACTATGACCCCTCAACAACTTAGTAGCTAGTCCCATGCATTCATTGCTATAGCCACATGTCTTTGAGGTTAACCTTCTGATAAATGAGCTCCTCCAAACTGAGCTATTCCTCAGACAAGACCTTTCCAGTTGATAAAACTTGCCAGAATTAGTGGTAGGCTAGCATAGCCTTTGAGAAACCAGGCCACCACCACACCTTCATAAAGTAACCCAGGAGGATTTGAATGGAAATCGTAGGAGGTAGGCTTGCTTAGGTATGAGTTTAGGAAGAATAAACTTTTAATGTCCCTCTAAGCTCTGAAATTCTGAGCATCTACTGGGCAAGTATTAGTTAGTATCTCTACTTGACAGCTGAGAAAATTGATGATCTGATGATCTACTTGAGGTCCTAAGTCTGCTAGTAGCAGATCCAAGGTCTAGGAACCCACTGGGTCTCCTTTCCTTGATCTCACACCGCTGTGGTTCTGGTGTGATGTTTTTTGGAGGCCGGAATGGCTTCACTTCTTTCCCTGGTAATGCCTAACAGAGGGCTGAAGTGTTTTATAAATTCGTGTTTGCATTATATAGTTGATTAACATTTTCTCAGAGTGTAGGAGAATGAAGCTAGTGGATGGGCAACATTGAATCAAAGAACCACAAAAGTTAGAGCTGGAAGAGTCTTTAGACATTATTAAGTCCAACCTTTCAATATATGCATGAAGAGACAGTTCCTCTCCACCACCATCCCCTGAGGGAAAATCACTTCTTCAAGATCACACTTATAGAATGGCAGAAATTGTTCATGTTCATGGCCTAACCCCCTTTTTCAGAGCAGGCTTGGCTGCTAATGGTCTCTCTAGGAGTGGAGCCTTGCTAATATTACGAGCAATATGTGATAAAGGACAAATTTCATATTTGTTCCCTCTCTTTCCAGGTATCAATTTCCCAAGATCTAACTTCTCTTAAGCTGCACAGTCTTCAACTTCTTTTGTCATGCCTCTTTTGACCAAAATTTTGGTCCTCTCCTAGCCAATCCTTCCACTTTTTATTCTCCTAATTCAATTCAATTCAATTCAATACAGATTTTACCCACTGTGAGCAAGGTACCTCCTGGATACTAGGAATACAGTGACCACACACACACACACACACACCTCTTGGAGAGCCCCCCCAAACCCAAAATAATCCCTACCTTCAAGAAATTTCTATTTTAGTAGGGGGATATAACATGTATACATATAGATAAATACCAAGTATATACAAAGTAACCTAAAGTGATTTCAAGAGAAGAGAGACACTGGATAAGTGGGGAGATCAGAAAGGCCTCTGTTAGGTCATGTTACCTGAGCTGTACTGAGAAGCTAGGAATTCTAATAGGTGAAAAGATGAAGATGGTATACATCACAGACATAGGACAAAAGCAAGCACATTTATCCAGTTTGACTGGAAGAGGGAGTGTGATCAATTGATTGCACCACTCCTACCCCCAACTCTCACCAATCCCTGACTACTTGACAAAATCACAGATGATAAAGGGAAGGTAACAAAAATAGGTGTTAAGATATTTGATGAAACACAAAGACAGTCTACATTCTATTACCTTTTTATAAGATGCAATGAAGCACACTAAGAGATGGAATTAGTGGGTAACTAGTATTGGTTAGCTAAAGATCCAGCCAAACTTTTAAAAAGAGATATACCGTATAAGGAGTTAGTTAAGGCAGGAGAAAATTCTGAGAAGAATCCAGACATTGGAAGGAAATATTTCCTCATTTCTTTGGGGAGTAGAAGGGATTTCTTTCTCTTCCTCTTCCCTATTGGCGCTGGTGTCTTGTAGTAGAGCTACTTACTCATCAAGAAACAATCCACTATGAAGAGAGCAGTCCAAGTCAATCACAGGCACTGAGTCACATCTGTGAGTCAAGAAAAAAGCCAGCCTCATTGATTTGAGGTAAGGAGAGGAATAAGCCCATCCCAATAGAAACCTATATGTAAGAGGAGAAGGATGAAGAAAGGAAAGAACATCATGGCCCTGAAGTGCAAGAGTTATAATAATTTGTTTGACCTTATGCATTCCCCCCATGATGTACGTGAAACACTGAAATAGGTATGGTTAGAGATAAATATGTTATATCCCATACTAAACTGTCAATTACATGATGGCAGGGACGAGGATCTTTTTAAGCTAGATATCTTCCCTCAGTACCTAGCACAATGCTCTCTATACAGTAGTTGTTCAATAAATATCACTTATAAAGACTACCACAAGGAGCCACAACATAAATGTGGGCAAGTCCTATATGTAGAGGCTTTTGTCAAATAACTTGGAATCTTCAAAGTCTAGGCTTCCAGCTTCTATACAAATATGTTCCCAGCTAAAAGTATCTGTCTGTTTAGCTGAACCAAACAACCCCATGGGGGTGGGGGAATAGGTCCAGGACTGTGAGATTTCTCAGATCAGTTGGAATTCCCAAAGAACGGGACTTGCTGGCACAGCGGTGTTTATACTTGCTTCAAATCCACTCCCCAGATCCTTGAGGAACCCATTTCCTTATTTGGAATGGAAAAGGAAAAAAAGGTCCTGACTGGAATTTGAAAACATCAGAGGAATTCTGTAAGGCCAGGACAGCCCCTTCCCAGACCAACCTTTCAGTGGGGTAGTGGGGGGGGGGGGGTTCCTTGATCCTCCGACTTCCAGTACCTCTATGCCTAAAAGAATTGGTGAAGGCAGAGTCAAACATAAAAAGCAGAAAAAGTCCAGTTTTTTCCAGTTATGCCCGGCAGATCCACAGTTTATTAGATGGGCAGACAGAGTAAAAGACAGAGACAGACAAGAGGAGAGAGGAAGAGAAAGATTAAAGTGGCCCAAACTGATGCCCAATGTAATGTTGCAATGCATAAACTGCAAGGAGGAAAAAAGTCATAACTCTTATGTCTAGTTTCATCCAAAGGCAGATCTTATTATTTTATTTTATATATTTTATCTTATTATCTTATAATAATATATTATCTTATTATTTCTTATTTCAAAAAATGACAATTTTTTGTATCTACTCTGAGAACTGTGTAATGAAAGATTGGTCTAATAGAGGCAGGAAAAACTTTACCCAGTTCTTTCCAGTGGTAGCCACCACAATCTGAGCTCTAGAACTTGACCAATAGATCAGAGGACAGGCATGATCGGGCCAACTAGTGGTGATAAAGAGTATGTAGAAGAGTCAGTTGATCTCAAGCCTTCAGTGCAGGTGTTGGGGCTAACTAAGTAGCCTGAGGTTGGGGCAAAGAGATCTGTGTCAAGGGTGGCATTAGAAGTATTAGCAATGGGCATTGTTTCAGAGCTCTAATACTCACTATATATTTCTAGCATGTTACCCAACACATTCTTTGCCCGTAAGGAGATCATAATCTAGTTAGGAAAACTAAACTAATTCATATGGAAAAATTAGGGGACAATACAAAACACTTTCTTTTAAATTAGGATCTAGATTATGTGCTAGAGTTTAAAATATTTTCAGAAAAGGAAGTTCAGAGAAAGAATAGGGCAATCAATGATGATAGAGGTAGTGTTTAACTTGAGTCTTGATGTGAAATTTAAAAGGACCTTAGAGGTTAATCTGATTTAACTTCCTAGTTTTACAGAGGAAAAAACTGAGGGCCAAAGATTAAATGACTTATTCAGGGTCACACAGCTACTATAAAAAATAGGATCCAATCTGAGAGAGTGGAATGGGAACCCACAATGACAATATCACAAAATCCATTAAAGGACTGAACAAATTATGGTAAATGTGTGTGATGAGATACAATTGTGCTGTAAGAAATGAGGAAACAATTTCAAAGAGAGATGGATTAATGCAGAATGAAGCAAACAGAATAATTTATGCTATAGCATCAGTATTATAAAAATGAACAATTGTGAAGATACATATTAACTGATTAAGAATGAAGTAATCAGAAGTAGGGGAACAAACATGACAATAAGGACACTGTAAAGACAGCTAACTTAAAATGATAAGGACTTTGATCAATGCGATGACTAACCATGCTTCCAGAGGGCTATTGATGAAGCTTCATATCGACCTTCTCACAGAAAAATGAAGCATTCCAGGTATAGAATGAGACATATTTTTTAACATAACCAATGAGGGAATTTGTTTTTGCTTGACTATGTATATTTGTAACAAGAAATTTGTTGTTTCATTGTGTGTGTCTGTCTGTTCCCTAACTGTGCCGTAGGATAGGAGAGAGAAAATGGATTTCTGTTACTTCAAAATTTTAATTAAAAAAAAAACTGACATATTTCCTGAGTAGGAAGACTATAGCCCATGCTAATCATGTTCACTCCTCTTGAACTCCCTGCTACTATCCACCTAGAAAATGCAATACATAATGATTAGTGAGCCTTCCTTCACCTGATCCTTATATCCCATAGTTCTAGGAGACTAGGAAATCACAGCATCATAGATGTGCGTATAGGCTGTTCCAGGTATGCCCAATCACATACTAATGTCTCAAAAAAAATTAGATTTTGTCTCTTTTTAAAGTGAAATTTAAGTTAATTTCCTCAAGATTTGAGTTTAGTTAAATTTTAGTTTCTTGAATGTGATGAATAAAAATAAAATCTTTTATAGCTAAGTATTCAATAGGGGTTTGCCTTAAATATATATAAATAAAATTCCCTAGGTGGGTACATTCCTTCATGGACTAGGCCTGATACAGAAGCCTATGCATAGGATAATAGGATCTAGAGTTAGAAGAGACCTTTGAGACCCTCTAATCCAAACTTCTTGTTTGACTGATAAGGAAATGGAGGTCCAGATAGATGCAGAAACTTGCTTCAAGTTACATAGCTAATAATTCACATAGCATACATAACCTTTCTCTGAACCCAAGTTCTCTTACTACAAATCCAGTGCACTTTCTACTAAACTATATTGTTCACATAGTCCTTCCATGTATACACCAGCCCAGTTCAATTGATAGCAGGGTTTGAAGTTTCCATAGTTATTTTCAGTCACCTCATTCAGCTGCAAACAACTCAGACAGCCAGGAAATACTTCAAGTCAATTCTAAATCCCTCTTGCTGCAAATCCTCCTGTTCTGTCCTTTTCCCCAGAAACACCCTCCCTGAATTACCAGTATCCTGGCCCATTTTTCTCAGAAACACTTTTCTGGAATCACTCCTGAGTTCCTTTCTTGACACTGTTGGCTATCGCTACCTTGGAAAGATGTTGCTCAGCCCCAGCTGTCTAAGGCAGACAGCCAGTCTCAGCCTGTCTTTGCAGCACAGTGATTCAACAGTGGGGGGCTGAACTGGTCATTTCTAGTCATAGTGGTTGACTCTGGAACCACAGATCCAAAGAATAAACAGTTGACTGGAGTCTGTAGCTAAGGCAACCAAAAAAACCCAACAACCCATGGTGGTATCTTGGGGACTGACCCTAATCACAGAATTGAAGAATCTTATGTTAGAAGATCCCACAGAGACCATCTGGTCTACCCCATATCTGAAAAAATTCCCTCTACATCATCCCAGCAACTGGCCTTCCAAACTTTGGTTGAAGTCCTCAAACGAGGAGTAACCCACTACCTTCAAAGATAGCTTATTCTACTTTAAATAAGTAAAACTATTAAGTTTTTCCTCATAATGAAATAAAATCTGCCTCTGCAATTTCCACCCATTGTTCCTATCTAGTTTTTCCTTTGGGGCTAAGCAGAATAAATTGAATCCTTCTTCCACATGACAGCTTTATAGGTATTTACAAAGAGCTATCATGGCCCTGCTGAGTCTTCCTTTCTATAGAATAGACATCTCTAGTTCCTTCAGCTAATCCTCCTTATATAACAACCTCAAGGTGGTGCATCATCCTGGCTTCCCTCCTTGGATACTCTGCAGCATTTCCTGGTGTTCTTTCAGAAATGTGGTTTGAGGAAGGTAGAGTACAATGAGATCATCCTTCCTTCTGTATTCTGCCTATATTAATGGAGTTAAAGATCAACTTGGGTCTTTTGGGCTGCCATATCATTGATTAGCCCATTAAAACACCAACATTTTTCTTTTCAGACAAACTGGTCAGTTGCTCAGAATGCTCATCTTTTTGAGTAACAATACATTAAGTCTGCTCACGGTACAGATATGCTAGCTGCCTCAAAGTATTTGATGAAGTCATAAGGAAGAAGAACTGGACTTACCCTGTTTGTTCCCAGATGATGGAACCAGAAACAATAAATGGAAGGGGCAAGGGGAATTCAGCCTTAATATTAGGGAAAATGTCCTTACAATGAAAATCACCCTAAAGGGGAATGTATTCTTGGGGGATGGTAGGTTACCCTTCATTGGAGGTCTTCAAGAATAGATTGGATGACTATTGAGTATGTAATAATGAGGATTCTTTTAGAGTACAGGTTAGACTAGGTAGCAGTTGAAGTCCCTCCAATGAGAAAACTCTCTCCTAGGATTTCCTCAAACCTACACATGCAAATTTTTGGTCCATTATTTCTCTCTCTCTTTTTAATGTTTTAATTTATGTCTTAAAAAAAAAAAAAGAAATCTTACCTTCTGTTTTAAAAAGCAATACTGTGTATTGGCTCCAAGCCAGAAAAGTGGTAAGGGCTAGGCAATGGTGGTTATGTGTCTTGCCCAAGGATCACACAGCTAGGAAGTGTCTAAGGCCAGATTTGAATTGAGGATCTCCCATCTCTAGGTCTGGCTCTCAATCTACTGAGCCACCTAGTTGACCCCGAGTCTTTTGTTTTTAACAACACTATAGTTTCTCCTAGTGTCCTTATCTTTCTTCCTATCCAAGAGCTATCCAATATAATAAATAGCATTCTTAAAGACAAAAATAAAGTTAAAAGTCAAAATAATAATCAAAAATGGGAAAAGTATGAAAATATAAAAGTACAATACTTGTGAACCTCCACCTTTTCAAAAGAGTAGAATGGGTGTGTCTTTTTAGACATATTTGTTTTTTATAATTTTGAAATATTCACTTTTGATGTATATATGTGGGTGAGGGGGAATTCTTTCCAATTTACATTATCATAGTCACTATGTAGTTTCCTGGTTCTGCTTATTTTACTTTGCATCAATTCATATAAGTCTTCCCATGCTTTTCTATATTCATCCTACTCATCATTCCTTTTAATTTAGTAATATTCCATTGCATTCATGTACCTTAATTTTTTCAGCTATTTTCTAATCGCTGGGTATCTATTTTCTTTCTAATGCTTTGCTCTCACAAAAAATGGGACCATAAATATTGGAAATCCATTATTTCTAGTGTTCAAGCCAAGGTAGAGCTCAACAAATACCACCAAGGGTATTTTACTCATTATTATCATCATTCTCACTTTGAGAAACTGAGCCCAGGGAACATGTGTTTGATCAAATAGCTGATTGTGATCCAATCCAATCCAATCTTGTCCAAGAAGCCACTATTAGAGATGCTTGTAATGAAATGGCAAAATTTGTATAAACAGAGAAAAAAAAGTTCCTGTCCTCAAAGAGAACTAATGTTTAGGGGATCAAGAAAGGCCATGAGCTAAGCCCTTAAGGAAATAAAGAATTTGAAGAGGTAGACTGAAAAGGAAATGAATTCTAGACATGAAACACAGCCTGCACAAAGGTTCAAAAGTGAGAAGAATGCCAATGTCAGAGAATATAAAATGGACCATTTTGGCCAGAATATAGGGAAATGATATGAAATAAGCCTGGAAACAAAATGAAGTATGTTATGAAGGGCTTTAAATGCCAAGCTAAGGCTGTACCTTAACCTAGAGGTAAAAGGGATCCCATCAAGATCTTTGAGCAGAAAATATTATTTTGCTTGTTGGGTAAAAAAATGAATAAGGATAAAGACACTGGAAATCAGAAGTCCAATTGGTAGACATTTGCCATATTCCAGGTGAGAAGTGATGAGGGTTTATGCGGGAGATGTCTAATTTAATTTGGGACATGTTGAGTTGGAAATGACTTAGGACATCTTGTTGGAAATGGTTAAAAAGAGTTGGTGATATGGGACCAAAGTTCGGGACTGGCTATAGAGTTCTTGGAGTCATCTGCATAGAGATGATAATTGAAATTATGGAAGTTGATCTTTGCTCACCAAGAAAGTACAGAGAGAAAAAAGGGCCAAGGACAAAACCTTTTGACATATCCTTAGTTAATAAAAATGACATGAATGATGAATCAATAAATGAAACTGAGAAAGAGAGCAATGTCATGACCAGACTGGAGAGACTATGCAGGAGAAGAGCATGGTCGATAATGTCAAATACTCCAGAAAGAACAAGAAGGGTGAGGACTTTAAGATTTGCCAATGAAGCAATCATTGCTTGTTTTGAAAAAAGTTGCTTCAGTTAGGAAATGAGGTAAGAATCAAGGTTATAGAGGGTTTAGAAGAGAATGAGATGAGAAGACATGGAGGCACAACTTAACTGGCTTTTTCAAAGAGTTTGGCTGAGAAAGGAATGAAAGATAGCAATTGATAGCTAGCAGGAATGGTGGGATCTAGTAAAGGTTTTTTAAAAGATGGAGAAGACTTAGGTGTGTCTGAAGATTAGTAGGAAGGAACTACTAGGTAAGGAAAAATTGAAAGTTGGAAAGATAAAAGAAATGAAAATGGGGGCAATCTGCTAGAGAAGACATGAAAAGATTACACCAAGGTACATATAGACTAGTGTTGGCAAAGTATTGGCACAGTTGCTCAGCCAGTCCAGAGGAGATGCTCCATTCCCCTCTTCCCTGCACCAGAGAACATTTTTTGCATTCTCCCACCTCTCCATACAACTGCCCAAAGTGAGCATTTCCTCCCTCCATTCTCTGGGGTAATGGGGGGTGGGACTCACAGGCAGCTTGAAATTGCAGTTTGGGCATGGGTACTTGAAAACTTTAGCCAACCCTGATACAGACAAACTGACCTTTCCAATTAGAAGGGCTACCACTTCATCAGAGACAAGATTAAGTTGATATTTGCTGACCAAGAGAGTACAGAGAGAAAAGATGGCCAAGAAAAGAACAAGGAATCCTATCAAAGTGTTGTGGGGAAAAGAAAAAGAGGGAGCTTGATTTTCTCAGTAAAGAATGAGGTATATGAATAGGCACTTCTCAGAGGGAGAAATTAAAACTATGGTCATGAAAAAATGCTTCAAATCACTATTGATCAGAGAAATGAAAACTAAAATAACTCTGAGATACTACTTCACATCTTTCAGATTAACTAATATGACAAAAAAGGAAAATGTTGGAGGAAATGTGGGAGAATTGGGACACTAATACAACCATTGGTAGAACTGGGAACCAATACAATCATGCTGGAGAGCAATCTGGAACCATGCCCAAAGGGCAATAAAACTATGCATTTATTTTGACCCAGAAATACTACTGCTAGATCTGTATCCCAAAAAGATCCAAGATAAAAGAAAAGGACCTACCTGTACCAAAATATTTTTAGTAGCTCTTTTTGAAGCAGAAACTGAGGGAGTGTCCATACATTGGGGAATGACTGAACAGGTTATGGTATATGGTGGTACTGGAATTCTATTGTGCCATAAGAAATGAGAGCAGGATGAGTTCAGAAAGTCCTGGAAAGACTTATATGAATTGATGCAAAGTGAATCGAGCACAACCAGAGCACTGTATCTGTAACATAAATATTGTATGATAACCAACTGTGAAGGACTAAACTATTATCAGCAAACAAATTTTCCAAGATATCCACAAGGGATTCATGATAAAAAAAATGTTATTCACAGCCAAATAAGGAACTACTGGAGTCTGATTTCAGATCAGAGCATGTTATCTTCCATTTTATTTCCTTCTTGAGCTTTTTTATTGTATATGTGATGTGTGTCTTCTATTACAGTATGACCAATAAGGAAATAGTATTGCATGCAAGCACTGGTATAACCTATATCAGACTATTTACCACCTGGGTGGGAGGGGAGAGAGAGAATCTGAATTGCAAACAGGAAACAATTGTCAAAAATTGCTTCTACATAATTGAAAATTGTTTTAAAAGGAAAAAAATGAGGTAAGGACTTCAGCTGACAGCTTCTGAAGAAGGGATGCTATGGGAAACTTGAAGAGATGTTGGAATAGCAATGTGAATCGTGTGAATGAGAGTCAGTTAGCAGAAGAGTAGAAATGAGGGTCCATTTGAAATAAGATAACATAAATTTGTAGTGGATTTGTCACTATCTTTGGGTGATTTTGTCCAGTCTCATTCAGTAGCAGATGAGTAGAAGCAGAGGAGGTGGATGGCAGGAATCAACCAGGCCTGGAGTTCAGCAAAATGTGAGCAGCAATAGGACAAGGGAGCAAGTGATTTGAGAGGCCAGGATGGAATCAACTTAAGTTGGCTCACTAGGAAGTTGAGATTGGGATGGGAGAGGAGTAGAGCCAGATCAAGGGTGGGTAGGCTGGTCAAGAACTGAAGAGTGAGAGGATGGGAGATTTCAGTGTAAACAAAGTATGAGTTTAGGAAGAGTAAAGAAAGCATAGAGGGAGATGAAATGAGAAGAGGCTAAGATCAGGTAAAGGCATTATAAAGTTTGTACTAGCATTTGACCTGTGAAATGATGCTGGTTGCCTGCCTGGTCCTTTGGGTGGATGGGCCTGGGCTCCTCATGCTGACCTATTTTTAGCCCTGTCTGTATAACAAACCCATCCAGTTCCCCCATCCCCCACCAGTCTCATTGTCTGCTTCCTTCCCTGTCATCCTCATTCTTTGATCTCATGCTCCTTTGCCCTAGAGATCCCTCAGAGGAAAGGGTCCCAAGTTTCCTTTCCTCCCATTTGTACTACACGTAGGCCCAGTTCTCTCTCATTTCCTCCCACCTTTCATGGGCAGCAACCTTTTTTTTTTTACTTAAACCATAAATTTCTCCAGGGCAAGTCAAAGAAGCAGAAAGACAACTGTTTCCCCATAGACATCTGAGTTCAGCTCATCCATGCTGCCAATAAATGGGCCAGGATAATAACCTCACTTGGGGTGGGAGCTGAAATAGAAGCCAATAAATCCCCTTCTATGACTAGCAAAGAAAGGAAAATAAAGCCAGCTGAGAGGAAAGTAAATTACTTGCCACTGCAGCACAATTCGCCCTCCTCCCTTTTCCTTTGACCTTCCCAATATGGCTCCTCCATTTCTCATCGGAATGACTGAGGTTTTTCTATAGGATCAAGAAGAGTGTCAGGTAGAATTGTGCCCCATATTATCAGGTTTCCCCAGGACCTAAAAAGTAATCATCTTGTTGCTGTTCAGTCATTTTTCAATAGTTTCTGCCTCTTCATGACCCTGTTTGGGGTTTTAATGGCAAAGATACTGCAGTGTTTGCTGTTTCCTTTTCCAGCTCATTTGACAGATAAGGAAACTGAGGCAAACAGAGATTAAGTGACTTGCCCAGCCACACAGCTAGTGTTTTATATCAGTTATATAGTGTCTGATATCAGATTTGAACTCACAAAGATGGGGACCTGGCACTTGTATCCACTTTGCCACTTAGGTGTCCTGTTTAACTGTACAATATTACCACTGGGGTAGAAGACAAGGATGTCTTTGGAAAGTTATTTCTCTTTCACCCCCAAAAAGTATATCAATGAAACATTTAACCAAAAAAATGAAAAAGAAGTGACCACCTTCCTCACCAAAAATTCCAAATTTTCCCTTTCAGCTTGCATACTCATCTAGACATATGCTGGGTCCCTCAGTAAACACAGATGATAGACTATTCAATTTCAATGAATCATAAGATTTATAGCTGCAAGAGACTTTAGTCTTTTCACCCATGGCCTCATCCAAAGACAGCTTGAGTCATATATGTGCCCATCCACTCAACTGAGGTTGGCTGACCCAGTGGCAGATGCCTAACTGTCAAAGGACCACAGAATCATAGATTTAGAGCTGAAAGGGATCTTGAGTCATCTAGTCCAATTATTCTCTCCCCCACTCACATTTTATAGATGAAGGAAATTGAGTTGCCCAAGGTCACACAGCTAATAAGTAGCAAAATCAGAATTTTGTTCCAAATTGTACCACTCTATCACACTGAATCTTGGTCATTTTTCTAAATTCATACTTCTAGCCTCATGATGTGAGGAAAATTCACTCCCTCTCCTTCCAAAAGTTGAGTGGCTAGGTGGTGCAGTGGATGAGCGTCAGGCCTGGAATCAGGAAGGCTCATCTCCCCAAGTTCAAATTAGGCCTCCGACACTAGCTATGCTACCAAGGGCAAGTCACTTAAACCTGTTGGCTTCATTTCCCCCATCTAACAAATGAGCTAGAAAAGGAAATGGCAAATCACTCCAGAATCTTTGCTAAGAAAAACCCCAAATGGGGTCAGGAAGAGTTGGATACAACTGAACAACAATAACATCATTTCTAACACCAAAGACCCAAGAATTCCATTATATTCCCAGGAGGGGACCGGGCCTGTGGGGCTTAGACTTCTTTGAAGCTATAGTTGTTGGGGAAGGGGAGGAGTGGGGCAGACCCAATGGCAGCTCTGAGCATTATAACGAACTTCCTCTCAATGAAAACCTCAGAAATTCCCATTTTCCAATCTCCACCATAAATCTAGTTTGGAAACTTGGCTATGGGTTTCTTCAGGAGCTTCTCAGATCCCAGGGACTCATTTAGCAAAACCAGGTGGAGTTTTAGCTTCTCAACCTGATGCCAAGCCTTCCAGACTAACGTAATGGAAAGAGTACTAGATTTAGTCAGAGGACAAAAATGACCAACCCACCTCCTTGTATTTGTTTGTTTTATAGCAGCAGATTTAGAGACAAAAATTAAAATCTCCACCTATCAAAGAAAAAAATGTTATCCATAATGACTTACGGGCAAGAAGCTGAATAAATGACACCATCAGGGAAATAAATATATGATAATAGTAGCTAATATTTATATAGTGCTGACTATGTGCCAGACACTGTGCTATGTGCTTTACAATTATCTCTTTTGATCCTCACAACAACATTGAGAGGTGCTATTATTACCCCTATTTTACAGATGAGGAAACTGAGGCAAACAAAGGTTAAGTGACTTGCTCAGGGCCGTGTCGTTAGAAAGTGTCTGAGTATGGATTTGAACTCATCCTCCTGACTCCAGTTCTGATTCTAGTTAAGTGCCTTGTATGATCAGAAATGGAAACAAATTGGTCATGTAGAAAGGGCAAAGGATAATAGATACCCCAAGGATGGCCCTGATACCCACAGAATGGTTTAAAAAATTTTTAATTCTAAATTTAAGCACCAAGTATCATGAACATTTCCATAGAAAAAGCAGAACAAAAAAGATTATACACAAAGCTACAAATCAAAGCTTATTTTTCTTTTTAAGCATTAATAAATTCAACTTGTAACTTTCAAAACTGTTCTGCTTATCTTTTTTATGGTCTTCTATTCTCTTCTGTGATTTATTTTTTATTTTTTTATTCTGAACTTAAACACCAAATAAAATGGGTGCTTCTATAAAGATACATGAAAAATAAAATCAAGCCTGTGTGTACAACTGTAGGTCTCTTTTATGTATAGCTTGTTCTTCTTTTCAAATATATGATAAATTTAACCTGTAGTTTTCAGTGCTTTCCTACTTTTCTATGACTCTTTGTAGTCTTTCTCCTGTTCTCTTCTATGCATTTAAAAAAAAATACTCCAATGACCTTCTTTTCTTTCTTTTTTTACAACTCTATCACCATACCCTTTTTCTTCTATCATTGAAAAAAGAAAGAAAGAAAAAAAATCCTTATAATAAATATGCAATGAAACAAAACCCAGTTCCTACAATGGCTGTACTGAAATGTCTCCTGCTCCTTGAATTTCACTTCTCTGGTAAGAGTCCTTTGGTATCATAGCTGGTCATTCTATTGATTAGAATCCTTAAGTCTTTCAAAGCCCTTTTTCTTTACAATGTTGTCTTTGTTGTATAAATTGTTCCCATGGTTCTGCTCACTTCACTTTGGGTCAACTCATACAATTTTTCCCAGGTATCTCTGAAACCAGGGGTCCCCACACTTTTTACACAGGGGGCCAGTTCACTGTCCCTCAGACTGTTGGGAAGCCAGACTATTAAAAAAAAAACAAGAACTATGAACAAATCCCTATGCACACTGCACATATCTTATTTTAAAGTAAAAAAATGGGAACAAATACAGTATTTAAAATAAAGAAAAAGTAAATTTAAATCAACAAACTGACAACATAACAGCCCCTATAATATGGAGCATTATGTTGTGCATCTGGAGGAGTATGAGGGCCATTGTGCTACTGTGTTTCCCTGAAAATAAGACACTGTCTTATATTAATTTGACCCAAAAAACAGGGGGTGTCTTATAAAACACCCAGTGGGTGGGCTTCTCACAGTAGAGACCCACTGCTGATGTCACAGGCTAGATCACCGCTATCTGATGCCTGTATACAGTACTAGAGGTGGTGCTGGGCCTGTGACACTGGATACTGCTGTCTGGGGTAAGGGAGGCTGCAGTGCTGGCTGTGATGGGCCTTTACACCCTACACAGGCCCATCACTGCCACCACTATACCAGGCAGCAGTATATACAGTGCAGAATCCCCTCCCCCAGACCGCCTCTCACCATGCTGATGTCTTCCATTGTGCAGCCACATAATCCTTTGTGCGGTGCCTCGTTCTCATTCAGTTACTCTCAGAACAAGGCACCATGCAAAGGATTATGTTACCAGAAGTAGTACTGTATGTAATCGACGCCATGCTTTGCAGTGCTGCCACATCCTGTGCTCCTCTCACTGACCACCAATGAAAGAGGTGTCCCTTCCAGAAGTGCGGTGGGGGCCAGATAAATGGCCTTGGGGGGTGGCAAGTGGCCTGCGGGCCGTAATTTGGGGACTCCTGTCTGAAACCATCCTTTTTTGCAAACTTTTATAACTTAATTATATTTCCATTACACTCGCATACCATAATTTATTCAGGCCATTGCTGATTGATAAGCATCTCTTTAGTTTCTAATTCATTACTATGATAACAACAAAACCAAAGATACTACAAAGATTTTTGTACATAAAGGTCTATTTCTTTTTTCTTTGATCTCTTTGAGATATGGGCCTCGTCAGTCAAAAGCATGTGTACAGTCTGAAGATTGTGGGGGTTACCCACATATTGTTAAAAGATCTAGAACAAGGTTTCCAATAATCTGGGGATATCTGGAGGCAGACAGTGATGTACAGGGTAAAGACCACTGCATTTGGATTCAGAAGATCTGGGTTTGACCTACTGTCTGTGTAGAAAAATCACTTAAGTTGGGCAAATCACCTAACTTCTGGAGGCTTCATTTCCTCTTTGTTAAAATGAGGGGACTGGCCTAGCCAAACTTCAGGATCCCTCCCAGCTCACGGGAAGGGCTTCATGGGAGGACACTGACATGATAAGGTGTAGACAGATGAGCAGTCACTGTACCACTGGAGGTTCTACAATTATCAGTGAGACCAGAGATCCATCAGAGCAGCAGATTTGCCATTCTGACATCATTTGGCTTAGGTGGTTGAAATAAATTTGCATTCTGTAAGACACTTTAAAGAGTGGGCCAAGAAGGTGGTGGGTAGTAGGAGAGGCCAGGTCAGAAAACTCACATAGAAAAGTAGATTATCCAGAATTATCTGTAGTTTAAAAGGTACTATCTTTCCACCGTGACTGCCTTCAGAATTTTATCCAATATCCTGGAAAGTCCTGTAGCCAAAGTATTTCTGACATTTCTCCGTGTGCACTTTTCTGGACTGGGCCCTGACATGGGCAGCCAACAATCTCCCAGTAGGTGGGGTCCCAGTTGCCAAAGTCACTGTTTCTGCCTCTGCCCTTCTCTGCCCACCTTCCCTCCTCCCCCTTTCTCTCCCTTCTCTCCAGCTTTGCACACTCATCCCTAATAGGAGGTACTTCTGACACAGTCCAAATGCAACCACCTTGATCATCACCCAGCCCAGCAGGTAACTGCTCTACCTGCCTGGTCCCTAGAGAGGAAAGCACGAAGGAGATGTAATGAAGGAAGTAGAGAATAACAGAGAACAAATTTGACATCAAGTGGTATAAAAGAGTTGAGCTTTAAATCTTGGCATTGAATGGGGAGCTGCCTAATTAGGGTGGCGCCATGTGTAACGCTATAATTAACTGTGTGTCTGCGTTTCCATTATAAACTTCCATTTTCAGGGCTTTATGATCCAGCCTTTTAAGAGTTGCTCTGGCCAGAAAATTGGAGGCCTTGGCATGGAAGGAACACTGATTAGTTCTCCTTTTTCCTTACCCTTTTTTCCAGACCTACGGGTGGTATTGGGAATGGAGTTGTGGGGGCTCGTGCTTTGTTAAAGCTTTAGTTTCAAGGTAAATACTCAAGAGGGTCCTTGCAGTGTGACCTCAAGGTATTCTCTGGGCACTGGCCACAGGGTATATATGTGTATGTGTGTATATATATATATTGAAAATAGTGGCAGGATCCCAGACTCAGAAAGCATCAAGTAATGACCTTGGCATTTTGTCTGCATTCCACTAGAGACCTGGGTTCTCTCCTAAAGCAGTACTGAAGTAAGGACTAAGGATTGAGAGCTTAATGTCACCAGGGATTTCCTTAGATGGAACATTGATGCATGTTCACCTTCTCCATATGTATGACTAGTTAAAAGAACTGAAAGTACCAAGTGTTGGTGAAGCAGAGAATTCAGTTCCATTAAACCCATCCATAAGATACTTATCTGAGGCACTGCTCTGAGAACTGGGATGAATGAAGATGCTCAAATCCAATGACCCTTTAAAGTGAGAAGAACTACTTAAAGAGATCCATAATATTATCTATCAGATAGGCAACAGAGAAGATTGAAAAGAAGTGGGAATACAAGATGCTAGAAGTTACTTTTGGCAAGAAAGCTGAGTCAGTGCCTGAAATATGAAAGGGGAAAGAAACTCTTCCTGAAAAGAATCTGGTCAGGGAGTTATTCCTTCCCTCTCCATCACTAAGACACGGCAGAAACTTTTTGTCTGGAGAATTTAAACCAGAAAAGGACAAACCCCTCATAAGCTTTCTAAAATGAGAGGGTTGGAGCTAGTGATTTCTAAGAAGTCTGATTCTTTGATTTGCCTGGGATTTGAGCTAGCTATAGGTCCAAAGATGGTACTTACTAGGGAGGTGACCAGGTTGGGAGAGGGAGGTTCTCTTGTTGACAGCAAATTTCCAGAATTCTAAAGATTTTGATATGGGGAATGGGAGAAGAGAAGTAGTTTCCAGAAGTATCACTTTTCTACAACCAATTCAAGAGAAATACTGAAAGAATAGGTAGGTCTTTAGGAATAAGAATAATTTTGGAAATTTTACCAGTGTTGAAGATGATTTTGCAAAATCATAAAGCAATTATAAAACATAAGATCTGAAAGGGAACTTGATCATCTATAGTATAGCTCCTTCACGTATAGATAAGGAAAGCAAGGCAAGAGAAATTAAATAAGTTATTGCAGATCATACAGTGAAACAGAGTCAGACTCTAGAATTTAGATCTCATCATTCTCAGTTTATTTATGTCATATGTTTAGATAGACAGCTGATTATTAAATAGATCAATCTATAGATAGATGTGGATAGATAATGGAAATAAAGATATGGATATAGCTGTCATTTCCCACTACTACCACTATCCTTACCCTTAACTGACAATCCCTTTGGTGTATTGTGTGTTTACAAACTCAAACAGCATGCAACACAGGCCAGTACATGAGGTATTTCCTAAGAACACACACACACACACACACACACACACACACACACACACACACACACACACACACACCAGACAGGAGAAAAGATATTCAGGGAAAGCTACTCAAGTAACCAGACTCCTCCTCTGCCCCAGAAGCCGCAAGGTCTCATTCAAATCTCTTGCCTTCTCCAGAATTTTCCAATATGATTAGCCTTATGGTCACAATATAAAAACTAGTTTAGGAGATACCTTTAAAGAGCTTGGCTCTCCCTGCTTTGGCAGCTCCTAAGAGGAAGAAAGGCCCCCCTTGAAGCTCCTCGCAGGAGATTCCATTTTTCTTTCCTCATAGCTCAACTGCTCTGCCTCCCTAAGTTTAGAGACCAGTAGGAGTAAGAAAGGTATGTATCCAAATGCCTATGATATAGGGTAGAAAGTAAATAGGGATAAAATGTTATGGGAACACAGAGATGGAAAAAGGGGATCAGGAATTCTATGCTACCTCCAGGAAACATTTGCATGCCAGAGCCTTGAAGGATGGATGGATTTGGAAGATAGAGATGAGTGAGAGGATACTCCCAGAAGGAAAAACAGCCTTCAAACATGCCAGAGACTTCCCTATCCTTTAAAACACATAAACACACACACACATTCACTAGACTCTTCAAATTATCATTCTCTATCAATCCTCCCTTTCTTTGCCAAACACCTTGAAAAAATTGTCCATGCCCAATGTGTCAACTTCCTCTCCTTCTCACTTGCTTCTCTACCCTTTGCAAGCTGGCTTCTGACTTCATCATTGAACTGAAACTTTCTCTCCAAAACTATCCATGATTTCTTTAAAAAAAAAAACATTTTCCATCTTAGAATCAATACTGTGCACTGGTTCCAAGGCAGAAGAACTTACAGTAAGGGCTAGACAATAAGGGATCAAGTGACTTGCCCAGGGCCACACAGGTAGGAAGTATCTGAACCCAGAATTGAACCCAGGATCTCTCAATCTCTAGAACTGGCTCTTGAAACACTGAGCCACCTAGCCACTCCATGATCTCATAATTACCAGATCTACTAGTCTTTTCTTAGTCCTCAGCCATTTGGACCTACCTGCTACATTTGATGCTGAGAATGACCCTCTCCTCTGGGGCACTCTGTACTTTCTGGGTTTTCACAAAACAGCTCTCGGTGGGCTTTCCTTCTAATTCCACAATCCCTCCTCAGTATCTTTTTTTCTGGCTCATTACCTATATCATCCCGCTCTACTCTGGGTATCCCCCAAAGTTATGTCCAAGGACCTCTTCTTTTCTCTCTCTCTAGACTGTCTTGGGAACTTGGGAACTTCAGCTTTTATGGGTTTAATCTCCATGTATATGACTTACCTATGTGTGTATGTAGTTAATAATCTAAGACACAAGATAAGGGCTTAAAAAAAAGAATACGGTTACATTTTCTGAATCCCCACCCCATTAACATTCCCTGTTGCCTTTAGAACCTATGTTGCCAGCTTGCCTTGAAGAAGTGGGGTATGATAGAATGAAGAGTGAACTTGGAATCTGAAGACCTAAGTTCAAGTTTTGGCTCTGGCATCAACTAGCTGGGGACCCGGGACACATCATTCCCCCTTTTGCCTCGGTTTTCTCCTCTCTAAAATGAGGGAAGTTGGGCCAGGCAATTCTGAAGGTCCCTTCCATGACTGATCAAATATCAGCTCTGTCTGGTCAAGAGATTGCAGACTCCCGTCTGGCTCCAGTTTGCCAGCTATAGCCACTGACCCCAAGGATGGCGAAGGTCAAGGCTATCTGTGTCACACTACTTAGAGGGGCTTCTCTAAACACACACACACACACACACACACACACACACACACACAATCATCACCAGCACCACTACCACAAATGAGCAGTGAATTTCAAACCAGACTCCCAGGACTAGACAACTGAGTGCCGAAATAACTTTTAAGCGGTATCAGAGTGCAGGTCCGCAAGTATCCAGGAGACAGGGGCCCTGGTTTGAAAGGGGGGGAAGAAGAAAAAAGGCCCCCCCCCCTTCCAAACACTGGATTTAAAGGGGAGAACAAAGTGAGTCCGGGATCAGAGGAAACAAGGTGATCGGTTATGACACAGAGACAATTAATCATTGCCAGATGTGAAGGGGCAGGCAGTGGTGCATGCTGGGAAGAGCGGCAGGGGGTCCTTGGATGAGGAATAGAGGGGAAAAAATAACCTGTCATGTCAGTGAGTGAGGAGGGGGCTCAGGGGCTCTACCACTTTACTGCCAGGATCTTCTCAATAATAAAATGACAATGCACTTTTTTTTTTCTGGGGCAGAAGGTGCAGCAGGGTTGGGGGGATAGAAGGAATGACAGCTTAATAATCGCCGTCAGTCAAATGTACTAAAAATAACATCCCCATTCGCCATCCTCACTTTTGTGATGAGCACACCAGGGTTTCTGCTGGCTGAATAGCTGGCTTGTTGACTGACAAGGACAAATGTTTGCCTGGTGTTGGACAGACATACATAATTCAGATGAGAGCATCTGGGGGACGGCCTTCTTGCAAAACCCATCCCCACCCCCTTCTGCCCTAGCCACCCAAGACCTTCTTGAAATCCTCCCTTCAACCCAGCCATAGCAAGCAGGGGTCCTTACATGCCATGTCTCATCCAGGCCAGGTGTGGTCTGGAAGAATGGTCTCAATTGTGGTTCCAGGGTTGCCATGCTCCCAAACCCTTCATTGTTGTAACTTCCCCATGAACTGTCAGACTTCCTTATTGCTAAGAGTTTTTCCTCTCTATGCATAGCAGTATTGAGGATCCACTCCTCCCATCTCTCCCTCTCCCCCCCTCCCTTTCCCCCTCTCTTTTCCTCTCCCTCTCCCTCCCTCTCCTCTCCATATCTCTCTCATTCTATCTTCTTTCTCTCTTTTTCCCCTCCCTCGATCACCATCGCTCTCTTTCACCTTCTCTCTTTCCCTCTCTCTCTTCTTTTTCCTCTCCCTCTCTCCTCTCCATCTATTTCTCTCTCTCAATCTCTCCTCTCTCTCCATCTCTCTCTTTCTTTTTTCTCTCCATCTCTCTCTGTCCCTCCTCTCCACTCCTCCCTCTCTTTCCTCATCTCTCCTTTCTCCTCATCTCTCAGTCTCTCCCCATCTCTCCCTTTCTCTCTCTTACCTTCTCCCTTTCTCTTTCACTTTCTCTCACCTTCTCTTTCACTTTCTTTCACCTTCTTTCTCTTTCACTTTCTCTTTTACCTTCTCTCTTTCACTTTTTCTCCATTTCACCTTTTCTCTTTTATTTTTTTTCTCTCTTCCACTTAGATTGTCTCCAATGGCTAGCATGCTCTTCCCTCCTCAACTCTGCTTTTGAAATTTCCAGCTTCCTTCAAGGCTCAGCTCAAATCCTACCTTCTATAAGAGGCCTTTCCTGATTCCCCAATGAGAAATGACATCTTCATCAAAAAATTGTTTTGCAAACAATTTATATGTATGTTGTATGTGTTTTGAAGAAGTGTGGCATAGTAGGCAGAGTCAGAATCAGAGTCAAGAAGAGAAACAGGTTCAAGTCCTGCCTCAGACGCATACTGGTTCTGTCATCCTGGTCACTAAGCAACCTTGCTTTAATCTCTCTGTCCAGATAGTTTTTCAAGACTATAAATTGCAGAACAGTTGTCAATCTGCACTGGCAGAGAGACTTTTTCTCACTAAAACTCCCTATAATCAATGAAAGACAGGCAGAGATTTTCCTGGATTGGCACCTTCTGGTCACATAGGCTTCCTGACTATATGTGTGTGAATACACAAATGCACACGCATATAGGTATGTGTTTGTGTATGTACATATGTATGTGTGTGGAGGTTGGATGGATATATGTGCATACATTACATAAACTGAGTCTCTGGCTTCTAGATTCAAGTCCCAAACTCTACATGTTATCACAATGTGGATGGGGATGGAAGGAGGTAGTCAGGGGCCACAGAGCTAGAATCTGGGAAGACCAACATCATTGACTGATCCTCAGTTGTGGGAAAATTCCTATGAGGAATGAGACAAGAGAAAAAAATTCCTGTCCTTGGGAAGCTTCCAGCCTTAAAGTGAATTGGTTATACCGGATGATCTCAAAGGTCCCTCTCTGATTTTAACAATTCAAAATTCCTCAAAGAAATACCTTTGAGGAGTTCTCAGTGTGGAGGAGAGGAGACACAGTCCTTTTTTTTTTTCTGGGAAGGGCTGCTCTGTAAGGTAAACTCTATAGCCCCAGACCTGGAAGAACTGCTAGACTAATGGAGGAGCCATGGTCCCTAAGACAAGATGGAGAAGTCGAATAGAACTTGGAGCTATATGACTCATAAACTGAGCTGGCCAGGCTAGCCTATGACTAGACTGTAATTACCATGGGATACACCCGGCAATCTGGCTACTGATGCCATTGCCAGCCTGAGACTGCTCTCTCCAAAATTACCTATGACTTTTAAACTGATAAATCTAATGGCCTTTCCCCAGTCTTCATCCTTGGAACTTGTTGCAGGTTTGACACTGGCAACCACTCTGTCCTCCTGAACATGGTTATCTTCCTTGCCTTTCCTGTCACTGCCCCCTCCTGGTTCTCCTTCTACCTGTCTGACTGTTCCTTCTTAGTTTCTGTCAGCTCCTCTTGCATCTTCTACTCCCTAAGTATACTCTCTCTGTCTCTGTCTCTCTCTGTCTCTCTGTCTCTGTCTCTGTCTCTGTCTCTCTGTCTCTCTCTCTCTCTCCCCAAAATCTTTATTTTTAGTACTAATTTCTCTCCCGGACCCCAAGCTCACATGTCCATCTGCCTATTAGAAATGGATTGTCTCCAACTCAAAATATACAAAAGAGATCTGATTTTCTCTGCTCTCCATCCCAGGTCTGGCCTAACTCCAAACTGCTTCCTTCCTTCCTTCCTTCTTTCCTTCCTTCCTTCCTTCCTTCCTTCCTTCCTTCCTTCCTTCCTTCCTTCCTTCCTTCTTTCCTTCCTTCCTTCCTTCCTTCCTTCCTTCCTTCCTTCCTTCCTTCTTTCCTTCCTTCTTTCCTTCCTTCTTTCCTTCCTTCTTTCCTTCCTTCCTTCCTTCCTTCTTTCCTTCCTTGCTTCCTTCCTTCTTTGCTTCCTTTCATTCTTTCTTTCCTTCCTTTCATTCTTTCTTTCCTTCCTTCTCCCTTTCCTTCTTCCTTTTTTCTTCCTTCTTTTTTTCTTTCTCTTTTTTAAAAAATCCTTACCTTCCATCTTAGAATCAATGCTGTTGATTCCAAGGCAGAAAAATGGTAAGAGCTAGGCAATGGGGGTTAAGCTCAAGGTCACATAGTTAGGAAATGACTGAGGTCACATTTGAATCCAGGACCTCCTATCTTTAGGTCTGGCTCTCAATCCATTGAGCCACTTAGTTGCCCCACTCCCCATTTCTTTTGAAGATACTACCACCCTTCCAGTTATCTAGCTTACAACTTCAATATCAGTTTTTACTTTTACTTTTCCCTTGCCCCTAGATGAAAATAGTTGCAAAATCTATCTCCCCAATTCCTTCTCTCTACTCACATTGCCACTAAGCCCATCACTTCTCACCTGTATTATTTTGATAGTCAGAATGGGACCATTCTGCTAGCTAAATAGGTGTTCCTAGGAACTGGTTGCTGAATATCCACAGTCCTAGAAAGACAAGTTTTTCTTCTTTTACTCAGTCTTACAATGTGGAATAGGAAGAGAGATAAAATAGAATATAATGATTTTTCACAGTGTTCTTCACTGTCATCTTGCCTTAGAAAATCTGCAAAGTAGAATTCATGCCATGTACCTCTGCAGCGTACAGTTGATCAGGAAATCCTAAATCATCCTTACATAGAGAATTTTCTTTTTCCTTCAGTTGGGGTAGTTGGAATTAATGTCCCCAATATACAGGAAAGGCCAATGACAAGGTAGACACCAGGAAAGCATTCCAAACCAGGGGCTGATGCTCCTGGATCCTTATAGCAACTTCCCCTCTCTCTGGGTCCAACATCTTCTGAGCTCCTGAGGTAAATGTAGTAGCAGATGGAGGTTTATCGTTAGACAAATGAGGAAACTGAGGCAGAGTAAAGTGATTTGCCCAGGTTCACCCAGCTAGTGTCTGAATCCAGATTTGAACTCATATCTAGATGTCCCCACCCTCTACTAAGTTGTTAGTGTTCTCTATTCCTCAAATTACCTTATACTTGTCCAATAGTTTACATGGAGACTATACCAGCATAAATTTAGAGCTCTAAGGGAACCTAAAGGTCACATAGTCCAACCTTCTCATTTTACTACTGAGGAAATTTAAACCCATAATGGTTAAATGACTTGACCAGCCACATGGGTGATAAGGCAGAGCTAGGATTCTCACCTAGGTCTCATAACTACAATTCCATCACTCTTCCTGCTGAACCAGATGCTGCCCCATCCAGTAGACTAGAAGTTGTCTGAGGACAGGCTTTTGCTTTGTCTTTATAGAGTACCTAACACAGTTCAGGGCTAATAAAAGAGCCTTAAATGTTTGTTGAATATAATTGAAATTTTTAAAATGAATTCTAGAAATTCTTACTTATGCATTTAGACTTTCGTTTTCTCCATCTTTCTCCCTTAGTTTCCTAATACATGTTCTTGGGGAGAAACTCCCAAGTTTGTCTCTAATGAACTAAGAGGAAAGAGTATCTATCCCCACCTGGGTAAAGAGCAGGAGGATTAGGGAACCCCCTGGAGGCCAGGTGTGGCGGTTATCATTGTGGCTCCAGCCATTTTAATTACCTGGAAAATCTAGGTAAAGCCAGGGCTGGAAGAAAAATAAAAGCACATGATGGGGAGCAATTAGACAAAGTTTTATTTGCTGATCCCTCAGGACCTCAGGTTTTATCTCAGAGTCACCCTCAACCATTTCCTGATCTAACAATAACAACACATATACAGTGAAAAGTGCGTTGGTTCTGGAAAGAAGGAAACAGGTATTTATTAAGTGCCTACTATGTGCCAGGGATTATGCTAAGTACTTTACCAATATCTCATGACAGCCCTGGGAGGCAATATTTTTATCCCCATTTTATAGATGAGGAAACTGAGGCATGCAGCACTTAAGGAATTTCCCTAGGGTTACACAGCTAGTCAGTATCTGAGGTCAAATTTGAACTCGGGCTTTTCTGTCTCCAGGCTCAGCATTCTCACCATTGGACCACCTAGCTATTCTGGAGTCAAAGGACCTGGGTTTCAAATCCTCTTTACCTTTATGACCTTGAGCAAGTATCTTCCTGGACCTCAGTTTCTTTGTTTGTTTGTTTTTTTAAAACCCTTACCTTCCATCTTGGAATCAATACTGTGTATTGGTTCCAAGGCAGAAGAACAGTAAGGGTTAGGCAATGGGGGTCAAGTGACTTGCCCAGGGTCACACAGCTAGGAAGTGTCTGAGGCCAGATTTGAACCTAGGACCTCTCGTCTCTAGGCCTGGCTCTCAATCCACTGAGCCACCCAGCTGCCCCCTAATAATTATTCTTGATAAGTGCTATGATTTCTGTGCTGTTGAAGGACTAAGATTGTTATCAGTGGCCTCAAAATTTATAATCCTAAAGTGAAGGTTTGATCTCCCCATTGTAGTATTTGTAAAATAAAGGAGTTGGAGTTGCTGGCCTCTGAGGCCTTTCTAGCTACAGGTCTATGATTCATGCCCTTGGTTAGACGGGAGAGATTAGAAGCTCACAGCTGAATGGAGGAGAGTACAAGTTTCTCCCTGTTGCTTACTCCCAGTCTACTGGGGAGGGTGAAGATTTCGAGATGCAATGTACCTTAGAAATACTCTAGTCCAAGGGGGCTAGTATTGCCTCCAAGATGGAAGGTAAGAGTTTAAAAAAAAGAAAGAAAGAAATACTCTAGTCCAATCCAATCATATCAGAGATGCAGAAACTGAGGTCCAGAGAGTCATTTGTCTAATATGATTCTCACACAGATAGTAAATATCAAAGAAGGTTTAGAGGCTTTTTTATGTCCCTCCCAATCTTGAATCCTAGCATTTTATGGAATGGTATTTTCTTCTCTTTCTATATTTTCTAACAATAGATGTGCTGGGAACAAGGAAGAAATAAAAGATCCAGGACACTTCCTTCAAGGATCTTATGATCTAGTCAGGAGATAAACAAAACGCAGAGGAAGACCTCAACTAAGATGGCAATTTAGTATTTAGTATTTAGATGCTTTCTCGCATGAGCATATTGACATGGACTACAGGTTACAGAGTTGACCTTCAGGGCCAGGAGGAAATAAATAGAGAATGTGTTAGTTTTAAGGAGAGACTGAATGGTCTTGGTCAAGTCATCTAGCCTTGTCCACAAAATAGATGATTCATCTAAATGACCTGAAAGGTAATTGTGAGCTCCAATTCTATAGCACCTCTCTCCCAGGTTTGTTGTGAGGATCGAAACAGAAAATACCTGTAAATCATTTATCAAGTTCCTGGCACATACTGAGTGCTATGTAAATGTTAGTAGTGTTATTATTAAGTCCTGTGGTCCATATCTCCCCATTAGACTGGCAAAAAGCAAAGGGAAGGGCTTGCAATCTGTTTCATTAACATTAGAGATAGTTTGTGTCCTATATCAAATTAAGGGATAAGGAATGGGCTGCCCCCATCAGACCAGAGGCTGTGGCTCTTCAGTTCACATCTGGAACTCAGTTTTCACATCTATGCAATGAGAACACAACTCATCCCAATCATTCCTGAGTGTTCTGAGGCTTTCTCATGAAAGAGACATCCAACTTGAACCCATAATATTAGCTGATTAGTTATTCATTTTCTTGATGTTGAATGCTGTACTACATGCAGTGCCCATTGTATATAAGGTATAATAATAATAATAGTTCCCTGGAAAAGAACTGGAAACTGAGGGTTGCCCATCAATTGGGGAATGGATGAACAAGTTGTGACATGCTTATAAGGAATACTGTTAGGCCATGAGAAATGCTGAACAGGATGCTTTCAGAAAAACCTGGAAAGACTTATATGAATTAATGCAAAGTGACGTGAGCAGAACCAGGGAAACACTGTATATAGGAACAGAAATATTGTATGATGATCAACTGTGTAAGCTTAAACATTAAAATACAATAACTCCAAGTATTATATTTAATAATATTTATTAATAATAACAAAAATTAAAAGCTAGGGTAAAAGGGGAGCTAACTCAGCCAAGATCGGGAGAGAAAAGGGAGGGAGCTAGGGTGAAGTTACTGAACTATATACATGAGCAACAAATGTAAAGGTGAAGGTGAAGGGAAAGGGATGCTGGGAGATGAAGTCCAAGGGTACAAAATTTTCTAATTATACAACTGTGAAGGACTAAACTATTATCAGTAAAGCAAGTGTCTAAGATATCCACAAGGCACTCATGATAAAAAATGCTATCCATAGTCAAAGAAGAAACTGTTAAAATCTGATTGCAGATCAAAGCATGACATCTTTCACTCTATTTCCTTCATGAGCTTTTTAATGTATGAGTGATATGTGTCTTCAGTTGCAGCATGGGGAATATGGAAATATGTATGGCATGATAGTGTTGGTATAACCTACATCAGACTATTTACTTACTCTGGGAGGGTGGGAAAAGGGGAGAGAATGAAAAAATCTGAATCATAAAATGTCAGGAAGCAATTGTTAAAAATTGTTTCTAGTGGAATTAAAAAAATAAAAGAAAGTTTAAAAAATAACAATGCTAGTTCTAATTGACATAGAATCAGTGGCATAGGAAAATACAGAAACTCAGGACTAGAAGAGACTTCAGAAATCATTTAGTCCAACTCATACTTGAATAAGGGCACCATATGTAAACATACATGACAAGTGATCACCTAGTCTTTGCTTGAAGACTTTTAGGGAGGGGGAACTCTACCTCCTGAGGCATCCCATTCCACTTCTGAATAGGTCTAGTAGGAAGGAAAATTTTCCTTTTATGAATCCAAAATCTGCCCTCTTGTAAGAAACTCTCACTTATTTCTCCTCTTCTACCCTTCAAGACCAAAGAAAAAAAGCCAAATCCCTCTTCCATAGAATATCCTCTAGAATATCTGACAAAGTTCTATTGGTGCACTTTATTTTCATTTATTTATATAGTTATTAGATATATAAAATATATTATTTTATTTTATGTATAATTGTTTCCCAAGAAGCCTCTCAACATACATAAGGAACTCTATCTTGCAATAAAGGAAAAAATGAGCAAAAGTAAGCAATACAGTAATCATGTCCAAAAGGATCTACAACATTCTCTTCCTGTGGTTCTCCACTTTTCTACCAGCATATGTTTCATCATCTGTCCTCCAGGATCAAACCTAGTCATGGCATTTAATCATTTCTCCCCCAATAGTGATCAGCTATCTTTTAGTGTTCCTATGATTGACATTATTGTGGCTATTAGGCATATAATATTCTCTTGGTTCTGCTTTTTTCATTCTGAATCAGTTCATATCAACATTTCTCTGAATTCCCCATTTTCATAATTTCTTAGCATACAATAACATTCCATTCCATTCATACACCACAGTTCATCCAGCCAATTCCTGGTCAATGGGCACCCCATTTTGTTTCCAGGTTTTTTGCTCTATTTGACACAAATGGGATGTTTCTTTCTGTCATTGACCTCTTAGTGGCACATGACCAGGGGTGGGATCTTTGGGTCAGAGGTTACAAACAGTTTCATTGCTTTACAATGTGGAAAACCCTTTGATTTAAGGTCTTTTAAGATTTAGGTCATAAGTTTCACAAGGCAAGGACCTGGGTTGCTATTTACCTCTGTATTCTAGCTTATACATAGTAGGTGCTTAACAAACATCTAGAATTAAATTAAAGTAAATCCTTGGAAATCCTTGGCTTGTGCTGTGTGTTCAGAAAGATACGGTCCCTGCAAAAGCTTATAACTTAATTGGGGAGAAAAACTGGGACATAACATAAAAATACCAGGCAGTGGCAAGTTCAGAATGAAGCGACACACCAAGTTCTTAGGAATTCAAAGGAAGGAGGGATCCGTTCTACGTGGGCAGATCCTGGAATAAAAATGCTATCTAGCATTTACATGGCTCTTTAAAGTTTGGAAAACACTTTACATATTTTGTCTCATTCAAACTCACTCACAGCACCTGTCAGATGTGTGCCTTTAGCCCCTCTGTACAGGTGGGAAAGCAGAAGCTGCTAAGTGGTTTGCCAAAGACCCCAAAACTATTAAGTGACTGAGAGAGGATTCCAACTCGCATCCTGCGACTCCACTGATGGCTCTCTGGGCAACACCGTGCTGCCTCCGGAAGAAGTATTTGAGCTGAGCCTTGAAGGCTGGGGAAGATTTTGCTCAGCAGAAATAAGGGAACATATTTCCGTCTGAACAAAGGCTTGGAAACAGGCATGAGGATGTCAAATGTGGGGCGAGAGCGAGCAGCCAAGTCTAGCTGGGGCAGAGGGAGATGGAATTGGTTAGAAAGGGAAGCTGAGGCCAGAGCTGGGAGCACTGTGGGTGCCAGGCAGAGAAGGTTAGCCTTTATTCAGTGGGTGACAAGGAAGCTTTAGCCTGGTGCTTTAATACGGAAAAACTGGCTCCGTCTCCCCACTGGGGTGGGCTCATGGACATGGCAACGCCAGCTTAAGCAAGAGTTTATCTCCCTCCTCCCTCCTCCCCTCTCCAAACGTTGACCCTTTAGTGTCAGCATTAAGTCTCAAATCCTCTTTGAAGTCCCAGATGGGACATAATGGAAACAGGATCTGCCTCCCTTCTCCCCCCACCCCCCACCACCTGGATAAACAGGATTCCCTCCCCGGATGGACTTACTCTCCGGAGGACACAGATAACTGAATTACCTTCATCGGACTCACTTCAAAGCTCCCTTTCAGAGGAGACCTGGAGACCTTAATCAGACTGGGATGCTTTATCCGGGGAGTCTCTCCCCCTCACCCACCCCAACCCCTGTTGGCCACGGCTTCCCTCGTCCCTCTTCCCAGAGCCATAATCAGTGGCAGAGCTACCATCTGCTCTCTGTTAAAGGTATTGATAACTTTCGAGAGGGAACCGGAACGGGCACACAAAAGGAGCCCACAGGGAAGACCACGGCGTCGGGGAAGGGCTAGACCAAGGCTGGGGTGGGGGAGGGCACAGGGCAGCATCTGGACAGGGACTGGGACTGAGAAACCAGACGGTTCCCATCCTTGGGCTGTTGGACAGCAGCTGGCCCAGCAGGGAAGGTGAAGGAGTCCTTGGGATATTGGGGGCAGGGCTGTTTCTTAAAGCTGGGACACAGAGAGAGAAGTTTGATGCTCCCAAGTCTCAGCCTGGCAGTCACGAATCCCAATGTCTTCTCAGGGACCATGAAGCTACAAGGGGCTTAGAGAACACCTAGCTAAGGGGTTCATAGCCTTTTTTTTTTTAAATGTCATGGACTCTGGCAATCTGAGGAAGCCTGTGGACCTGCTGTCAGAATCATGTTTATAAATTCATAAAATAAAATATACAGGATCCCAAAGGAAAACAAATATATTAAAATAAAGATTCCCCCCCACCTAAGCACATAGGCCCCCCAAATCTATTCACAGACCTCCTGAGGTTAATAATCCCAG
The DNA here is from genome assembly GCF_027887165.1 of Monodelphis domestica. Lineage (NCBI taxonomy): Eukaryota > Metazoa > Chordata > Mammalia > Didelphimorphia > Didelphidae > Monodelphis > Monodelphis domestica. Next base: position 446,548,305 of record NC_077227.1, on the reverse strand, counting down.
TGACCTAGAGCACCTCCTCATTTTACAAGTAGGAAAAATAAATCCAAGTAGAACAAAAAGCCAGCTTCCCATCAAACGCCAGGATGTCAGAACTGGAAGAAGACTGAACATGATCAACTCATCCTCTTCCTTCCTCTAAACTCCCCTATTTCTGTACATAATAATAATAGCTAGCATTTATATAGCACTTTTAAGGTTTTCAAAGCACAATACTATCTCTTTTGAGCTTTACAACACTGGCCCTGTTTGAGATATGAGGAAACTGAGGCAGACAAGAAGCTATGTGACCTGTCTGGGGCCACACAACTAGTAAAAGCCCGAGGCTAGATTTAAATTGAACTATTCCTAACTCCAAGTTTACTACCCTATCCACTGTGCCACCTAGCTGCTAATGACATCCCAACCTCTTGGCCACTCAGAAGTGTGACTTCTCAGTTATTTTTTGAGGGTAGCTAGATGGTGAAGTGGATAGAGTGTCAGGCCTAAAGTCAGGAAGACTCATCTTTCTGAGTTTAAATCTGGCCTCAGACATTTACTAGCTCTGGGATCCTGGGCAAGTCACTCACTTAACCTCTGTTTGACTTGGTTTCCCCATTTGTCAAATGAGCTGGAGAAGGAAATAGCCAACCACTCCAATATCCTTACCAAGACAACCCCAAATGAGGTCACGAAGAGTTGGACAGGACTGAAAAGCAACTGAACAACAATGATCTTTGATGCTTTCCTCTCCCAGTGCTCAATCAGTCAATACATCCTGTAGATTCAAATCTCTAGCATCCAGTCCCCTTCTCTCCATCCATAGGTACCCACCCTAGTTTAGGCCCTCCTGATAGATATTCTTCTGGAGTAACTGGGATAGCTTCATAATTAGTCCCAATATCTCCAGCCTCTCCCTGATTCTGGTCCTGCTTCACAGAACTGTTCAAAGAATCTTCCCAAGGCACTAGTGATTCCTCTGTTAAAAAAAAGAAACCAAACCCCCACTGACTCTCTATTTTCTCTAGGATAAAATTCAAATGGCCTGGAATTAAAGAGCTTCCCCAGGCTGGCTCCAACTTACCCTTTGACTGATTTTTATATGATTCCTCTTCCATGCACCCTATTCTAGCCAAGGTGGACTTCACCTACAAACTATTCTCCAGACCACTCAAGCTGTCTCCTATCATCCTCACCCTGTAGCCCATGATGATTCTCCCTTTCTCTGAGGTTGGATTTGAACTCAGGAAGATGGGTCTTCCTGACTTCAGAAAGAAAGGAAGGAAGGAAGGAAGGAAGGAAGGAAGGAAGGAAGGAAGGAAGGAAGGAAGGAAGGAAGGGAAAGAGAGAGAGAAGGAAAGAGAGAGAGGAAGGAAGGGAGGGAAAAATGAATGAACAAACTCATGAACAAACAGGGCTTGGCCTGTGGAAGAAAAAGGCAATTCAGGAAAATTAGTCCTTAGGAGGAAGGGGGAGTCTTGGTTGGTGACAGGCTGGATCTGCAGATTTTGTGATAGTCACCTCTCTTTCAACAGTGCTACAGGGTACTGTGATAAAAAAGAATTCAAAATCATTTTGCTTTGAGAAATTTTTGATGCAATACAAGGTGGACAAACATTTATTAAGCACTGGGAGCAATACAGAATCTAGATATGACATGATCCTGGTCTTCATGGAACTTATTGGTAGGTTATATACATACACATATAGATGTATATACATAACTATCATGCACAATATTATAAGATGGATGCATTAGAGAATTACAATAATAATAACTCATTTGTCTAGATAACTTTAACATTTACAAAGCACTTTCCTCACAAACCCTGGGAGATAGGTAGTATACAGATGACTATGCCCATTTTGTTGATGATGAAACTGAGATCCAGAGAGGGGAGTTGATTTGCCTCTCCTTGATCATACAGATATTAAGTATCAAAACTAGGATTTGCACCCAGATTGTCCTATCTTGGTTCCAGAACTCTTTCCCCTCTGCCATGAAAACAAAATACTTTGTTAATTTTGAGAGGGAAAGTTGTTACCAATTGGAGTAGACAAGGAAAGCCAAGGAAAGCTTCCTGAAAGAAGGGGAATTAGATTTAGTATTTAGGAAATTGGACAGGGAGGCATCTCAATGGTTAGAGCACCAGGCCTGGAGCCATGAAGATTCCTCTTCCTGAGATCAAATCTAACCTCAGACAATTACTAGCTATGTGACCCTGGGCAAGTCACTTAACCCTATTTGCCTCGATTTCCTCATCTATAAAATGAGCTAGAGAAGGAAATGACAAACCATTCCAGTATCTTTACCAAGAAAATCCCCAGTGAGATCACAGAGTCAGATATAACTAACATGACTCAACAACAACAAAATTTAGGCAATTAGTAGCAATTTTTTTTTTAACTCTTACCTTCCATCTTGGAATCAATACTCTATATTGGTTCCAAGGCAGAAGAGTGATAAGGGCTAGACAGTGGGGGTTAAGTGACTTGCCCAGGGCCAGATTTGAACCTACGACCTCCAGGCATTCTCAATCCACTGAGGCACCCAGCTGCCCCCCAATTAGTAGCAACTCAATGAGCAAAGAGAGACAGGCATATAGTTCCAGGTAGAATCTCCTGAGGAAAGGCAGAGAGGGATTCAAGGCATATACTCTGAAGACAGGTAGGTGGCACAGCATCCAGGACACTGAACTTGGAGTAAAGGAATACATAAGCTCAAATCCAGTCCCAGATCTTTAATAGTTTTATGATCTTAGGCAAGTCATTTAACCTCTGTCTGCCTCAGTTGTGTAATCCATAAAATAGGGGTAATAAGAGCATCTACCTCCCAAGACTGATGTGAGAATGAAACAAGATATAATATTTTGCAAAGTGCTTTGTAAACCTTAATGCAGCATATAATGCTTATTATTATTACTACTACTACGCAGGATGGAAAATAGTTGCAGTTTGGCTGAAGTACAAGCGTGCCTGGAGGGAAAACAATAGGACATAAATTCATCGAGGTAAACTGCTATGGAATTGTTGAGGGCCTTGAATGCTGTCAAAGACTTGGAATGTCATTCATTAAGCTTTGGGAGCCACTAAGATTTTTCAAGCAGAAGTGAAATGACCCTACCAGTGTGTAATAAAGATTCTTTTTTTTAATAGTTCAGAAATTTTATTCTAATAGCTTTCATTACAATGTTTGTTTGTGGAAATTAGGAGAGAGAGGGAGGGTAGGAAGAGCTTCAAGGAGGTAAAATTATAAGAGCCAAGTAGCTGTACTAACAGGGGGACAAAAGAATGGAGAGGAGGGGATGGATTCCTGAGATGTCCTGGAGATAGACCCAAGAGGGGCTCATCCCTGACTTGAGATGACAGCTGAAGAAGTAGAAAGGGTCAAAAATAATCCACTGAGCTGGGTAGCTCAGTGGATTGAGAGCCAGACCTAGAGACAGGAGGTCCTGGGTTCAAATCTGGTCTTGGACACTTCCCAGCTGTGTGACCCTGGGCAAGTCACTTGATCCCCATTGCCTAGCCCTGGCCATTCTTCTGCTTTGGAACCAATACACAGTATTGACTCCAAGATGGAAGGTAAGGGTTTAAAAAAAAAGAAAAGAAAAGAAAAGAAAAGAATCCCAAAGTCAGGGTCAGCTGGGTGGTTCAGTGCTTAGAGAGCCAAACACAGACACTAGAGGTCCTAGATTTAGATACGTCCTAGCTGCATGACCCTGGGTAAGTCACTTAACTCCAATTTCCTAGCCCTTATTCCTTTTCTGCCCTAGAAACCATTCTTAGTATCAGTTCTAATACAGAAAGTAAGGGTTTAAAAAAGTGCTTAGCACAAGAGCCTGGCACATGTCAAGTGCTGTATCAATATTAGCCATTATGATTATGATGAGGAAGACACCCCTCGATAGGAGTAAAGACAATCCAGGGTGTCACTGACGTAGGACCAGGACTCTCTGTTCTAAGAGTTTGGCAAGCACAGGTGAGGATGTGGAATTTTGCTCAGAGATGGAAGAAATGACAATATTTCAGTAACAGAAAATAACCACTGTGTAATTAGAATCTGCTCCAATTCCCAGCATCCCACGTTCGTTCTCATCATTTTCTGGGAACCCACCTTTCTCTCTTTTCATGCAATCATGGCTAGGAAAATTCTTTACTCAGGCTTTTACTTTTTGTCTTTTACTTCAAGTGATTATTACTAAATCTTGTCAAATATAATACTTGGAGTTATTGAATCTTCATTTTAATCTTATACCATTTATGTGCTTTCTTCACAAGAATTTTATGAGGTAGGGATTGCAGGTATCACTAGCCCTATTTTACATAGGAAGCCACTGAGGCAGAACTCAAACCCAGGACCTCAGGGGCTCATTTCCCTTGGGTCAGTGTCCAAGTGGAAAGAGTTCTAGAGAGTCAATCTGGGTCCTAACCTCAGCTCAATCCATTACTAGTCACCTCTCTGAGGATCATCTGAGATTTTTCCCATCTATAAAATGGGAATAATAATCCATAGCCTCCTTCCTTTCCAAGGTGGTTGCCAGGAGTGAAAAAGGCAATGCATTCAAGAAGACTGGGACAGGACCAAAGAGCATCACCTAGCTACAAAAGTAAAAATCTCCATTCGCCTATCGGGATGAAGGTGTCTGCCTCAGCTTCCTTCCCAGGGTGGAGCGAGAGCCTTCCCAGATCCTGGCATCTTTTTCCTGGGCATTTTGGCCTCCCTGTCTCCCTGTTCTGCTCTGCCTGGGCCGTCACCGCACCCCTCAGTCCACTTGAGAGCCAACACCACCCAAGGGGAAAATCTTCATGGTTTCTGTCCCATTTCCTCTCCAGTGCCAATATAGGCCGGAGTTCAAAGTAATTGCCGCTCATTGAATGGATGGTGTGATTTGTTTTTTTATCTGTTTAATTTTTTTTTTAACAGATAGATCCCTGCAGTTTACTTTTTAGCAGCCTCTTATGGCATCTTTGGATTGGGCAACAAAGGCAGCCTTTTTTGCCCCTGCGGGGGGTCCAATGAAGAGCCTGTTCAAAGTGCCGCAGAATTGGAATCAGGACTATTGGCCACCTCACCGCCATTGTCTTTCTCTGTGTCTCTGTTCCCCATTGTCGGGAGTCGCCATAACTGAATAGCAGTGCTCACAAAGCAGACCGACATGTTCAAAGTAGGCAACAGATGCTTTATTAGAAGGCAAACCTTTCTCTCTGCTCTATTCATTTCATCCCTTCACACACAGGTTTCCAAGGGGAGGGGGAAATGGCCTTGAAGTGCTTTTTTTTTTCTGTTGTTTTTTTAAAAAAAATTAAGCCAATGACGGTATTTTTAAAACAGACCTTAATCTCCAACCTTTCCAGCCTCACGTCAGCTTTGGAGCTGCTAGGAGCCAAGGGGGATTCACACCCTTGCAGGCCTCATATGTCTCTCCTGGGGGGCAGGTCCCCCCCCCTCTTTCATGGATATTTGGATCATTTTTACAGACTAGCAGGAGCAGAGATATCCTGCCCTAGAAAAATGCCATTCTTGATGGATCTCTACTTCCTAAAGAGATCTTTTCTGGGCGGGGGAAGCGGGGGAGGAGGGACAATGCTGTCCTTTGAAGAAAGTGACTCTCCATTTCCAGATGATACAGTCAAAAGAACAGTGGGCCAGGGGCAAAGGGTCTGCCTCCGACTCGCTGAATGACCTTGGACAAGTCCCTTACTCACTCTTAGGACTCAGTTTCCTCATCTATAAGATGGTAGGGTGGAAGAGTAGAGTAGATGATCTCTAAAATCTCTTCCAGATCTACTATTCTATGATTTTAGCTTGCCCTTGGATTCCCATCTGGGCAGAGAGCAGCCTGGTTTGGGACTTGCCTGTTTACCGTCCTCTCACTGCCACCTCCAAACTTTTGGCTAGTCTTCCTTCATGAGTTCCCCATGCGTTCCCCTAATCCAAGGAAAGATAGCCATTTCCACTTCTTAAAGGGGAAAAAACGGAGGGCCAGAGGTCAAATAATGGAAAAGCAAGGATCGAATCCCAGGTCTCTTGTTTTCCCTGGCTGGGGAAGGGCAAGGGCAAGGTCTGGAGAGAGCTACGACTGTGAAAAATGAATCAACCCATTTGAAACCAGTCACTGAAAGAAGCAAGGGCTAGCTCAGTGGCACAATGGAGGCAGAGAAAACTTGAGCTTGAATCCTGCCTTGGACACTGACTAGCCATGTGATCATGGTCAGGTCTCAGCCACAGCAGCCAAGTGGCACAGTGCCAGGCCTAGAGTCGGGAAGACTCATCTTCCTGAGCTCCAATATGGCCTCAGACATAGCTGTGTGGACCCAGGCAAGTCACTTAAACTCTGTTTGCCTCAATTTCCTCACTTATAAAATGAGCTGCAGAAGAAAATGGCAAACCACTCCAGTTTTTTGTTTTTTGTTTGTTTTTTTTTGGTGAGAAAACTTCAAATGGGGTCATGAAGAATCAGACATAACTAAAATGACTGAACAACAGAAAATGAGAGGGCTGGACTCAGTAGCCTCTAAGGTCCCTTTCAGTTCTAAATCTATGATTCAGTGGATGCATTAATGGGCAGGGCAAAAAGTGGGGGACACGCCAAAGGAAGGACGTGAACTCTCCATCAGGAACACAGAGAAACAGACCCCGGGCAAAGTTCCTGCTCTTTGTGTCTTGGTTCAGGGTGCTGGAGTAGATGATCCCTAAGACCCCTTCCAGCTCTAATGATCTATATTTCTATGACTGACCACTCATCCTCAGGGATGGGGAAGAAGGAAAGGAGGAGGCAAGAGAAAAATATGAGAGTTAAGAGGAGACTCATTTAATAGAAAATTGAATGACAGTGAAATCAAGGTCGTGAGTACTTGATACAGTCATTTTCTTCAACCTTCAATAACTGTGAAGGTCAAATTGCTACCTTAGTAAAATTAAATCAAGCCAGCAAATCTTCACTAAGCACCTACTATGTGCTCAACCCTTTGTTAGGACCAGTGGTTGACATGGGAGAAAGAGACATGATCACTGCCCTTTTGGAGCTAATTGTCTATTTGGGCAGAAACTACAAACATACATAACAACATCATAAGAAACAATTCAATAGGATCTGTGACTGACTAGCTGCTCAAGATGTAGCTGGTACAAAAAGTGCTATGGGAAGTCAGAGAAAGCAGAGGACTAGAGGATTAGGAAAATCTTTTGGAAGAAGTGGGGTCTTTTTTTTTTTAATTCCAACTCTTACGTCCCATCTTAGAATCAACACTGCATATTGGTTCCAAGACAGAAGAGTGGTAAGGGCTAGGCAATGGGGGTTAAGTGACTTGCCCAAGGTCACACAGCTAAGCAGTGACTGAAATCATATTTTAACCCAGAAAGATGAGTCTTCCTAACTCCTGACCTGGCACTCTGTCCACTGTGTCCCCTATCTCCCCACACCCTGAAAGAGCAAGAGTAAAAACGCATCATGGAACACAAAGGGAAATGGTAGAAGTTAGAAAATATGGAGTGTCCCTGCCCTCCAGAAGCTTACAATTTAAAACAGACCCTCCCACAAGAGGTCTCTAGAATCACAGGAATTTAGATCTCAGAGAAATCATCTAGACCACCTCCCTCATTTTACAAATAAGGAAATTTAAGCAGATTAACCAAGGTCAAATAGGTAGATTCAAACCCCTAATCTAGACCAGAGACCTCCAATTAGGAAAACACGTCGAAATACTAATCCATATTTTTTAATAGATAGGAATATTCAACTTTGATCAGGGCCTTGAGGTCCAGAAAGATGAGTGCTTTTGACATCTACAATGGGCCACAAATCAGTTCAAGGCTTGTGGATGCTTTGTGTTCATTTACTGGATAAAGGGCAGACTCCTGGCCATCACTGGGATAGACAAAGGAGATCAGGGATCTCCTTCCCAGAGTCCTGAAGGGGCATACTCAGCAGGTGCCAAGAACCCAATGGATGTGTCCAAATTTATTTCCTAAAGGTGAAAGGGAAGAAACCAGGACTCAGGGGAAGGGCTGGCTTGTCTCACAGTCTCAACTCCATTTTACAGGGAATGATTTGTTCACTCCCCATTCCTAAAGGGAATTCCATTTCAGTGTTAAGACTAATGAGACTAGTTTAATCTCATCCCCACAAACAAATCAGCTTACGCCTAATGAAATCTCATTTTTCTGTAAATTAATGCACAGAGGAAACAGTTGAATGTAAACAAACTTGTAGCATCTACTGTTTAGAGACCATTGACTTTCAAATCAGCCTGCTTCTCAAACATGGCACGTCAGAAATATAGTCAAAATGCAAATGTAGCATAAACGACTCTATAATAAATGCTCATTCAACATTTATTCTTTCTCAAATCATCTTTTAAAGCTCTTTCATGCTAATGTCTAGAAGATGTGACATTAGAAAAAATTGCTTTGACATGCTAAGGGGTTCCAAGATTAACAAAAAGAGAGAGAACAAGATAAAGGGTTCAGAAGACCTATTTCAGAGGAATTATTACTCCCTTTGAAAGTCTTCCAAGGTTGCACTGCAATTCAGCTTGTTGGCATACATGTAAATGAAGCACTACAAAAGTATTCGGCTCAATTCGACTTGAATGGAAAAGCTCTGGGCCTACTGTAAAGGATGAGGAGAAAGGCCAAACTTCAGGAAACTTCAATAATGGCAGTGGGCTCTCAAGAGCTGCCTTTTCTTGAGGACATAAGTAGAGAAAAGCCCTCCCTAGCCACAAAAATAACAGAGGAGAAATATCAACTGTGGGAATTAGCCAGGTAATTCCTCCTAGTTGGGTAGCGGATCAGGAGGATTTTTCTATGGAGAGGAGAACCACAATGGGAAAGGTGAACTCCTATGACAGAGCAATCAATTCTCTTGGAATCATAGATGTGCTATTTATAGCTGCAACGTTCTTTAAGGGTTCAGAAACTTTTTCCTGTGAGGTAGATGAGTATTTGGGTTATTCTAGTTTAATCTCATCCCCACAAACAAATCAGCTTATGCCTAATGAAATCTCATTTTTCTGTAAATGCACAGAGGAAACAGTTGAATGTCCATTTTCAGTATGATGAAATTGAGGCTGTGAGAAATTAAGTGACTTGCCAAAGTAGGACTTGAACTCAAGTCATCTTGACTTAGTGGTATGGACTGCATAATGGATAAACCATTGACCTCCAAGTCGAGAATGCTATCATTTTTATTCATAATCAAAAGAATAGTGGGTGATAAGAAGTATTCATCAGATACTAGATATATATATATATTCTGTTTGGTTTGTTTTTCCAGAGGAGCAACTTTGTTTTTCTAATGAACAAGAGATTAAAATATCTCAACTATAAAAAGGTCTTTACAATTTATGAGCTGAAGAACTTGTTATATTGCCATTATGATGACTGGTTCCCTATTTATTTGCATGCAAAAAAACCCAAGACCTCATGAAAAAGCAAAAATAAAAATGAGATTCAGAAAAAAAAAGAAAGAAAAATTAAGTGACTTGTTCTAATAATAAATTGACTAGGACTAGAATGCAGCTCCTTAGACATGAAATCTAGGATACTGTGTTTTGTTTTGTTTTTAACTCTTACTTTCTGTCTTAGAAACAATACTGAGTGTTAGTTCCAAGGTGGATTATTGGAAAAGGCTAGGCAATTGAGGTAAAGTGACTTGCCCAGGGTCATACACCTAGGAAGTATCTTAGATAAAATTTGAACCCAGAACCTCCAGTCTCTAGAACTGGCTTTCTATGCACTGAGCCACCCAGCTGCCCCCAAATCTAGGACTTTTTTTTACTATACCATACCACCTTAACCTTAAGACCTTTTAGTCCAGCTCTTATTTTTATAGCTGAACAAAGTCCATAAAGATCAAATGATCTGTCCAAGATAAAAGAAACTAGTTAAAGGCAGAGTTGTAATTTCTATTTGGTATACTTTGAAATGTATATAATGCTCTATAAATGGTAGGCATTTTTGTTGTTGATGAGATAATAGTGGACAAAAGTAAGGCAGGCATATTATCAGTGGCCAGACCACAGGCAGGCTAGTGACCAACTATTATGCCAGGGACAGGGCAAAGGCACTCCCCTCCCCTGACTCTAATAAAGATACAAATGTCATAGTACAGTAGAATGGCTCAAATACTGAATTTACCCTCTATGACCCTGGAAAAGTCACTTACCCACTCTGAGCCTTAATGTCTTCAATTGGTAAAATGAGGAAGGCAGACGAGATGATTTCTAAAGTCCTTCCAGCTCTAAATCTATGGCCCAAGTTATAAAATGGGGCTTTAAGAAAATGTCTTCCTTTCCACCTCCCCGGTCCACCACATCTAAGCTGAGAGAAACTTAGGTTGGTAGTTACATCATCTACTCCAGTGGTATGAAAATCAAATAGAAATAGGGCCACTAAATACATAAAGATCCTGGTGGTCATGTTTGGGCTGAGAAGACCACATACTAACATTACCTATGTTCTATTGAATTTTTGTTTATTTTAATAAATATTTCCCAATTACATTTTTTTTTATAAACCCCCACCTTCCTTCTTAGAGGCAATACTATTAGCTCCAAGGCAGAAGAGCAGTAAGGGGTAGGCAGTGGGGGTTAAATGACTTGCCCAAGGTCACACAGCTAGGAAGTGTCTAAGGTCAAATTTGAACTCCAAACCTCCATCTCTAGATCTGGCTCTCAATCCACTGAGTCACCTATTTTCTCCCTCTTCCAGATATTCTTGTCAGGACATGACATAAGGCTAAATGTACCAAGTCCTAGAACATGACAGAACCTCATAAATGAGGACCCAAACACCAAGAGTGCCTCCCCCTCCCCAATCCAATGACATATTAATATGGTTAGGTTCCTTTTGGGAGTCCTGTGAGGCAAATGTCCCATGTAGCTGTGCATCTAATACTTCTACCCTACAGAAAGAATTATTGCTCCAAAGTTGCTGTTACCACTCACCTATAGTTATTACGCCCTTGCCTCAATAACAACTAGATTTCCTCTTTTATGGGGTTCAGGACACAGAGGACCCCGCGTTTAATTATTATATGATTTATTAAAGAGTTTCAAAGTGAAAAGAGACTTAGAAATCACCTCATCTAACCTGAAGGTAAATTTCATTGTGTGTGTGTTTTTTTTTTCAGCTCAGATTTCCCCCAACTCTACCCCACTGACAAATGCAAAAGCTTCCAACTCAGCCCAGACTTTTATTTCCTGGATAACTCTCTTAATCGCTCCAATTCCATTTGTAAAGCTGGTCTCATTTACATTTAGCAAGGCTTACAGTATCTTTTATGCTATTACATCAAAGGTTTTGAATTTGATCACAAGTGCTTGTAATATTCATTGAGCTGCATTTTACAGCAAATTAAATGAGCTAATGGATGACATTCCCTATCACCTAAGTGTCTTAGAACTTACTAGGCTCCATTCTTCAAGCTTAGACTTTTAAAGTCATTCCCAAGACTGAAGACCTTCTCTAATCTCATCTGCCCACTATATTACATTATCCGCCTCTGATCCCCCTCTCATTTTGGCTTCTTTGATTTTTTTTTTGTTCCCTCCCTGCTTTTCCCTAAGCAGCATGGCACAGTGGGGAAAGAACTGGCCTTGAAGCCAGGAAAACCTGGTCCAAGACTCACCTCTGACACATACTGTGTGGCTGTATGGACCTGGGGACATGATTGTTTGACCTTCATACTGGAAGAGGACCAAGATGGCATCACTGGTGACATCTTTTGACTCTGAGCATAAATTGGATGTAAGTGAGGCAGAGTTACACAAAATTATCAACCTTACTCTCTTTTCCAAAATCATCGAAGTCTAGAGGCAAGACAAAAGGCAGAACCAGTGGAAATGGCCCAGGATGCAGTGGATGACCTTCACTTCTCTAATGGCGAAGGGCTACATAGCATGTGCTTCGGTTGCCTTCATATCAGATGAAACAAATTGTTCTCATCTGCCCATTCCATTGGAGGAAGTTCTCACATGCTTGGGGTAGAAATCTCCTAACTCACTGATGGATTTGAGGCTGTGGTTTACCCTCCATTGGTTTAGCCCATCTACTGAGATGCTTCATGGGGTATAGCTGCTGTGCATACCTCAGCTTCTTGGAGCCAAAGGTGAAAGGTAGATAGCAAAGTTGGATGAGCAGCCCTGAAAAGGGCTGGCATACCCGCACATACCCAAGACCCTGGGCAAGGTACTTAGCTTCTCAGAATTCTAGGCAATTCTCTAAGCCTATAAACTGCAGAGAAGGTGTAGACCTGCACTGGGAGAGAGGAATTCCCCATCACAATGAAATCGCAAGTCCATTCCCTTGCCTGCCTTTCCCATGCCTCCAATTTCCCTTGAATTTCCTCTCTTCTCATAATAATAATGCCTTCTTTTTGTAAAGCATTTTCCTAATGATTTCATTTCTGTTATCTCATTTTGCTCTCACAATAGCTCTGTGAGATCACTGTTATTATTTGACAAACAAGGAAATTAAGGTCGAAGAGAGGTTAAATGACTTACCCACAGTCACAGAGAAATCAACAGAGCCAGAGCTGGGGTGCAGGTCTCCTGAGTCCCAAGCATCATCATCATTGAGCAAGAACAATTACAAGCATTTACTCAGTGCCTATTAGATATAAAGCCTTGGCAAAGGGGTTAGGGACAATGAAGAAGGTTTTCAGTCTAGTAAGGGAATTAAGGCATGTCTAATTGAAATTGAATGTTTTAAGATGGCACAGACCATGAATTTGCATCCTTACTCCTTTGCTTATTATCTGCATGATCTAGGAGCTCCTTGAAAACAGTAACAATTTTTGTGTTTCTTTGTATCCTCAATATTTGTCACAATGCCTTGTATATAGTAGATTCTCAACAAATTCATTTTGCCCAATATAATAATCACCTATATGGACTTGTTTCCTCTTCTGTTAGATGTTAAGTGTTGGACTAGACCAACCCCAAGAACCCCTCTGGCTTTAATCTGTGACCCTGCAATACTTAGTGTCAAAGGAGGTGGTGGGCATAAACAAAGTATTAAAAGGAGATAAAATTGTGTTGAGATTTCAATGAACTGAGGGATACTTCAGAGAAGGCTCTCTGGAGAAGGGAATTCATTTGGGGAAGGGTTAAAAGATGGGTAAGATTCAGGCAATCAGAGAAGGAAGGATAGGCATTCTTGGAGGTAGGAGAGAGAGGAGAGAGGAGAGGAGGAGAGATGAGGGGAGAGATAAGAAGGGAAGGAAGGGGAGGGAAGGAGAGGAGAGGGAAGGGGAAAGGAGAAAAGAAAGGAAGAGGAGAGTGAGAGATTATCTCATTTGATCTTCACAGGAACCACAGTACCTTGTAAGAACTGTAGTCTCTAGGATCATTGGCTCATAGATTTAGAGTTGAAAGGGACTTTGGAGGCCAGCTAGTCCAATGCCCTCATTTTTCAGATAAGTAAACTGAATCTCAGAGAGGAAGTTAAGTGACTTGCCAGTGATCATTCATCTAGTATCAGAGGCAGAATTCAAACTGATATCTCTCCTCATTCTAAACTTGATATATATGAAAGAGAATTCTTTACTCTGTTGTCTATCCTGAGTTAACACTAACTTAAGTACCTCACTAGATTGTGAAGACAGGATTAACTCTCCTTTGTCTACCTTTTGATTGAATCAACACAAGCTTGAACTAGGTGGAGGAGCTTGCAAACCATTTAGTGAATTCATACCCTCAGAAACTCACTCCAGAAGGCGAGATTTAGAAAATTCACATCCTTAGGTGAGAACTTAACCTTCAGAAGGTGAGAACTTAAGCTTTAGAAGGTGAGAAGTTGATCCTACAGACACTGCCCCCTGGGAAGTGTTAGATAAATTTGGAAACTGTGATTGACCCCTGTGAAGAGAGGCAGGGACAAAAAGTCACCATAACTCCCTCAGAAGAGATTGTCTTTGAGAAGATAGTCTGAAGAGATTGTCTTTTGGAGATAGTCTTCTGACTGGGGAAAGTCTTTGAGGGAGCTCTGTTGGAGACTGCAACTTGGATCATGGGCTTGGAGCTCAGCTTCAATTTAGACTCTGACTCCTGGACTACTTCATTGGGTGAGTGAAAAGGCTGACTCCTTTCCTACTTTCCTAAGAGACTAGCTTCCATCTTGGAGGAGGCTACATGGTTATTCACCACCAGTCTTCCTGGTTAAGAGCTAATTCATCTCTGCCTGGATTAAGCAGACCCAGAACAAAACATTTAGGTTGATAGGATACATCATTTCTCTATTCCCCTCAAATTTCTCTTCTTTATTGTTTCCTCCCTATTTGCAAATAAATTTCTTACTCGAGATTTAATAAATATTGGCAACCACATAATTGCATAAAATTATTGTCCAACCATTACTTTTTACCTTTACATATAGTAGGGAACATCTTGCTATATAGTGGGGAGGGTCAGAAAGACCTTGGTCTGAATCCTATTTGAGTCTTGAATTAAAGGACAATTCTCTTTTCCTCCCTCAGACTCAATTTCTTCTTCTGTACAATGAAGATAATACTTTCCTTCCAAGGTTGTTGTAAAGATCGAATCAGACATATATATATATATATATATATGTACATATATATATATATATGTACATATATATATATATAGCATTCTGCAAACCTTCTCAGGTAAGGGATAGGAGTTGAACCAAACTTGTGATTTCCTCAGTGCAGGGAGCGTCTACTGAAATATTCCCCTGCTCAGCCACTTAAAGATTTAGAGAGTTGCCTAGGAGTACTGAGAGCCTAAGCAAATGCAAAATCAAACAACCAGTATGGGTTAGGGGCAGGATTTGAACCTAGCTGCTTCCAAGACCAGCTTCATTACTCCACAGTTGCCTCTCCTTGCAAATTATAAAACATGCACCAGCATCACTTGTTGTCACTGAGAGGAGCCGAGGACTTTTCCTTTCTGCTACCTTCATTGTCCCCTTGCCCACTTCTCACTAGGTGCTGTATGCCCACTGCCAACTGGATACTGACTTCTCTCTCTTCATCTCAGCTGGAGGTATCTCTAAACCCTGGCCCTTGGACTCACTGTTCTTTTGCTCAGGGACCATCTGTCTGCCATTATTATTCAAGGTCCCCAGGATCTTGCCATCTGCCCATTTACTTTCTCTGAAAGAATCTAAACACTACTTGGCCTTTCCATCTGCCATGAACTGTACATAAACATCTTGCTGTTGTTGTTGTTGCTGTTATTCAGTCATCTTAGTTATGTCTGAATCTTTATGACCCCATTTGGGATTTTCTTGGCAAAGATACTAGAGTGGTTTGCCATTTCCTTCTTCAACTCCCTTTATAGATGATGAAGCTGAGGCAAACAGGGTGAAGTAACTTGCCCAGGGTCACAGAACTAATAATTGTCTGAGGCTGGATTTGAACTCAGGAAGAGAAGTCTTCCTGACTTCAGGCCCAGCATTCTATCTACTTCACCACCTAGCTGCCCAACATAAACATAAGGCTTCTTTTATATGTTGTCTACCATTAGTTAGAATGTTAACTACTTGAAAGCAAGAGTCATCTCAATTTTCTACCTGTAACCCCAACACTAAACTCAGCACTCAAAGGTAGTAAAAGCTTAATAAATGCTTTTCCGTGTCATTGCTATAGCATGCTGCCAGCTTGGCTTAAGTATTTTTTTAAAAAACCCTTACCCTTCCATCTTAGAACGAATACTGTGCAATTGGTTCCAAGGTAGAAGAGTGGTAAGGGGGGGTCAAGTGACTTGCCCAGGGTCATAGCTAGGAAGTGTCCGAGGCCAGATTTGAACCTTGGATCTTCTGTCTCTAGGCTTGGTTCTCAATCCACTGAGCTACCCAGCTGCCCCCTTGGCTTAAGTATTAACGGACAGTTGGGGAATAAGGCTAGAATGATAGATTAGAACTACTTGATTGTTAAGGATTTTGAATGAGGAAGAAAGAGATATAGATTTTCTCCTATATGTAGTTGGGAGTCCTTGAGACTTAAAGACTTTGAGAGCAAGGAGGAAATGTCTGTGTTGATAGAATTTCCGAAGAAGACCCTGGAAGGAGTATGAAGGAGTTCAGTGATCTTCCCACCCTGCCATGCCATCTCAGATTGCTATTTTAAGAAGATGAGTTCTAATGCCTAGAACCTCTATAACCTTGAGTAAATCACTTAAGTTCTTTAGGTCTCAGTTCCTTATATGCAAAAAGAGGGGATCAGACTAAATGGTCTTTAGAGCTAATAATGATATGAGAGTCCATGTCTCCTAGAAAAGGCTAGATTAGTCCATCATCTCATTTAACCTTAAAATTCATATGAAGTTTCACTCTTTTATCTTAGATAGTTTCCAGTCTCATTTTGGTAAAGATTGAAGTCCCAATCATCCTTCATTAACCTTGACTTCTTCCCATCATGATCCTGCCTCCTAGACAACAGCTCTCTCTTTGCTCTGCCCCTATTCTAAGTGAAAAAGGAAAGCTTATCACTGGAAAACTTATCACTTACTTCCACAACAAAAGTTGAAGGACTTGGTAGTATTGTTTAATTGTCCCACTCCTCATTTATTAAATCAATCCTTCAACTCTTTTCCTTCCCTCAAATTGCCCCAAAACTTTATGTTGATTTAAAAAAAAACAAAAAAAAAACAAAACCTCTTACTTTCTCTCTTAGAATCAATATTAAGTATCTGTTCCAAGACAGAAGAGTGGTATGGGCTAGACAATGGGGGTTAAGTGACTTATCCAGAGTCACACAACAAGGAAGTGTCTGAGGCCAGCTTGGACCCAGGATCTCCCATCTCTAGGCCTGGCTTTCTTTCCATTGAACCACCAAGCTTCTCCTGTATTATTGATTTTTGTTGATCCAATCTTGAGAAATTCCCCGTTAGAAGGGTCCAGTCCTTCTTTGAATCCTTTCTTTGGGACCTGGAGGATATTTTCAAACCTGAAATCATGGAAGTCACCCATAGCACTGAATCCAGGGACAGAAAAAACAATAGACTTTTAACTCCTTTTTCACCCAGGTATTTGAATCAAATCTTCTCTGGCATCTACCTTCCTTTTAAAATGAAAGCTAGAGATGCATAGTAATATAGCCTGAAGTTTAGATTACACATAAGAGGGAGAAGAATAGAAAGACGCCACTGCCTCCCAGGGTGTATTTCTGTAGCACTTACAAGGTGTATTTCTGAAGCACGTTAGGAGCCATCTGCCTAGCTAACAGAGGTTCGCCTCATGTGGAACCACAAATCACAGTGCCAGGAGAGCTGCCTTATCCAGAGTTCTTCTCAGCAATATGTCCACCATTTCTCCATTGGAACTGTCTTTGGCAAAGAGATACCAGAGTCACCTAAGTTAGCTTTTTTTTTTACCCTTACCTTCTGCCTTAGAATCAATATTGATTCCAAGGCAGAAGGGCTAGGCAATGGGGGTTAAGTGACTTGCCAGGGTCACAGAGCCAGGAAGTGTCTGAGGTCAGATTTGAACCCAGGACCTCCTGTCTCTAGGTCTGGCTCTCATTCCCTGAGCTACCCAGCTGTCCCCTTATGTTAGCTTTTCAGGCCCTAATATGATGGAAATGTTTTTTTTAACCCTTAATATACTGCATTAATGTGAGTTATTAAAGAAATGTAGAAGGAGCCATTGAACAACATTTAAGAATCCTCATCTTGTATCTCCAGCCAATTTTGTGTCAGGCTAATCAATGCTACCAGTCCCTCAGTACTAGAGCTCTCATAATCCTTTATAACTTTCTGCATAGTTACCTGTTTATATATTTAGATTGGCAGGGTAAAGATCAAGTCTCATTCCTCCTGTATCACTTCATGCCACATAATAATAGCTAATATTTATATAGCATTTATTCTGTTCCAGGTGCTTTACAGTCATCATTTTTGTTTTTGTTTAAAACCCTTACCTTCTGTTTTAGAATCAATACTGGGTTTTGGTTCAAGGCAGAACAGTGGTAAAGTCTAGGCAATAGGGGTCAAGTGACTTGCCCAGGGTCACACAGCTAGGAAGTATCTTTGGTGAGATGGCGCTCAATCCACTGGGCCACCTAGCAGCCCCTCTCTTTTGATCCTCATGATCACTTTGGGACATGGGTGATGTTATTACCCCTCCTTTACTTGTTCGTCTCTTGCTCCCATATTTTTTAGCATGATGTTTTTGGCAATGTTGTCAGATGCCTTCAACAAGGATGAAAACAGCATCAAGATCAGCTTCCACACTGATGGTAAATTATTTAACTTGAAAAGTTACAAGCCAAGACTAAAGGGCAAGGACAGTTAGTACATGAATTTCTGTTCACAGAAATTCAACTTAATTCACTCATTGCAGCCTCTAAGACTGAGGTGCAACAGAACATGATAATTCTCTGCTGCTTGTGCCAACTTTGGTCAGACAATTAACACCAAGAAAACAGAGACTCTCCACTAGCCATCACCACCCCATCCATATGTGGAACCATCAGTGACAGCAAATGGAGAAATTCTGAATGCTGCGGGTAAGTTCACTTACCTTGGCTGTACATTTTCCGGGGATGTCCATGTAGATGATGAAGTGGATGCATGCTTTTCCAGAGCAAGCTCAGTGTTTGGGAGGCTCCAAAGGAAAGTGTGGAAGAGAAGAGATATTAGGCTGCCCACCAACCTGAAGTTCTAAAGAGCCATCTTGCTGACCTCATTATGATGTGCCTGTGAAACCTGGACAGTAGACCAGTGCCATGCCAGGAAACTGAATTGCTTCCATCTGAATTGTCTCAGGAAGATTCTGAAGATCAGCTGGCAAGATAAAGTACCTGACACTGGGATCATTTCTCAAACTGAACAGCCAGGCATTCATACTCTGTTGCAAAGAGCACAACTCTGATGGTCCAACCACACTGAATACCAAACACACATTTGCCTAAAAGACCATATTTTTTGAAGAATTCATGCAAAGCAACCATTTGCATGGAGGTCAGAGAAGCAATACAAGGACATTTTCAAGTTCTCTCTGAAGAACTTTGGTATCAACTATGAGACATGAGAAACACTGGCACAGGCCCATTATGCATGCCATGCCCACATCAAAGAAGACATTGTCCTCTATGGGCAAAGCAGAATTACGGTAGTACAAAAGAAGTGCGAGATGCGCACGTTTAGAAACATCCTCAGCCCAAATGTTTATACTGGAGACTTGTGCTCAACCAGTGGGAGAGCCTTCCAAACTCGTATTGGCCTGATCAACCTCACAGATACACTGTATGTTGTCCTTTTGGTCCTCTTCAAGTATAAAAGACAACAGCCACTATCCCCATTTTACATTTAAGGAAACTGAGGCAAGTGTCTTTCCTAGGGTCATACAGCTAGTAAGTGTCTAAAATCAGATTTGAACACAGATTTTCCTGACTCCAGATTCAATGCTCTATCCACTGCATCATCTAGCTGCCTAGAAGATACTCAAAGAACACTTGAATGAATGAATAAATGAATGATGAATGAAAGATTAACTTTTATTCAAGGAATAAAAAATGTGAGGAGTCAACTTATTTCCATATGAATGAAAATAGAACCCCAGTATAGAATCTAGTCAATAGTCATTAATCTTGAATGAATGTGGCTAATTTCCATACTTTGATGGATCCATGTCCATCTTCTCACTCATGGTCCAGATGCTGACCCTGCCATACCTTCCAATTCTATAGTTCTTTTTTTCCCACTAAAAAAAAAAAGACCTTGCCTTTCATCTTAGAATCAATACTGTATATTGGTTCTAAGGCATAACAGTGGTAAGAGCTACACAATGGGTGTTAAGTGACTTGCCCAGGGTCACACAGCTAGGAAGTGTCTAAGGTCAAATTTGAACCCAGGACTTCCAGTCTCTAGGCATGACTCTCAATCCACTGAGGCACCCAGTTGCCTTCTCCCCCACTCCACATTCTATAGTTCTTGTCCATTTGTTTTTATACATTTTCCACAGAAGACCCAACCAACAAACTGATGGCCTTCTGTTTCTTTTAATATATTAAGAACATCAGTACAAATGCTCAAGGTATCCATTTGTAATATTTCATTTTTGCTAAGTAATATTTCCTCCAATTATATGTGTCCTTAATAATGTCTGTTACTTATACAATCTCCAATATGTCATGGCACATAATATACTTCAACCTACTGTTCATGGCTGTTTCTTTTTATTGCCCTTAAAGCCATTGGCAATTTTGATTAATCAAATAATATGTTGTTTACTGTTTCATAACCCTATAGCGTGGTTCAGAGAATACTAATATTCAAAAGTTGGGTTTTGATGACAAGGATTGTCTCAGGAGCTTTGAATGTACTTCAGAACTTTCCAGATGTGATCCAGAACATATATATATATATATACACACGCACACACACATATATATGTATGTGTATATTATATATATGTGGGGGAGAGAGAGAGACAGAGAGACAGAGACAGAGAGACAGAGACAGAGAGAGAGAGAGAGAGAGAGACAGAGACAGAGACAGAGACAGAGAGAGAGAGACAGAGAGAGAGACAGAGAAGCCAGAGGTAGAGGGAAATTTCTGTCTGTGGTGTGGATTAGGCTATTCTCTTTGGAGTTACTATAGTCACTGATCAAGTTTTGAAATGGTCCAAGACTATGGAAAGAACAACCTAGGCCAAAAGATTTCCATGTTTTATGCCTTGTTTGATGTTAATGCTGAGCAGATCCCTAAACAAACTGATCTCTATGATTAAATCTGTCATAGAATCTAATAGGATTTTAACACCTATGAGGGAAACATCTTGTTTGAGGAGAATTTTTCATGATTTCATTTGGTTTAAATGAGTTAAATACTTAAAAAAAAACAATAGAAGAAAACAGTCTCTTGGATTTTCTAGGTCTCTTAGTTAGATGGAGCAGTTTTGTTATAGAAAATCATCTGAAAGAGCCTTTCTCTTCCCTTCTTTTATCTTTTTTTCAGGGTAACTCTGAAAGAATACACAGCCATAAAGATTTTCTAAAGATGAGAAAAGAGGTGTATATACTGGTAGTTGCTGATGTCTTCTCAGAAACTTTTTTAGAGAGGGTAAAAAAAAACTATCTAGAGGCTTTTTTATTCTTTTGAACTTTTCCTCTCTGAAATATTTTGATCCATGAATACCTTAAAATTATATTGCCTTTAACACATATTTTTTCTTCATATATTTGATCAGATATAGTTTTTCTAATGCTTGGAAATGATCAAATAAAATATATTTTAAAAAAAGATATAGTTTTTCTTTCAACTTTAACTTCTTCAAGTGGCATGGGCACTTCTTCATATATACTCAGGTAGGTAATAGAGTCAGTATGGTAGTTCCATTATCATTGCCAATGAGAATATATCACTAGAGCAACATCAACAAGTCTGGGCCATTTCATATCTTTTTTGTTATTCTTCTAGTTTCATTTACATATGTTCTCAGGATGATTTGGCTTAACACCAGGGACTTGTGCTGATAAGTGTTTAACAACCAGCTATCTAAAAAAAATACACATAACACACTTTTAAATTTAATCTGAATTAGGAACATTAATAAAATATCAAGCCCTGATTTTTGCCATTTGCTGGTTTCCAAGATATAAATTCTCACAATAAAAATTTAACACTCAACTCACATGCTGATTTGAGCCAGCTCCAGTTTACCTATCCACAAGTATTCATTTGAGATGCAAATGAAGAAGCTGCAGGATTTTATTTTGTTACCCCAGGGATACAGGAAACAACATTGCTTGGAACACTTGGGTTTTTTTACCTTCCAATATCCTTAATAAAAGTGAACTAATTAAACCACCTTGCAAGAGTCTATTGTTAAATTTTCATTGTGAATAATTATACCTTGGAAATCAGTAAATGCTAAAAACCAGGACTTAATAAATAAATAAATATATATATATATTATATATATATATATATATATATATATATAAATTTAGCAGTTGGACCATGAGCTCCCATTTGACAACTTCAGTCAAATTAACATTCATAGATATTAGGTTGGCTCTTAGCATACTTTACCCACTTTTCCACTTCCTAGTCACCATAACTGAATATGCAGAAGAGTTACATAGCATCTTTCCTTTGCACTTGTCTTGATTAATCAGTCAATAAGGATTTATATACCTAGAAAGAATGAAAATAAAATAGTTCCTGTTTTCAAAGACCCTACATCCTGTTGGGGAAGACAAGTTGTATACAATAAGTAAGGAAAGACAAAATAAATGCATATGCATACATGTACATATGTGTCTGTGTGTGCAGTGGATAGAGCACTGTTTCTGGAATCAGGAAGACCTGAGTTCAAATCCAACCTCAGACACTTAATAACTACGTGACCCTGGGCAAGTCACCTAACCCTGTCTGCCTCAGTTTCCTCATCTATAAAATAAGTTAGAGAAGAAAATGGCAAACCATTCCAGTGTCTTTGTGAAGAAAACCCTAAATGAGGTCACAAAGAGTTTGACACTTCTGAAAAATGACTGATCAACAACAACTACAACAAAAGGAATTCCAAGAAACTTCAGTAAGAAGGGAAAACATTTCAGGCATGAAAGATAACATGTACAAAGGAAGAAATGTGGCAGAAGCAATGCTATGGTTTTTTCCCCTCTAACTATTTTGTGATCTCTGTTTTGCTCCCAGTAGTAAGCATAATACCTTGTAAAGAGTATGTGTTTGCCAGAACCAACCAAGATTAGAAGAGAAACAAAAACTGGGGGGAGGGGGAGGGATTTTATAGCAATTATCTCTAACAGAGGCCTAATTTCTTAAATATATAGAGAACTGATTCAAATTTATAAGAATACAAAGCATTTCCCAGTTTGACAAATGGTCAAAGGACAGACTTCAGAATGACAAGCAGTTCTCTGTTGAAGAAATTAAAATTATCTATAGTCTTATGAAAAATGCTCCAAATCACTATTGATTAGAGAAATGTACATCAAAACAACTCTGAGACCACCTCATACCTATCAGATTTGCTAATATGACCAAAAAAGGAAAATTATAAATATTGGGAAGAATGTGGGAAAATTGGGACACCATTGGTGAAACTGTGAACTGATACAACCATTCTGGAGAACAATCTGGAACCAAAGGGCCACAAATCTATGCATATCTTTTGACCCAGAAATACCTCTACTAGGTCTGCATTCCAAAAAGATCAAAGACAGGAGAAAAGGACCTACTTGTACAAAAATATTTATAGCAGCTCTTTTTGTAGTGGTAAAGAATTAGAAACTAAGGTTGTATCCATCATTTGGGGAATAGCTGAACAAGTTGTGGTCAATGGTTTTAATGGAAAACCATTGCACTATAAGAAATTATAAACAAGATAAGTTCAGAAAAACTTGGAAAGATTTATATGAACTGATCCAGAATGAACTGAGTAGAACCAGGAAAGCAATATATACAGTAATCAAAATAGTATTCGTGATCAGCTGTGAAGAACTATACTATTATCAGCAATGCAGTGCCAAGAAATCCACAAGAAACTTATGATGAAAAATCAGAATCAAAGAAGGAATTATTAGGGTCTAACTGCAGATCAAAATGTTCCATTTTTCTCTTTTATTTCCTCCATGAGTTTATTCTAAAATGTGCAATATGTGTCCTCTTGCATAACATGAAGGATATGAAAATATGTATTGTATGACAATGCTAGCATAATCTATATCAGATGATTTACTGCCTTGAAGAGAGGGAGGAAGAGAATCTGAATCACGAAATATCAGATAACAATTGTTAAAAATTTCTACATGTAAATGAAACAAATTTTTGAAGTTTTAAGAAAAAGAGTATGTTTGCTAAATGAAAGAAATATCAAATCAAGGAATCTCAGAACAAGTAGAAACCTCAGTGGTTGTCTGGTCTGCCATGTCCCTAAGCAAGAACTCCCTCTACAACCTCCCCCAGTAAGTGGTCATCTAACTCTTTATTGAAAGGAAACCCATTAAGGAAAGGAAAGCTCATTAACTTGTTGTCTAGAAAAAGAGGGAAGGATCTTTGCTACTACTTTTTAGAACAATGTCTGTGGGCTAAAGCAAGGTGGTACATGTGGAATTCTTACAGGCAAATACAAGAAATAAGGTTTTTCTATAACCCTTTTTCCTAACACCTCCAAGTATGACTGTATTACAAATTGGCCAATTTCCTGCCCACTCATACAATTTTCCTAGGTGCTTCTTACAAATAATACAGGTTAGGTGATGGGTTCATCTCAGACTTTTCAACTGAACACATAAAACTGAAAAATTATACAAAATGCATGATGAAGAACAAAATTGTGTTTGAAACCACACACATGCCACAGAAGATGGGAAAAGTCACTGCAGATGGAAAGGAATAAGGAATGAGAGCATCTCAGAGGAGGTAAGGCTAATATTAGCAATGAGCTACAGTTGCTGGCACTCTGGTTCAATCTACCAACCACTTGTAGTTTTGTGATATCAGCCCTCCAATCAGTTCATGAGATACTGGATAGACCTGATCCTTTTTAAGTACTGCACTTCTGGGAAATGGAGTAAATGGAGTCCTCAGTTTGGAGAAAATAAGGGAGGTGATAATCATCTTTCACACTCTGACAGAAAAGCTTGTAAACCAGTCTAACTTCTGAATGAAGGATAGTCAAGGCTTGCATAGGGGAGACTTCTCCCATAGACTATTGGAACATTTGGGAAAGTGTACATGAGAAACAGGAGAGCCTAATGGATATCTGGGGTTAAGAAGAAGGTAAATACAACTGTTCATAGAATCACAAAATCTTAAAGTTGAAAGGAATATCAGCAGCTATCTGGGTCAATATGTGTTTGAAACAACCAAACTGACTAGGTCATTTCTCCTCTGTTGAGCCTCAGTTTGGTCATCTGTAAAATAAGGGACCAGACAAGAATACTTTTAAAGTCTCTTCTTGCTCCTATTCCTCCTGTAGTATACCATTTAATTTCTGAAAAGGTTTTGAAAAATTTTCATTGTTAGGAAGTCTTCCTGTCATCAAGCTTAAATTCTCCCCCTTATGGCTTCTGTCCTTTGTTCCTCCACCAGTCATTCCCTCTGGAAACAAGCAAAACAATTCTAAAGAGGATATTCTTACATTACTCTGGCATGACAGCCCTTCAGATATTTGAAGGCATATTCACCCTGTTTCCTCTTCATTAGGAAAAAAAAGTTATATTTCCTTAAAATGAGATTCATGTGATCTGATCTTGAGAGCTTTCCCAATTCTGGCTTTCCTTATGAGGATACCCTCCAATTTATCAGTAGAATTTAGAGTCCACAGCTAGACATAATTATTCAGATATGGTCTAACCAGGTTAGTATATGTATAGCAAGACTCTCATCTCCCTATTCTTTAACATTATACCTCTCTTGATATAGCCTAAGATCTCATTATCATTTTCTTAGTTACCATTTCATGCTACTGACACGTTTGTTACATTTGGAGCCCACTAAAACTGCCAGGTCTTCTTCAGAAGAATTGTTATCTAGCCATACTTCATCTTTCCTATACTGTGAAATTTACCTTTCTTTAAGCCATGTATAGGAGCTCAAATTTATCCACATTAAGTTTTATCTCATTGGATTTGACCCCAAATTCTAATCTGTCAATATTTTTTAATCCTGACTTTGTCGCCCAGGATGTTAGCTATCTCTCCCAGTTTAGTATCATCCACAACTTTAAAGAGGAAGGCATCTATCTCTTCATCTAAGTCATTGGTAAAAATGTTAGACAGCACAAGAACAAGCATAGACTCCTGGAGGCACTCCAAAAGAGACATCCTTCCAAATGGACATGGAGACATTCATGATTCCTATTTGGGCTCCTCTATTCAACTTGTTCCAAATGTACCTAATTATCTAACTCACATCTCTCCTTCTTTTACACAAGAATAATATGAGAGACTTGGTCAAATGCTTTGTCAAAATCTTTAACTGAGCCATGAAAGACAGCTATCAGTAGCCCAACTGGTCCTATCAATCATTATGGCTACATCACATACTCCCCATAACTCAGGAATTGTGCTAATTGATTGGATCTGCTTTACAAACTACTTCCTCAGGCCAACCTTTATCCCAGCAAATGATCCCAAAAGACATTCATGACTTCTGCTCTCCTGTCAATATTCCTTCTCCAGTGGCCTATTTCCTTCTATTAAGGAAACAAAGATCAGGGAGATCTGATGCAAAAGAGATTTCCAAAGGAAAGGACGATGGTATCTATCCCTCAAAGGGGAGTTTCCAACTTCATTTTTCCAGAATGACAGGGCTTCATATTTTTTTATTCTATCTATCTTCAGCTTTCCCCCTTATTCCTTGACTTAATCTTTTATGGTAAACTTCCTCTAGTTCTGTCATAAACCAAGGGGAACAGAACTATATAAAGAATTCCTGATGGGTATGCATGATAATTTTCTACAAGAAGAGGAGGATATATTATCACTCATTCACTTAGCCAGTAGTTATTTCATAGACACCATGTAAAAGGGTACAATTTCCTGCCCTCATAGAACTCACCATCTTGTAGAAGAGATAAGACTGTACATGTAAATAACTAAAAGAGGGCATAATGTGGTCAGCATCATAAGAAAGGTCACAAAGGTCTCGGAAATGTGAGTATTCAGAGGAAGAAGAGAACACTTTCTAACTAGAGAAATGATGGAAAACTTCTTGAAGGGGACAGTATTCAAGCTGACCTTTTGAAAGATCCATAAGAATTCAGTAAGCAGAGATGTAGACAGAGAAGACGCCAGGCTTAAGAAACAGTATGAACAAAGGCACTATGGTGAGAAAGTATGTGATGTTTCTATAGTGTAGGGTACATGAGGGTTAATAGAGGGTCATAAGGTGGGAAAATGTGCTTTAGTAGAAAAAACACTGGGAACAGACTCTAACTCAGCTAACCTACAGGACCCTGAACAAAATACTTCTCTCTTTAACTCAGTTTCTTCATTGAGAAATCAAAAAGGGTTAGACTAAATGGTCCAACACCAATGGACAAAATTGGTCCAATGGTCCAATACTCAAAATTAGACTAGACTCCACCAATTGGTCCAAAAGGTTAGACTAAATGGCTCAATTCAATACAACTAGATGGTCCTTTTAACTCAAAAATAATCCTATAGTCTATTAAACCAAGGTCATATTATAGAGGACAGATAATCCCATTCATTCTACACAATTTCAGTATGGAGAGGTCTAGCATTTAGGGGAGCTTTTTAACTACATTATTGTCTTTAGAGAATAGCAAGTGAGATATCAGAGGAGTCCAGACTTTACCATGAGTCTAATACCATCCTGACTAAAGACCCACAAGCTCTCTGGGCACAGGCAGAAGCTGAGCTTTGTTTAGATGGAGGAAATAGTTTCTGAATTTCTGTAAAGAGGATATGAGGCCAAGATCCCCCACATGCAGGATGCTGCCCATGTGCTGTTGCCATCCCAGAGAGCACAGAGATCCCACTTCCTCCATAAACATCCTCAGACATGGAAAAAAAGGCAGAAGCAGAAAGGCCTACTTTGATGCTGCCAAGCAAGAGGAAGCCATCTATGGAGGCAGGAAAAGGAAGGGATGTTGCCGTTGGACCCCCAGGAGGGCTTCCTATTGAGTAAGCGATGGGATAAGGCTGGAGCCTTAGATTCTGGCCCAAACCAGAGAGTCTGAGAGTTCACCAAGCCTGTACTTTGAATCAAACTTTGGAAGTAAAGTACATCCATTTGGAGGGTGCTATATATTTCTATTGATCTATTGACACAATAATAAAAGCTCACATTTCTGCAATGAATTAAGGCTTTCAAGGAGGTTTTCTTATAACAGCCCTGTGAGATAGAACTAATAGTGTTATTCTTATTCTTTAGAAAATGAAGCCCAGAGGGGGCAGCTGGATGGCTCAGGGGATTGAGAGGCAGGCCTAGAGACAGGAAGTCCTGGGTTCAAATCTGACCTCAGCCACTTCCTAGCTGTTTCACCCTGGACAAATCACTTAACCCCCATTGCCTAGCCCTCACCACTCTTCTGCCTTGGATCCAGTACACAGTATTGATTCCAAGATGGAAGGTAAAGGTTTAAAAAAAAGAAAGAAAATGAAGCCTAGGGAAGGAAAAGGATGTTCAAAGGGTATGGATATCTAGATTGATAGAGCGATGGACTTAGAGTCAGAAATATCTAAGTTTAAATCTGACCTCAGACACTTACTAGCCAGGTAACTGTCAACAAAACACTTAAGTTCTGTCTGCCTCGATTTCCTCAACTGTAAAATGAGGACAATAATAGCACCTTTCTTCCAGGGTTGTTGTGAAGAACAAATGATATATTTCTAAAGCAATTAGCATAGTGCCTGATACATAGTAGGCACAAAATAAATGCTTATTTCCTCGCTTTTCCTTCCTTCCTTCCAAAATCATGTCATTTCCAGATGGCAAAACCAAAATTCAGCCCCAGGTCATCTGATCCCAAGTTTGGTGTGTTTTCTATCTTTCTGTGCTATTATAGGACTTTATAGGGCACTAAGGATAATACAAGCGTGTTTTGTGAGCAAGGGGCTCACAATCAAATTGGGGGAGAGAAGATTAATACATAGGATAAGCTGGAGAACAATCTGAGAGAATATTACAGAACTTTAGACTTGGAAGGGACCTCAGAAGTCATCTAGTCCAACCTGTACTTAACCAAACATCACCGCTACAACATAACTGCCAAGTAGTCATCCAGATTTCATTTCAAAAAATCTTTTAAAAAAATTATTCCTCTACCTTCCAAGACAATTTTTACAATTTTAATCTTCCCATTCCACCCATTGCTTCTTATTCACCCTTTTGAAACTGAAAAATAACAAAGAATTCTGGGCCCTAAGACAGATACAGTTATGAGAGAGGACTGAGGCATGTGCTGAAGACCTTCCAAGTCAAGTGTGGTCACTAGAGGCAACTCCTACAAGGAGGCTCAGGCAAAACAGCAAGTATGAAGCACAGCAATTGAGGAGGATTTTTGTGGACAAAGGTGAACTCTGGGAAAAGGGGAGAACTTTTTAATTTAATTAATATAATTTATTTCCAGGTATCTCAGGTCATTCCTCCCCTCCCCACACCATAGAAGGTATCATCTGTAAAAAGATATATATATAGAGAGAGAGAAAGATTATGTCTTTTGTGTTTCCACTTCTCAATTAAATCTCTGGAGAAGAACATTCACAAGCTATTCTTTAAATATTAAATTTTTAGATGAGGGGGTAGCTCAATGGTTAAGTGAACAGAGTCAGGCCTAGGGGATGGGTGGTGCTGGGTTCAGATCTGATGTCAGATACTTCCTAGCTGTGTGACTTTGGACAAGTCAGTTAACCTCCATTCCTTAGCCCTTACTGCTCTTCTGCCTTCAATACATGGTATTGATTCTAAGATAGAAGATAAAGTGTTTTGGTTTTTTTAAATCTGTAGCCATATGTAATGTTCTCTTGTTTCTACTCACTTCACTCCATAATCTCATGTAGTACCTCTGAATTTTTAAAATTAATCTATTCATTGTTTCTTATGGCACAATAGTATTCCATCATAATCACAGTCCACAATTTGTTTAGCCATTCCCCAAATGGTGGACATCTCCTCAATTTCCAATCTTTGCCACCACAAAAAGAGCTGCTATAAATATTTTGGAACATATGGATTCTTTTCCTTTTTCCTAATCTCCTTGGGAAATAGACCCAGGATTGAAAGGGGGAGAAGAACTTTGGGGCCTTTGTGGAATACAGATATAGTGAATAACCAAGACGATGGGAAGAGAAGACCAAAGGACCTATAAAAGAAGTGTGTGTCAAATATTTTCATTATTATCAGTATATCTACAAAAACATAGTATCTTTGTGTCTCTGTCTGTCTCTTTTTGTCTATATGTCTCTGTCTCTATCTGTCTGTCTGCCTCTCTCTTTATCTCTCCCTCCCTCCCCTCCAGAAATTTGATTTATTTATTTTAGCTGTACTACCTGAGTACTTCTATCCTTTAGCACTGGTTGCACAGACCTGGTTACAGATTGGTTTTGAGGTCAAGATCTCAAACGGAAATCCTCTTCAAGCTCCTAAAGATTGCATCCCTATTTCCCATCTTCTTTTTTTCACACTAGATAAGCCCAGTTTCCCAAAGAAGCAGATCTTCATGTGGCACACTCTTTGATGCCTTCCCTCTTCTTGCCACTCTCCTCCAGCACATATTCTCAATGTCCTTACCAAAGTGGTGTCCAAAGACCATAATAGCCCAGATGTGGGGTCTGACCAGGGCAGAGTACAGTGGGGCAATCACTCTGGATATTCTCTGTCTCCTGGAAAAGAGCAGTCAGATATTTACTTTTTGAGGGGCCGTGTCCCACTGTTGCTACCTATTCAGTCTGCAATATGATCTATGATACAAAATGAAGTGCTCTATTGTACAAGGAAAGCTGTTAATGCCCGAAGAATCCAAAGAAAAGAGGGGCAGTGGGTTGTGGGGAATCAGTATGGGTCAAGACAAATAACGTACTTTCTGATTTTTCTATAACCAGCCCAACCCCAGCCCCCCAAATGAGAACATAATATACCCTGAGTTAGCCCAGTGGTAGAAGCTTTCCATTTCATTCCTCCCCCTCCCTTGGTTTTAGAATCTGAACACACCAGGGAACAAGACCGAGGGCAGGAACCGAACTCTGCTCTGTTGAAGGCTCTTTTTGGATCAGCCTCAGGACAAGCCCCTCCACTGGGCTCCCACCCATCCTGCTACCATCCCTCCATGCATATATAA
Organism: Monodelphis domestica; assembly: GCF_027887165.1. Taxonomy (NCBI): domain Eukaryota; kingdom Metazoa; phylum Chordata; class Mammalia; order Didelphimorphia; family Didelphidae; genus Monodelphis; species Monodelphis domestica. The sequence continues at coordinate 446,517,584 of NC_077227.1, read as the reverse complement.
TGGAGCTGCTCTCCCTTCTTCTCAAACAGTGTCATTAATCTGCTCCCTGGCTGTGCAGAATAACATCCCTCAAGAGCAGGCAGCTTTTTGAATATTTTATCATTCCTCATTCTTCCTCCCCAAACTAATATATATTTACACATTCAACCTCCTGCAGCAGACACTATATTGTTTTCTCTCTGTGCCTGAGAACTTAGACACAGACATTGCATATAAGTAGAAAAATCTATCTGCTGTTATTGATGTTGAAAGAGAGAACCAATCACATATCAAGCTGTGAGGGAAGACGAAGAAAAGATTTGCATACTGCCCCCCCCCAAAAAAACCCGCCCCCACCGAGGGACCACATTAGAGCAAGCAGACATCTTTTATATTTCACTAATGGGAAACGCGACGCTTCCGTCCCATCCTCTCTGCGTTCGCCAAGTCTGAGTCCTGGGGAGCAAAGAGGTGTTTTGTTAGCAAGGTCAACAACTTCCTACTTGGAAATCCAAACCGAGTGAGCCAAAATTCTACCAAAGTTTCTTCTGAGTCATTTTGATCGTCATTTAATATGTTTATTGCAGCCTACAGCCTGCCAAGTGCCCTGGAGCTGAGCAGAGCCCATAAAGGAAAGGAGCCTCCAGAAGAGGCAAGATGGAGAAAGACGGAAGGGCAGCTCCTAATTATTTAGAGCAGGCCTCTTCTGTTTGAGGGCCTCCCGAGTGTCTTTTTTCTCACCCTCCTTCTCCATTACTTCGCAGGGAACTGTTCATGAAGCCCTTGACAACAGCAGAGAGAAGAGATGCTCTTCCTTCTATCATTTTGCCACTTGAAAAACTCAGTGTATTGGAAAGAACACATTTGGAATTGCAAGACAAGGGTTCAAATCCAGACTTTGCCACTCCTTTCCTGTGTGCCTTCTGAGGCTAGGCTGCAAAATGAAGAATTGGACTAAATGATCTCTAAGGTTCCTACCAACTGTAATTCCAGTAATCCTGCTGGAAGGAAAAGTTTTACTTGGAAAAAAAAAAGTCTGGAAAAGATCTTCATGAGCCAATACAGAGTAAAATGAACAGAACCAAGAGAATATTATACACAGAAAATGAAACATTGTGTGGGATGATCAAATGTGATTGACCTTGCTACTAATAGTAATGTAATGGGGGCAGCTGGGTAGCTCAGTGGCTTGAGAGTCAGGCCTAAGATGGGAGGTCCTAGGTTCAAATCTGTCCTCAGACACTTCCCAGCTGTGTGACCCTGGGCAAGTCACTTGACCCCCATTGCCTAGCCCTTACCACTCTTCTGCATTGGAGCCAATACACAGTATTGACTCCAAGATGGAAGGTAAGGGTTTATTTTTTTTAAAGTAATACAAAAGTAATTACAAGGGACTTATGAGGGAGAACACTACCCTCATTGAGAGAAAACTGTGGGAGTAGAAAATCAGAATAGAAATATATGATTTAGCACATGCTTACATGGGTATATGATTTGGGGTCTAGATCTTAAAAGATTATTACAAAAATGAATAATATAGAAATGGATATCAAGTGGTAATACATGTATAACCCATGGAATTGCTTGTCAGCTCCAGGAGTAGGGAGAGAAGAGGGGAGGGAGAGAACATGAATCATGTAACCAAGGAAAAATATTTTTAAATGAATAAATTAATTTTTTTAAGTCTGAAGCTCAGGGTCAAACCACCAATCAATGACATTTACCAGAGATACCCTTAGCCCTTCTAAATCCAAATAATCTAGACCTGGCTTGAGAATATTCACCTGGAACTTTCTTCACCAAGAATATTCATTTCTCATTATTGACTAACATTTAATGTCGGTACTACAAGTACTTCACAGTATAGAGAACTCCCTGCTCACGAAGGTTTAGTGAAGTTTAGTTCAATCAGACTACCATTTATAAAGGTCCTATTAGGTGCACAGCAGTGAACCACATGTCCAAAATGCAAATGCCAAAAATGAAATAGTCCTCAAGGATCTCATATTCTACTGGGGAAGTCATGGATGAATAAATTTAAGGACACTTGGAGAGCGAGAATCAAGAATGGCTTATGGAAGAGCTGAACCTTGAAGGAAGATTGAAAAACTGTCTCAGAACTACGGATTACTTAGGCACTAAGGAAGAAAGTAGAATACTGAGTTCAGAGAACAGCTTGGCTCTAACCCAGAGTATATTACATGTATTATATTGGTAAAATAAAATAGCTTCCAAAAAATAAAAAGGTTGGTACCACATTGAGGAGATCCTTAAATGCTAGGATAAGAAGTTTATATATTACTCTGGAAGCAATAGGGAGCCACTGAGACGTTTGAGTAAGGGAGTGGTAGCATGGTCAGACTTGTGCCCCAGGAAGATTATTTTGGCAGCCTCATGGCAAGTATGGAGGAGAGAAGCTAGAATCAGAGAGAACAACTGAGTAAGGAGACATGTTCATGAAAAGCAAATCAAAAACACATAAAAACTAAAATAGTAATAAAATATTTAAGTCACAGTTCAAGGCAGGTAGAGAAGACAGTATCTGACTAATTGCTCAACAAAATACCCTTTTTTTGCTCTAGAAGTTCAGAAGGAGAGATTCTTTCATGCTGCATAGTCAAGGGCAGTGTCATTGAGGAGGCAGAATTTTAGCATCATTGGATGGATAAGGATTCAGACAGTGAGGCAATGGAAGGGCAGGGAGGGAATCCTGTTCTGTTATATGGCAGCCAATGGTGATGACAAACCTAGAAATGGAGTTTAGGAAAGCCTGAATGGCCTCGAATGCTCTAACTACCACCCCTATCAACAACACAGAAATCAAAAGAAGGCTGCTTTCTGCACTGAGGAAGTACCTATGTTTTCTCTGCATTTTCCAACTTGGTGATCTCACTCCCAAAGATTTAACTATAATTTCTAGGCAGATGACTCCCAGATATCGATAGTCTGCCTTAGGCTCTCTCTTGAGCACCAACTGCACATAAGACATGTCAAAGAGGATGTCCTGGAGACATCTTAAACTCAACTGTCTAAAACAGAACTCTGGTTTTTGCCCGAAACCCACCCCTTTTCTTAACATCCCTATTTTCTACTGAGAACACCATCATCCTACCAGACAGATAAATATACAACCTCTGTTATCCTTAATGTCTTTCTCTCCCTTATCACACAAATCCAATCAGTTGCCAAATTTTGTTGTTTCTTCCTCTTCAGCATCTCTGGCATCTGCCTCTGCTCCTTCAACCCCTACTTTGGTCCAGTCCTTCATCACTTTTTTCCTGGACTATTGCAATAGCCTCTCAGATATTCTCTGTCTCAAGTCTCTCCTCTTTCCAATCCTTTTTCCCACACAGCTGCCAAAATGACTTCACTAAATGAAGGTCTGACTATTTCACTCAATAAACTTACATGGCTCCCAACTACCTCTGGAGTCAAATATAAAACCCTTTATTTGACATTTAATAATCTAGGCCCAAACTATCTTTCCAATTCCATTATTTACTATTCTTCTTTATACCCTCACACACTATATATAGTTCAATCAAATTGGCATTCTTATTGTTTATCACATAAAATAATCCATCTGCCTCGGGCCTAGAATGTTTTCCCTCCTGATACAATCTTTGTACAATTCCTAAAAGAATCAGCTCAAGTACTACCATCTACATGAAGCCTTTTCTGACTCCCCTGCTTCCTCCAATTGCTGGTTTCCTCCCCTTTGAATTGTCTTGTATCTCTTTTGTACATATTTTCATATTTACATGTTTCCCCTCAAAAGAGTATAAACTCTTCAATGACAGGAAATAGTTCACTTTAAGACTTTCTGTCCTCAGGACCTTAACACAATGTCTAGAACATAGTTGGCATTTAATAAATTTATTTTATTTGTTCACTATATGATATATAAATATATGTCATATATTTATACAAATAAATACATAAAACAGAAATAAATGAATTAATTAAAATAAACAAATAAAATATTTGTTAACTGATTGATAAGACATTATGCTAAGGGGGCAGCTGGATGTCTCAGTGAATGGAGAGCCAGGCCTAGAGACGGGAGGTCCTAGGTTCAAATCTGACCTCAGACACTTCCTAGCTGTGTGACCCTGGGCAAGTCACTTAACCCCCATTGCCTAGCCCTTACCACTCTTCTGCCTTGGAACAATACACAGTATTGATTCCAAGATGGAAGGTAAGGGTTAAAAAAAAACAAAAACAACATTATGCTAAGCTTGGTTCATAGCCAATGAACTAACATTACCCTTGGAGGGCACACTGTGGTATAGTGGGAAAAGCTCTGGATTTGGCTCTAGAAAAACAAGATTCAAATCTCAGTCCCTCTATTTAACTAACTTTCTTCCCAGGGGAAAGTCATTTAAGCTCTCTAGTCCTTAGTTAATTCATCTATAAAATGAAGATGTTGAACTAAATTATCTTTAAAGTCCCTTCCAGCTTTGAATTCTATGGTTCTAACAGCTCTTGGGAGCTCCTATAGGAAACATTCAGTAAAGCCAGGGGTGTGTAAAGGGCAGGTAGGCACTGGAACAAGAATGGAGCAAGGAATGTTCTCCTTCCTTGCTCCTCCTGCCTTGTGGAATCCTTGGCATCCTGCAAGCCTTACATTCTGCCACCTTCTGTGGGAGGCCTGTGCCAGTCTCTTCAGCTGCTAATGCCTCCCCCTCTGGCATTGCCTTGTTATCTACTATGATTATGTGTTGAAAAGGCCAATTTGTGTACAGTAGGACTTTATTTTACCCAAATTCAACACATGCAAATTCTGGCATGCATGACTGACAATTGAAAGAAATAAAGGCAGAAAAATATGTAAAATAAAACATTTTCATTACATGCTAAATCCACCCCATTTTCCCAAGCAGCATAAAATCTTGCAGCAGTTCACTCATTGTCACTGAGAAATGTTAATGCCAGCCATTGCATAATTTTGCACCAAACATTAGTTCCCATATCAGTCTTGTTTGCAACAAGCCACTTGCACACAGAGCAGTGATTTTCTTTGTTTCATTAATGCTATTTAGGTACTAATAATGGCCCCAAAGTACAAGAGTAGTGATGCTCGTCGCTCTGGTAAATCTAAGAAAAGTCACAAAGAGCCAGCCTAGGCATGCTCGTACACGAAATATTGCTTAAATGATGGGCTTCTCTTGGAATGTATTGGTCACATAAAATGAGGTCCTACTAGACATGTTTCCTCCTTTGAGGCTGGGCACTGTTTTGACTTTTTCTTTGCATCTCCACCGCCTGGCCCACAGTAAGCATTTACTGCTTGGTGATTGACTGCTGTAAAGTGAAACTCTGTAGGGGCACAGAGCAAAATCAGAATTCAATTCAATTCTAGAAATAGTGATTTAAGTACCTACAGTATATAAGGCACTGTATTGGGGACATAGAGATTTTGAAAATAAAAATAACTATAGATCTAGAGCTAGAAGGGACTTCAAGCATTTAATCACTTCCTCGTTTTTATAGGTGAGGGAAACTGAATCCCAGGAAGATTCAGTGACTTACCCAAGGTCATTCTGGTAGTGTCAGAAGTGAAATTTGAACCTAGTTCCCCTGATTTCAGAGCCTTAGTCTGGATGGGTGAGGCAGGATGGAGCAGAGCCCTCTTCCCTATTCACTCAGTGACCTGACTGCAAAGGGGCCCACTCATGCAATTTGCACACACCACTGGGTGCTCTTTCCCTCTTCAGTCATTCACTTTGCCCCAGAACACATAATGCAGCAGCAGAGACATGAAACATACACTAAATAAGATGAATTCCAAAACGCCATTTATTTAATCAATTGCTTAAGCTCATTTGATCATAAAGGACGAAGAGCCCAAACCATTATAAAAGCTCCATTTTCTATCAGCTGAACCAAATCCTCCTTTGATCTGTTAATCCCAAGTTTATAAGGTTAGGAGATAAGCAAGCAGAACTAAATTCTTTTCTCTTTTTGTCCACCTAATAGTCTATAAAGCAAAGCAAACATAATAAGCTTCTCTGTGGCTCTTCAGTCTTCTCTCGCTGAATAATTCAGAATGTGCATTAGGGTTTTAGGGCTACAACTGTACACACATAGCAGCAATAAGCCAGTATCTTCTCCTGACATTGAGTCTAGCTGCTTCCCTGCCTCTCTCTCTCTGCCACTGTCTTAGATCTGCATACATTATATTCCCTTTTGCATTTCTGACACTGAAGCTGCCAGCCTCCTCCTTTTGGGGACTTTTTATTTTGGCTTTGATGCCAGAACTGGAGAAGGCCCCTTTTGTTTTTGATAACCCTCAGGCAAATCTAGGTTAGCAAGAAAGTCAGAGGTTCCAGGCTCAGGAAATGTCACTGGGATAGCTGACTCTTTGCTATGGGAACACCAACTTCCTCCTCCAGAAGGGTGAAGATGAATGGGTTAGGGAGGGCAGGGCCCTTCACTTGTAAGAGCTGGGCACTTCACCAGGAGAAAAAGGCTCTGAAGTCTCTTATTGTGACTCCATGGCCAGGATACTGTCTAAGGATGAGGAAGCTGGACACTGACTGATCCTGCTTGTGGGGAAGCAGTCAGGTCTCAGCTTTGTCTTAGTCCAGTCACCAATTCAACATGCTTGCTTTTTCTTTCTTTCTCTTCCTCTTCCTTTCCTTGCTCCTTTCCTCCTTACCTCTATCCTTCCCTTCCTCCCTCTTTTTTATTCCTTCCTTTCTTCCCTCCTTCCTTCCTTCCTTCCCTCATTCCTTCCTTCCCTCCCTCATTGTTCGTTCCTTCCTTCCTTTCTTTTTTCTTCCTTCCTTCCTTCCTTTTTTCCTTCCTTCCTTCCCTCCCTTCCTTCCTCCCTTATTTTCTTTCTTTCTTTCTCTTTGTTTGTTTGTTTCTTTCTTTCTTTCTTTCCTTCTTTCTTTCCTCCTTTCTTTCTTCCTTTCTTTCTTCCTAATACATTCATCTTTATTCTTCTTGATGAAGAATCTGGTATTTCCCAAGTAGAGTCTGCTCACATGGAGTTTACAAACTAGTAAGGGAACAAACTCAAAAACTAAAATACAGTTAATTATAATACACAGTATCAGGTTGTGGGCACATCAAAGATATGTAAATTGCTAGGTAAGGTTTAAAGAGATAGGTGTTGATGTTTTGGGGTTTTTTTTTGGAGGGATGCTATTGTCCAGGGAGTAGAAAAAAAGGAGACTTCTTGGAAGAAGTGGCAATAGGATGTAACAGAATAAATACCAGATTTGGGGTCAGAGAACCTGGGTAGGAATCATAGGGCTATGTCAGCTTGGACAAGGCACTTCCTTCCTTCCTTCCTTCCTTCCTTCCTTCCTTCCTTCCTTCCTTCCTTCCTTCCTTCCTTCCTTCCTATTAGCCTCAGGTTTCTTCATCTCTAAAAAGAAGGAGTTGGACAAGATAATTGTAGGTCTCTTTGTTGTCAAAATCTATGATATTGACATTTTAAGAGTAGATAAGAATTGAATGGGGGGAGGAAAGGTGTCCTATGCAGTGCAAACTATATAAAGTATGAATCTTTGCCATTTATGTCCAATTGTATTCAAAGAGAAGGTTATATCTTTCCATATTGAGAGAAAGAAAAAGAGTGGAGACCTCCCTTCTCAAAGTGGGGTTCAGGGGAGATAGCAAATGTAATGGAGAAAAGGTTGGGGGATTAGTAAAAGGAATAGGATCTAGGAGAGGACAGCTGATGTTTAGGATTAGCTCAGAGAGGCAAGGGGGTTTGAAGATTTTCCCCCTTCAGCCTTCCCTCCTTAGCTATGACTGCCCTCCCAGATTTACTCTTGTCCCACTTGTCCCCCCTCCACTACTCAGACTAAGGGGTGTCCCCTTGATCTGTTCACTCACACTTGATTCACAGCTTGGGGAAAAGATAACTATTTTAATGTCAATTAAATAAGGGTAATACAAAGGAATAACTGACAGGGGAAATAATGGGAAAGGAAAGTGGGGAAAAGGGGGTTCCTGTCTCTATCTAAAACCCTTTTCCCTCTCTCCTCAAGTTTGGGGGAAATTCAGGATTTGGCAGCATGAGCCCCCTGAGAGATAGTCAGGTTGGCTGACCCTGGGTTTGGCCCCTTGGCCACAGTTCAGACTGTGCAACAGGAGCTGAGGTAAAGTCTGACAGAGATTTAAAATGCCTTTCTCGGGTTTCTCTTCAATAATCTTTTTCAGTTGGGAAATGTTATGGGGAAGGATTTCCAGTCACAAGCAAGAAAAAGTGGATAACCCTCAGGAGATAGTCTTATTCAACCTTCTCTCTTTGACTTCTCCCAACTGAGAAACCAACTGATCTTCAGAAGGAACCTTCTACTTCTCCTCAAGATTTTAACCTCCTCAGGCCCCTCCCCCATCAAGGTAATCAGATCCACACACTCTTCAGCCTGGCATTTTTCTTATGTGCCAGCCTCTGTCACCCAACCTTGGGCCCAACCTTGTATGAAAGAGCAAGAAGGAGAAGACAGTGCTACCCTGATAGTGTCACTGGGGAGACAGGTACACACACACACACACTAAGAAGGCAGCTCTGCTTTTCAACACATTTAATGATATAGCAAGATGAGGAAGAATGAGAAATAGCAAGTAGGCTACTTGTTACTCATCACACAGGACCCTTCATCTTCTCTCTTTGCACTGGATGACTTCCACCCTGGCTGGGAAACTCTTACACTTCAAATCCCTACTTTTCTTTATATCTCAGCTCAAAACTCACCTTCTGCAGGAAGCCTTTCCCAGTCCCCTAGGTACTAGTTCCTTCCCCTCTGAGATTACCGCCATCTAGTTTGTAAATACCCATATATATCTAGCTATTGACATACATTTTCTCCCCCATTAGAATCTAAGTTCCTTGAGGACAGAGACTATTTTTACTTTTCTTTGTGTTTTTGGTCATTGGCCTAATGCCTAGCACAAAGCAAATGATTAGGAAATGCTTGTTGCTTGATTAACAAGACCCAGGCAATCCCCGAGAGATTTTAGAAGTTAGCTTAAGGTTAATTACCAAGTATTATATAAGTAATTAGTAAGTGCTATGGGAATTCAGAGGAGGGGCAGTAGCCAGTTTGATAGGATAGAAAGAGCATTGGACCTAAAATCAGAAGAGGGGAGGTTCAAATCCCAGTTCTTCAGACTCCATCCTATCTCAGGTTCCTCATCTATAGAATAAGTACTTTAGAACATGTATGCTCTAAGTAATTTCTTTTCTGGCTCCAAAATGATGAACCAGAAATTGCTGAGATCCATAGTGGTCAAGGAAGTCTACATGGATTAAATGAGGCTCAAGCTGAGTCTTGTTACTCTACTAAAATAGTAATTAAATGAATTCAGAATTCATTCACTTGGTCAAACCTAGAGAGTAATTAGTAATGGTATGTCAGCTTTGAAAGAAAGTCTCTAATGAGGTGCCTCAAGGGATCTTTGCAATTTAGTATTTTGGCTTGCCGTTGATACATTTGCTAGGAGCCATAGCTAACCTATTAAATGACCACATCCAGATCTAAACAGAACTTCACAGGACAGAATCTGGACCAAATATAATAAAGTAAATTTAATAAGGATAAATGCAAAGACTTTCACTTGGGCTCAAAAATCAATGTCATGTGCCCAAAAAGGGGGAGGCAGGATGAGAAGGCTAGGCATTTGCAAAAGAACTGGGTATTTTAATGGGAGGCAAGATAACATGGGTTAAGAATAGAATATGACACTTAATGTCTCTTGGAATGAATTAGGAAAGAGCCAGTATCCAGACTAGAGAGATGATAGTTTTCCCTGGTCAGACTACATTTGGAGGATTATATTCAATTAAAGGGACCACATTTTAGAAAGAATATTGGCAAATGGAAGGCATCTATCCAGAGGAGGGCAGCAAGAATGGTGAAAGTTCTCAAGAATCAGTTCAAGGAACTGGGAATGTTTAGTCTGGAGAAGAGAAGACTTTATGGTGGGGGAACATAACTCTTAAAGTATTTGGAAGGCAGTCACATGTAAGAAGGTAGGTTTATTTTATCTAAGGCTTCTAGGGGCAGAGAAAAGGTACAATGGATTTAGAATTCCAGATAAGCATTTCCAGGAGTCAGGAAGGCATGTAGCTGTGTGACTGGAAAAATCCCTTAACCACTATTTCTCTTAGTTTCCTCATCTGTAAAATGGGGATAAGAACAGCACCCACTTCCCAGGATTGTTGTTAGGATCAAATGAGATATTATTTTTAAAGCATTTGGTACAGAGTAAGCATAAATATTAGTTAGTATTATTATTATCATTTTGGTAGGCCCCAGACAGAAGACTTAGGAACAATATAGAAGTAGAAAAAACAAAGCAATTTAACCTTAATGGAGAGACAGCTAGAAGGCATGGGAAATTGAGGTCAAAAGCTGGAGTCAAGATGTTGTTGTTCAATCATTTAGGTCATGTTGGACCCTTTGTGATCGAATTTGAGTTTTTTTTGGCAGAGATACTAGAAGAGTTTGCTATTTCCTTCTCCAAATCACTTAACAGATGAGGAAACTAAGGCAAACAGGATGAAGTTATTTTCTCAGGGTGATGCTTCTAATAAGTGTCTGAGAGTGGATTTCAACTCATGAAGATAAATTTTTCTGACTCCAGGCTCAGCATCATATCCATTATGCCACCTACCTGCCCCTAAGTCAAGATGACCTGAGTTTACATCAAACCTCATACTTATTCATTTGCTGGGGCAAGTCCCTTAAACCTATTTGTCTCCGTTTTCTTAATTATAAAATTGGGGTAATAAAAGAACATACCTCCCGGTATTATTTGAGGGTCAACTAGGATAATATCAATAAAAAGCTTTGCAAACTTTAAAGCACCATGTAAATGCTAGCTACTGTTGTTGCTGGACTGTAAGGAAAAAGACTTTCTAATAATAAGAAATGTGCAAAAGTGGAACAGGCTCCCTGAAATAATGGGATTCTTCTCACCAATGTTAGTTGACCAGTAAGATGCATCCTAAAAGGCCTTCACATTTGAGGCTGAATACAATTCTGAGATTCTGTCATTCTCTGGAATTTCTCACAAAACTTTGGAAAAGCTCACCTTGATACTGGAAAGAGGCAAAGTCTGGTGAGAAACTGAGGCTTCACTCAGCTGACTGTCAGTTTGGCTAGAGAAGCTCTCAAGTTCCATTCTTCTGCTTCATTGTAGAGCAGAAGTAACCCTGCATGATTGAAGATCACATCAAGTAGACCCCAAGCTCTAGCACGAGCTAGAATGGCTTCAAGGACAGACTCACTGATGGCCTACACAATACTGCCAGAGGAATGGATTGGTTCAATTCAGACAGCATCATGACCAAGTTGGTTGAGGGCTGATACATTTTTCCAGCCAGAGTGACTTTCAAATTAATTAGTTAGCATTTAATTAAATGCCTACTATGTGCCAAGCACTGTGCTGAATACTGGGGAGACAAGATAGTTACATATAAGAAAATTAAAATGAAACAAACTAAATACAAGCTAATTGGGGGTAAAGGCACTAGAAACTGTAGGGATATGGAATACCCTCTTGTAGTAAACTATGTTTCAGTTGAGCCTTGAAGGAAACTAGGAAGGGAAGGTTTCTGGGAGGTGGAAAAGAGTAAATAATAGGGAGAAGGGATAGCTTGAGCAAAGAAAGACTTGTCTACTAAAATTGGCAAGAGGCTTCTATTTGGGGGGCAGCTGGGTAGCTCAGTGGATTGAGAACCAGGCCTAGAGATGGGAGGTCCTAGGTTAAAATCTGTCTCGGGCACTTCCCAGCTGTGTGACCCTGGTTAAGTCACTTAACCTCTCCATTGCCTAGCCCTTACCACTCTTCTGCCTTGGAGTCAATACTGTATTGACTTCAAGACAGAAGGTAAGGGTTTAAAAAAAAAAGAGGCTTCTATTTGATTAAATTAACCAATACTTTATTTTATTTTATTTGTTTTTTTTAAGAACCAACTCCTACTCTTATTTATTCATTCAATATTTCTTTTACTTTCAATTTTATTAATTTCTCCTTTGATTTTTAGGGTTTCCAATTTAGTCTTTATCTGAGGACTGAGAGGCTTCTATTTGAGTTAGTGATGAGTATCCCCAGATAGAATCATGGATTCTTTTTCTTTCTTTTTCTTTAAACCCTTACCTTCGATCTTAGAATCAATTCTGTATATTGGTTCCAAGGCAGAAGAGCGGTGAGGGGTAGGTAACAGAAGTTAAGTGACTTGCTCAGGATCCCATAGCTAGGAAATGCCTAAGGTCAGATATGAATTCAAGCCTTCTTGTCTCCAGGCCCAGCACTCTATGTATGCACTGAGCCACCTATGTGGAAATGGAAGCCTTGAATGTTGAAGTACTTAAGTAGATGGTGAGGCTGGAATCCAACCAGAACTTCTGACTCCCAGGTCACTTATAACTATACCAAGCTTCCTGCCTCCAATCATTCTTTTTCCATTGCCTTTCTTCTCTTCTCAGGACCCCCAATAACACCTTTGATGAGTGTAAACTAAGCTAATCTGACCTCCTTTTACATTTGACTTTATGGTCCTAAAGTCAGCTTCTATCACCCTCTATCACCTCTCTACCCTATTCCCACCCAGTTGGAGAAACCACTTTCTCCATGGTATCCATATGTTCCAGGTTGAACCATGGTAATATAGAAAAGAAATATATATACATATATGTGTGTGTATATATATATATATGGATGAGCCATGTGATTTGGGATAGAAGTTCCTTTTACCAGTGAAGATTGGCATCTGCTCTCCAATTGACATTCTTGGAGAGCTGACTGAGGGTCGCTTAGAGGTTCAGTGACTTGCCTAAGGTCATACAGTCAATATGTGTCAGGGCTAGGTCATCAGTCAACTGGAGACTCACATTCTGGAGAATGCGAGGCCAATTCTACCCCCTATGCCAGGCCTTTTTTCTTGACAGAAATTATGTTAGAGAAAAGGCAGAGCCCAAGACCGTACAAGGGTAGGAAGGAACTTGAATGAATCCAGAGTTGTAAATAGAGCCTAATGCTCAGAGGGTTTTTGTTTTCCATAAAATAGCTTAAATGCATTATTTTTTTTAATGCGGGTGGGGGGCTGGGGAAGTCTCCTGGAGAGACTGGGGAATAGTAAAAGGCTAGCAAGCCTGAGGGCCAGAAGTCAAGAATGCATTTCACAGCAGCCTGAGATTGTAAAAAGGAGGGGGAAAAGGTTATATCCTAAAACACACACGTTTTCAGGCTGTTCGGCTTCCCCGTCCCTTCCCCACCTCCATTTAGGTTTAGAGTTACCCTGAGCAAATAAACAGGCCAAGCGAGCCCGGGGTCTGCCGCCCAATTCCCGCTGGAGATTCTCATCTGCATTGGTTGGAAACACTACAAACGGCCCGCCAGCAACAAGATCTCTCCGCCCCGTGCCCAGCCCGGCCCGGCCAGTGGCAAGGAAGGCTGGAGCTTAGCGGGTGCGGGCGGCTGGGGGCACAGGCACCGCACCCGGGCGCCACCCAGGGAAGTGTTCGCACTGGCCGGCCAGCGGCGTCTCGGGCCAGGCCGGGGAGGCTGCCAAGCTGCCCCGGGAGGCACAGGTGGGTGGGTGGGTGACGACGCTGCCCGATAAAGCGCCTCCCCATCCCCAAGGCGGCTCTCAATCTCCAGCTAAAAATAAAACCGACCGATTAGCGGCCACATTGCTGGCATGGCTGGACCATGCATAAAACATTGGCGGGTTGGGTTTCATTTTCTGAATGGCTTCATTGAGAGGAGTGCAGGGGTGAAGGGTTTCATCAGAGGGACTATTTGCTTTTCTGGAGCCCGTCCAGGTGATCGGGCCCTCTGTCCCCGCGGGCCAGGGGCGCCTCCTCTGTGTCTCCTGGCCCGGGCACAAACTTGCCCCTGCGTGCTTGGCACTAGGGGTGGACACTTGTGAGACATCAACGTTGAGCCCCTCATGGCTGTGCCCTCCCGTAGGAGCCTCAAGCCTGCCACAGACTTGTTTCCCTCCCCTCAAAGCACTGGGGGTGATCTGAGTAAATCTAGGGAGAATCCCTGAAGCTGGGCAAACTTCCACACTATGGGCAAACTATGACAATGAAAAGAACCTAGGAGGTCCACAAGTCCAACCCCACCCTGCCTCTTACACCATTCCTACAACAGATCCTTCAGCCTTGGCTTGAAGATCTTCAGAGATGGGGAACCCGTTCCCTGACCTCACCACCACCAAAGCAATCCTTTCTAATTTCAGATGATCCAAATTGTTAGGAAGTTTTGTTATTATTTTAATGTGGTTTAAGAATATTATTCTTTTAAATATTTAATGTGGTTTAATAATATTATTTTAATTATGTTAATGTTGTTTAATAATGTTATTATTTTAATTATGTTAATGTTTAATAATGTTATTATTTTAATTATGTTAATGTTGAGTCTGTCATTTCTACCCATTCATCCTAGTTCTTCTCTCTTCTACATCAACCAGTCAACACACACTTATCAAGTCCTTACTCTGTGCTAGGTATCATGTTAGGCATTGGGAGGAGAGGGGGACACTGAGACAAAAGGATGGTCCTTGTCCTGGAGGAGCTTACATGCAGTCTATCCAAAGGAGTGCATGTGTAGATATACAGTCATATACAGAATAGAGAGAAGGTAATCCGGGAGGAAGGCACTAGCTGCTTCCGGAATTAAGAAAGGCTCCATGTAGATGGTGGTCCTGGAGCTGGGTTTGAGCAAGTGAGGAAGGATGCATTGGAGACTTTGGAGATGATTAGTACAAAGGCAGAAGCTTGGGGATGAATTATCATGGGTGAGGAAGAGTAAGAAGGCCAGTCTGACTGGCCTCTCATGTGTGGCAAGGAGAGTAAAGTTAATAAGATGTGATAAGCCTTTGAACTTATGAAGATTGCTATTACTCACACTTACCCACCCAATATTTTCTTTCCAGGTGAAATACTTAGGTTCTTTCAGCAATCCTCTTATGGAATCATTTTGGATCCTTATTCCATCCTATCTGCCTTCTTCTGGACATAGAGGACCACAGATTCAGAACTTGGAAGGACCATTTAGCCCTCTGCTCTCCGTTTACTATTTTTTTTTAAACCCTTACCTTCCATCTTGGAATCAATACTGTGTATTGGTTCCAAGGCAGAAGAGTGGTAAGGGCTAGGCAATGGGGGTCAAGTGACTTGCCCAGGTCACAGCTAGGATGTGTCTAAGGTCAGATTTGAACCTAGGACCTCCCATCTCTAGGCCTGACTCTCAATCCACTGAGCTACCCAGCTGCCCCCCCCCTCAGTTTACTATTGAGGAAACTGAGTCTCTGAGAGGCTGAGTGACTTACCCTCAGAAGTAGGATTTTCACAAAAGTCTTCCTAACTCCAAGCCCAGCACTTTACTCCATGAAGTTAGAAACATTTTCATAACAATACTAAGACATTTAAACTTCTGAGTAAATATTGATAAATATTATTCACCTAAAAAAAGTTCTTTGGTGTCCTCAACAATTTTTAATAGTGTAAAGGAGTCTGAGACTGAGAAGTTTGAGGATCACTGACTAGATTCTATGTCACACTTACATGTTTGAGCTTGTCAATGTCCTTCTTAATACATGGCACACACAAAACTGAGCACAATGCCACACATCTGACCATGGCAAAGGAGAGAATATGACTATTACTTCCTTCATTGAACACTATGCAGTTCGAATTTGAATTCTATTTTTAGTAAAGTGTCCCAGGCTTTAATATATGAATTTTATAACATCTATTTTTGGCTGGTTCCCTATTTGTGTATCATATAGCAAAGTCCCTTCAAATTTAATTATCTCATTTTTGTCTTCATAATTGTCCAGTGAAGTAGGTAAACACTGATATTATTCCAATTTGTTACATATAGTCAAAGAGAGATCAATTCATTGCCCAAATCACATAGCAACTTGAGTTGTCACTAGAATTCAGATCATCTGATTATACCCAGGACTCAGCTTTTCCCACTATATTATACTACTTCCATCTAGTTCAACAGCCAGTGGGAACGGAAGATTACCATGCTGATGAAATCCCCTGTATGCTAATGGAAATATCATTCCTGGTGATGATAGTACAAAGGCCTTTTCCAGGTCCATTTTCATCCCCAAAAGTCCAAAGGATAACTAAATCATCCGAAAGAAAACAATAAAGAAATGCTCAATCCTAGTCAGTGGTTCTCAAACTGATCTCAGAGCCCTTTTACACCCTTAAAAATTGTTGAGGACCCCAAAGAACTTTTGTTTAGGTGGGTCAGATCTATCAGTATTTACTGAAAAGTTTAAATGTCTTGATGTTGTTATGAAAATGATTTTAACTTCATGGACCCCAGAATGGGTCTCAGGGTCCCCATACCATACTATGAGAATCACTGGTCTCAGCTACTAGCAACAGGTAATGGAGAAGTACCTTCCACCCCAGAGCCTCTGACCTTTAAAACCCTTCAAAGCATCTCTGAGCCAGTTGGAGGTCATTGGGTAGAGAAATGAGAATAAAAATTCACATTTGTAGAACTCTCTAAGTTCACAAAGTACTTTCTCCACAACAACCCTGGAAGATAGCTAGTCCTATGTTAAAAATGAGAAAGTGAAATATGAAAAGGAAAAAAATGACCAGAGTCAGAACTGGGGTTCAAATTGAAGCCTACTGAATCCAAGTTCTGATTTTTTCCTCATCAGAATGTTCACTCAGCTGTCCTGATTAGGGCAGAAGAGGGAGCAGGGATTTTAAGGCTCCCTTGATTAACTGAACCATAACCTCCCCAGGAAAGCCACAAGATCTCCAAGGAAAATCCCACCTTTTCTCTTTCTGTTTCTAATACTATTTCAAAATCACCAAGAGATTAGAGAAAACACTTTGAAAATGGTTAGGAAACAATCCTGCAACCTCAAAAGGTCTCTGGAAATTTCACTGTGCCTGCTTTTTTTCTCCCAATAGACTATATTGAGATTTAAAATCATATAACCCATGTAGTACCCACTGATCTAGTGCCCTGGTCACTCAAAGGACATTTGCTAAGGTCATGACATCATAGTCTTTCTGGAGAGCAACAACCTCATGAGGACAAAGGCCAGGAAGAAGTGAATCTTGTCATCAAATCAGGAGTTTACTAGCCAGTCAGTTGGCAAAGACTCTCAGGGGCTCCATTACCTGAAAATTCCTGACTTCACAAATTCTTTGACAAATTAAAACAGGACTTTTGAGAGAACTGCTTAAAAAAAATGATCCTTCACTGTCTCCTAGCCATTGCCAGAGGTGGAATTTTATGTATAAATTTGGGATTGCACCTATGTGATACTTCCATTATGCCTTCAAATGCTAGAATTAATAATAATAAAAATAGTAATAGTGTTTTAAAGTTTCCAAGGTGACTTTGGAAGTATTATCCCATTTTATCCTTACAATAATGTGTGAGGTAGAAATATCTCCATTCTGCAGAGAAGGAAACTGAGGCTGAGAGATTAAAGATTTGCCATGGGTCAAATAGATAGTGTTTCAGGCGGGACTTGAGCTCAGGTCTTCCAAATTGAACTCCAGTACTCTATCCTTTATGGTCAACAAGTCAAAAGGTATTTATTAAGTGTCTAATATGTGCCAGGCAGTGTGCTAAGTGCTGGAAAAACAAAGAAAGGTAAGATGACCCCTGCTCTCAAGGAGTTTATAGTATAATGAGAGGAGAAACATATATACAACCATGACCAAGCAAGCTAAATGAGAAATAATCAAGAGATAAAAGGCATTAAGAAGGATGAAGAAGGGTTTCTTGCAGAAAGCAAGAAACATTAGCTGAGAATTAGCTATATTAATTATTATGATATTAATAATTATATTAATATAAAATAATTAGCTGAGAACTGTAGGAAGCCAGGAAAGTCAAAGGGCAGAGATGAGGAGAGAAAAAGTGCCAGGCAAAGGGACTCAACCAAAGGCAGGAGATGGAGCGTCTGATCTGAGGAAGAGCAAGGAGGCCTTTGTCATGGGATTACAGACTATCTGGCAGGAAACAGGAAGGAGGTAAGGAATTAGAAAACTAGAGAGGGAAGAAGGGACCAAGCTTTGGAGGGCTCTAGAAGACAGGATAGACAGACAGACAGATAGATAGATGGATGAATGAATGGATGGATGGACAGATAGACAGACAGATAGAAGATAGATAGATAGATAGATAGATAGATAGATAGATAGATAGATAGATAGATAGATGGATGGATAGGTGGATGGATGGATGGATAGATGGAAATGTAAATAGATGTATATGTGTATGTATGTAGAGATGTGTATATATGTATACATATATTACATATGTGTATATATGTGGGAATGTATAGATATAGATATAGATATAGATATATCAATGATCCTAGAAATGATAGGGAACCACTGTGGTTAATTGAAAAGGAGGAGTGATGTGGTCAAATTAATTTGATGACTTGGTGGTGGATAGATTGGAGAGGGAAGAGACTTGAGGTAGGGAGTCCAGGCATGAGGTGATGAGGGCCTACCCTAGAGGGTGACAACATTAAAGGAGAGAAGGGAGCACCTTTAAGCTGCCTCTCATTGTGGGAAACAGAAATCCTAGGGAGAAAAATCCCAAGAGAGAAAATAGGAACAGACCATATCAGGATTGGAGCACCAAAAATAGGCTTTGAATAGTGAGATCCAGCTCAAGGATACCTCTTACCTGAAATCCTAATGTAGAGCAACACATATGTTAGGAGATGACTACTTGGTGTTCAGGGATTACTAACACCTTGGGTGTGAGGGCTTGCTGAGCCCTTTTCAGGGCTGCTCATCCAACTTTGGTGTTCACCTTTCATTCAACTCTCCCCTGTGGCTCCAAAAAACTATAGCAAACACAGCAGCCACACCCCAAAACAACCGTCTTGGCAGATAGGTTAAACCAGGTTTAGGGTACCAACCAGTCGGTGATGGCTACCCTAAGCATGTGAAGATTTTCTCTGGTGGAATGGGCGGATGAGAACAATTTGTTTCAGTGGCCACGAAGGTGGTGAAAGGAAGCTCTGTGAAGTGCTTACAGCGTGGGCAGACATCAGAGGCTGAGGTCATCTGCTGCATCCTGGGCCATCACTAGTCATCCTGGCTTTTGTCTTGGCCCTAGACTTTGATGGCTCTGGAAGACAGAGTGAGGCTGATGACTTCGTGCAACTCTGGCTCACTTAAATCTGATTCAGGAGCAAGTCAAGGCATCATCCTGTGATGTCACTGGTCCTCTTTGAAACAAAGGACATACACCTGGCGTTAGAAAAAGATTTTTGGCTTTCTAACAGAGATCCTCTTCATAACCACTCCTAGATGTATGTAAGAGTTTGTTTGCAGAGTGCTGTCTTCTTGGCATAGAAGCTGATCTAATTCTATGAGTATTTACTGAAGGCCTGAGTCTGAGCATGGTGTCATGGAAAAGGACTGGCCGAAGCCTAGGTTCAAAGCCTGCCTCTGCCATTTGCTAGCTGTATGACCCTGAGCAAGTCCTTTCATCACTCGGAGGTTCAGTTGGCCCATTTGTAAAAGGAGGGAAGCAGCACTAAATGATCTCTAAGGTAATTTGGAGGCAGATAGGTGGTGTAATGAATAGAGCCCTGAACTTGGAATCAGGAAAATCCAAATCAAATCTAGGCTTAGACAGACACTAGCCACATGACCCTTGAGCAAGTCACTTAACTTCTGTTTGCCTCAGTTTCCTCTTCTGCAAAGTAAAGATAATAGTAGTACCTCTCTCCCAAGATTGTTATGATGATCAAATGAGATACTATTTACAAAGCCCTTTGCAAATTTTAAAGTGTGATATCAAAGCTAACTATTACAAATATTAACTATTATATAAAGTCTCTTCCAACTCAAATATTCTATGAACATATATGTCGAATGCTGTGCTAGATATCTCAGGGACATGAAGATAAAGAAGATACGACTGCCCACAAGAGCAGAGAAACTAAAAGCAACAGAACTAGTCATTATCCTTGGAGATAAATCAGAAATGTACAATCATAAATCTTACCAAATTTAGAGGCAAAGCAGAACGTTAGAGAGAATCTCGGAAATTAGACTTTGCCAGTTGGAAAATAAGATTCACAAATCATTAAAGCGAGATGAAGAGGACTCTATAAATCATTAAGCACAAACCTTCCCATTTTAAAGATAGGAAAACTGAGGTGGAAAGAAGGGAAGGAATCCGTGTAAGGACATAGCAAATTGATAATGTACATCTATTCTCAGATGTACCCAGAAATCTGGGTCCTTTCTATTCCTAGTATCACAGGAGCATAGACCTCAAACTAGAAGGGATCTTGGAATTTATCTACTCTAACCCTCTCATTTGCAGATGAAGAAAATGAGGCTCAAGGATATGAAATGACCTGCCCAAGGCCATACAAATAGCAAGCACAGAGACAGAATTTAGTACTCTTACTCTAGAGGCTCTTTCCACAGTTCCACATTGCTACCCCAGCCCAGTATTACTCTGTTGTTGTTTAGTCCCTTCAGTCAGATCTGACTCTTCATGACCCCATTTGGGATTTTTTTAGGCAAAGATACTGGAGTAGTTTATCACTTTCTTCTCCAGCTCATTTTACAGATGAGGAAACTGAGGCAAACAGGGTGAAGTGACTTGCCCAGGATCACACAGCTAGTAAGTGTCTTGGGCCATATTGGAACTCAGGTCTTCCTGATTCTAAGCCTGGCACACTATCCCCTGTGCCAGCTACTTGCCTTCTCCCTTTTAGGGTTAGGGGTGTCTTCCATTTGTTCCCTTGGAATTGTCAATTATCTCATTTGATCCTTCCAGCAACCCTGGAAGTTAGGTACTATTAAGATTCCCATTTTACAGATGAGAAAACTGAGACAGACGGAGGATATATTACTTGCCCAGAATCATACTGTTAGTCATTGTCTGGGTCAGGCCTTTCTGACTCTATTCATGCTGTCACCTAGCTGCCCACTTGACCACTCAGAGAAAGCCACGGCTAACCCACCTTGAAAAGCAGCAGCGTCAAAGCAGGAGAAATTTTTATTTGCTTTATTTCTGTTTCTTGCTCTCTAGGGTTTGCCAGGAACTGCTGTACACTGCACATTTTTTTTATATACCACAGTTAAAATTCTTAAAAGATTTATTCATTGCTTTGGTTGGCACTGCAACAAAACGTACCTCCAGCACTCAGGTAATGGGATAGGGTATTAGTCCACACAATTTTCTGAACATGGGGTTTTGCACATCAAAATATATTACGGCATTCAGTGGTGTCACTCAGCAATATTATAGCCCCCGTAACTGCCTGGCAGATAGAGGATGTCCAGAAGGCTCCACGTTCCCCAGGAGGAGCCAGAGGAAAAGCCCCTGGTGAAGGCTTCAGATCGAATGCTCTATTCCAAGGGCAAAAGGCATGGAGAGTCCAAAGATTCTAGATAAAGAGGCTTAATGTGGTAGTTCCAGCACTTAGCCCTAGAGACAGAGCTGATCTAACCTGGGGAGGGGGGGGAAGGCTCTGTCCCAGGCACCATTGTGGAAAATGGACTTCCTAGAGTGGGGATCAGACTTCCCCCAACCAGTGCAAAGCCTTTTTCTCTTTGTCTCATGCAACTTAGTCCCCCGGTCCCATACCCCGGTTGGGATAAGGGCAGAGAGTGGGAGATGGGGGAAAAGGGATGGCAAAGGTAGACCTCCCTGGAAGTGGATAAGGAGTGAGGTTATGGGCCTGGAGAAGGAAAAGAGGGAGCTCCTCTCCCAGTACAACTGAACTCAATGGGATTATCCCCTCCCCACAAAATATATTCCTTGCTGCCCATTGTTTTTGCCTTACATGAAAAAACAATTCCAATTAAACCTCTGTCCAGAGACTTAGGATAATGGCATCCAGGAACAGCAGGAGTCATAGAAGGCTAGGGATGCCCACATCCAAGATGGGTGAGCAGGAAGAAGAAACTCACAGGGCAGAAGGGATGAATGATGCAGCAATCTGAGCTTCCTGTGTCCTCAGAGCACCTACCACCCATTAGCAAGTTTTTCTTGAGTTTCCTACTATGCTAGGCACTGTGGGAGAGAGACAGAGGAATGCCTGCCCTCAAGGAGCTCATGTTCTACTTAGAGAGGTAAGACTTGCACATGGAAAAGTTGGGAGAATAGAAAACATAATGGTTTATAGGAGTGAGTAATCAATTCTGGACTATGTTGTTCTTGTTCAGTCACTGAGTCATGTCCAATTTCATGACTCATTGAACCATATTTATTCATGG
Source organism: Monodelphis domestica (assembly GCF_027887165.1). Lineage (NCBI taxonomy): Eukaryota > Metazoa > Chordata > Mammalia > Didelphimorphia > Didelphidae > Monodelphis > Monodelphis domestica. Next base: position 446,495,364 of record NC_077227.1, on the reverse strand, counting down.
GGTTTTCTTGACAAGGACTCTAGAGTGATTGGCCATTTTCTTCTCTGTAGATCCAATGGATCCTTTTGTCAAGTAATCAGAGATTTAGTGACTTGCTCAAGACCACACAACTAGGAAGTATCTGAGGCTGGTTTTGAACTCAGATTTTCCGGACTCTAGGCTCAGTGCTCTTAACCACTGAACTACAGCTATATGTTTTATAGGTATAGACTATGTGTTGTAGGAAATCAGAAACCTGTGCTGGTTGTAATCACCCAAGAAAGCTTCCAGGGACTTAATCTAAGTCTCCAGAGCCAGGCAAATTTAAAGAGGTGAATAAGTGATGAGAGGATGGATATTCTAGCTTAGTGGCACAGGATAAATCCTGAATCTTTTTCTCTTTCTCACTGCTAGTGAAATGCCTTATCTAATACAAGTCTTTTGCCAAGGTTCTTCATGTCAGTCCTAAGGAAGGAAGAAAGCATTTATTAAGCATCATTTATGTGTCATGTACTGTGTACTAAATGCCTTATAATTGTTATTTCATTTGATCCTCACAATTCTAAAAGAAATTAATGCTATTGTTATCTCTATTTTACAGGTGAGAAAGCCCAAGTGACTTGCCCAAGATCATACAACTCTTAAATGTCTAAGGCTAGATTTGAACTAAGTAAAATTTATAATCCCCATTTTACATATTGCAAAAATAATAATAGCATCTTTAGAGAAGCCTTTATAGAGTTCAAAGTACCTTTTTCACGATAACCCATGCAGCAGTGTAAAGTGTTAGTATTTCCATTTTACAGATGAGAAAACTGAGGCATGGTGAAATGAAGTGGCTTGTCCAAGATTATATATCTGGTAAGTGGAAGATTTTCCACTGAACTCAAGTCATCTGACTCCAAGGAAACTGCTTTTCCCCCTCTTCCTCCCACCCTATATCCAAGCTTTTGCCAAGACCTGTCCATTTCACTTTTGCAACATCTTTTGAAAACACCTCCTTCTCTCCTCTGATACTCCCACCACTCTGGTGCTGGCCCTGATCACTTCAACTCTGGGTTATTGCCAATGGCTCTGCTGGTAGCTCTAACGGACTCATGTTTCTCCTAACTCTAATCCATCCTCCATTCATCCAATGAAGTGATTTTCCTGAAGTGCAAGAGGTTTAATCATGCCACCCCACTCCCCACTCCTCACTTGATAAACACCAGGGGCTTCTGATCTCCTCCAGGAGCAAATGCAAAATGCCTTGTTTGACATTCAAAGCCTTTCATAAACTAGCTCACTCCTGCCTTCCCAGTCTTCTTACACTTCACTCACTGACTGGTACTTTTCTATCAAGGACACTGGCCTCCCTGGCTGTTCTGCTAAGAAGACACTCCATTTCTCAGCTCGTCTCATTCTCTCTGGTTGTCCCCCATGCCTGGAATGCTCCCTCCTCACCTCAATTTACTGATTTCCCTGGATCCCTTTAAGGCAAATTGATCAATAAACATTTATTAAGCACCTACTATGTGCTAGGCACTAAAACTTTACCTTCTACCAGAAACCTTTTAATTCTAAAGTCTCCCCTCTCTTAATTACTTCCTATTTCTTCTGTACATAGATTGTTTGTATATATTTGTTTTCTTGCCTTCCTGTGAGTTTTTTGAGGACAGGAATTACCTTTTACCTTTGTATTCCCAGAATGTGGCACAGTACTTGATACACAGTAGGTGTTTAATAAATGTTTACTGACCTATTGACTTTCTCCTACACCAGACTATTTCTGAAATGAGTATTCTCTTCCAATGGATCACAAATTAGAGCTAGAAGGAACTTCAAAATTCATTCATTTTACAGATGAGAAAACTGAAGCCCAGTGATTTTTCCCAAGGTCATACAGGGAGTGTCAGAGATGGGATCTGAACCTAGACTTTCTAGCTGTAGTCAGTGCTCTTTTAAGAAATGTCTACTGCCACCAATGCAACCAAAATTATAAGGAAAGCAACAAAGTGGGAAATTTTTTTTATAACAAAACTCTCTGACAAAGGTTATAAGGAACTTAGTCAAATTTACAAAAAATCAAGCCATTCCCCAATGGATAAATGATCAAAAGATATGAATAGGCAGTTCTCAGATGAAGAAATCAAAATTATCAATAATCATATGAAAAAGTATTCTAAATCCCTCCTGATTAGAGAAATGCAAATAAAAACAATGCCAAGGTACCACCTTACACCTAGCAGATTGGCCAGTATGGCAGCAAAGGAAAGTGATAAATGTTGGAGGGGATGTGGCAAAATTGGGACACTAATACATTGCTGGTAGAGTTGTGAATCGATCCAATCATTCTGGAAGGCAATTTGGAATTATGCCCAAAGGACTTTAAAAGAATGCTTGCCCTTTGACCCAGCATACTACTGCTGGGTTTGTACCCCAAAAAAGATCATAAGGAAAAAGATTTGTACAAAAATATTTATTGCCATATTCTTTGTGGTGGCAAAAATTGGAAAAATGAGGCAGTGTCCATCAATTTGGAATGGCTGAACAAATTGTGGTATCTGATGGCGATGGAATATTATTATGCTATAAGGAATAATGAACTGGAAGAATTCCATGTGAACTGGAATGACCTCCAGGAATTGATGCAGAGTGAAAGGAGCAGAACCAGGAGAGCACTGTACACAGAGACGGATACACTGCGGTACAATCAACTGTAACAGACTTTTCTACAAGTAGCAATGTAATGATCCAGGACAATACCAAGGAACTTATGAGAAAAAATGCTATCCATATCCAGAGAAAGAACTGTGGGAGTAGAAGCACAGAAGAAAAATATGATTGATCACGTGGTTCAATGGGGTATATAATTGGAGTTTGGGCATTTAAGGACCACTCTATTGCAAATATGAATAATATGGAAGTAGGTTTTGAACAATGATACATGTATAACCCAGTGGAATTGCTTGTCAGCTCTGGGAGGGGATAGGGAAGAGGGGTGGGAAAAATCATAAATCATGTAACCTTGGGAAAATATTCTAAATAAATAAATAAAATTTAAAAAATAGAAAATAAAAATAAAAGAAATGTCTACTTCTAAGCCCCCCCCCATTCTTGCCCTCATCCTTAACCAAACAGATTACAAGTTGATCATCAGAGCTGAGGATAAGGAATGACAACAGGTCCTCTGCATCTTCTAAACTGCTATATCTCTAGAAAATCCTTTGGAAAACAAATACTTTGTGTTATGGGAATGGTTGCCATGGTGCAGCCAGGAGCAGGCATTTCTGGGCTTTTATTGAAGAGAAAGAATTGCAAACACCGTGGGTGTAATCAGTATGTTCCCAGAAACTGTGGACAAAATGAGAAACTGGGGGTGGGGGGGGAGCAGAGAGAGGTAGAATGTAGCAAGTCAGCCAAACATCAGGTATTTTTCTAAAAGGGCATCCTTAACCTTTTTAGCTTTCTTGTGGCTCAGAAGACTCAGGAAGGAGATATCCAGTGCTGGGAATGTCCTCATCCAAAGAGTTGACCAACTGAAGAGATAGTGTTCTATGGCAGAGACAGAATGATATAGAAAAAAGAGTCCTGGGAGATCAAGATTCAAATCCCACTCTGCTACTACTATCTGTGTGGTTTTAGAAAAATCATTTCACTGGGTCTTAGTTTCCTTTTCTGTATAATGAAGGGGTTGGACTAAATGTTCTCTTCCAGCTCTAATCTATTATCTTGAAGATCTCTTCCATTCTTAAAAATCCTATGAGACAATGAGTTTTAGTTGCCCCTAAAATGTCCTTGATATACTAAGAATCCTGGCTTATTAAGTGGGTAATAAAACCTCAAATTCTATCCTCAGAGTTTCCCTTTAACTTGAGGGAGGCTAGGGATCAGTGAGAATAAACTAAATCTACTCTAAAATTCTCTAAAATTTTTTCTAGAACAAAAATCCTCTACCTTTATTTTTGTCATGGACCTCTTTGACAGTCTGATGAAGCCTATGGACCGCCCCCCCCCTCAGAAAAATAATTTTAAATAATTGAAGAAAATGCTAAATTTCAATTCGAATAAAAATGTAATTTTTTTAACCATTCAGTTTTATAGTTCCTCTGAAATTTATTCATGGACCTCTTTGAGTCTGCCAATCCCAGTTTAAGAATTCCTGTTCTAGAATCAATCTAACCTCTCCATGTTACTGTAGTAGAACCTGATCTTCCTGTGAATTTCCTTTCTTACTCAAAGAAGGATGGAATGAGGTCAGAATGTGGACATTCTTAACTTGCTTTCCTCTAGAGTTCAAGGACCAAGTCAGCAGCATCCTGGACAGTATCAAGAGGGCACCCAGAAAGCCCATCCCAATGCCACATCCTCCAGAAAACCCTCTCTGATCTCCTCCAGCAACAATGGCAAGCTTTGATTTCACCTTTCTCCCCACTGTAGTTTTGTTTTAGTCAGAACCTGAGATTCTATGAGTGAAGGGAACAACTGGGGAAAAATCTATGATCTATGAATTTCCTCTATCAATACTAATCAGCAGCTGCCCTGAAATGTATAATTTTAATCTCTCTATAATATTATGTATTACATATATGATATGTTATCTTAATACATCATAATATATAATCTTCATCTCTTAATCTCCTCCTATAATCTTTTCATTATCAACTTAAAGAGAATTATCTATAGTACTGATTTGCCCAGAGCTACATGACTAGTATGTGGCATTTAAGTTTTATAGAGGAGAACGTGATGGTCTAAGAGTCTAGAAGACCTGAGTTCAAATCCTGCCTCACATACTTATTAAGTGTATGATCCTGGGCAAGGCACTTGCCTCAACCTTAGTTTCCTGGTCTACAAAATGGGGTCATAAGAATATCTACTTTATAGGACTATTGTCAGAATCAGTTGAGATAACATAAATAAGTCACCTTATGAACCCTAAAATACCACAAAAATGGTAGCTATTATGTGCCAGAGACAGTGCTTGAATCCATGTCTCCCTAACTCTGAAACCAGCTCTCTATTCATTACACTATAGTGCCTCTCTTTAATTTTCTTATGCACTTCTATACTCTTTTTTAAAGATAGTTGTGTGGTAATGGACCATATCACCTTATTATATTATATGATCCATAGGGTCAAGGATCAAATATTACCTAAACTTTGGATTTTCCCCAATGCCTAGCATAGTGCTTTGTATTCATTAGGCATATAATGTTTGTTGGCTTGGATTGAGTTGGGTTGGTTTGGATTGGATTAGAAGGTCAAGACTCTGAAGTTTTTCCTATTTCCCAATTTGGGGACATACTGAAGCATAGCAGTGAGAAAAATATTTCTATTTAGTAAACATTTATTGATTGTGAAACAGGGTATTAGGCATTGGGACTGGGTGACGGGTGGGTGGGGATATGGGTGGGGAGAAAATAAAAATATCAGTAAGAATCTGCCTCTACCCTCATGAAGCTTATAATCACCCAAAGGAGCAGAAACACCTTTTCTAAAGCAGAGCTAGTAGGAAATCACAGATGCCACTAACTGGTCCCTGAGGAATTGTATAACCCATGAATAAATCCTTGGGAAATAATTGGTCCCATATCCTCTACTCCTACTTGCCAATTTAACTGAGTGTCAAGAACAAAGAGTGAAGGATAAGAAGAGTCTGAGCCTTAACATCCCATTGAAGCAAGGGCTAACTAGGGAAGGCAACAGTCCATCAGTTCCATCTTTCATAGTCAGAGGCCAATATTCTCTTCTCCTTCCCATACTCCTCTTCTGTCCTAATAGGGTCAGAGAGTTATTTCCAGTGGCTCTGCTCTAGCCCTAAAGGAGGAGAAAAAAGGGGAGGGGGAGGGTTGGAAACCCAGAATGAAAGAGCAACCACAGTCAGGAATATATTGAGGGAGACTTCCTGCCATTGTCATGGGCAGGATGCAGGAAGTAGATGGGGGTGGCTTGAAAGATAGAGGGGCCTCCTTTTATTTGGTCCTGAGACTCCCTACACAGAGGCCAGAGGCACCCTGGAGCAAGGAGGAAAGGCCCATGACCCAATGACAAAACCAAGGAACAAGTTGGTAGATTCACAACCCAACAAGCCAGGCAAGCTATTCAGATGCTCTTGAGAACCTGGCTTTGGAACACCAGATGGAATAATCTGATATTGCCTGGGCTTAGTGGTTTAGGTTTCCACATTCTTAGGATTCTGAAGAACAAAGGATTTAGCATTATGTTCAACTACTCCCACTAATAGATGTTTTCCTGTTTTCTAAGCCAGTTTTTCCTAAAAAGGGCAGTACTGAGACAAGGCAGGTTCCCTACCACAAAGAGAAAACTGAGGGCACAAAGATGGCAGCTATTAAATAACATCTCCAATTAGGATATGGCAAAAGGTTGTAATCAGAGGGTACAAATGGTTTGCTCTTTCACACTGGGCTTTATGGAGTGTCTAGCTGCTTGGCAGAGTTATAAGCAATCAGGGTCTGGTCCTCAGCTTGTGAGGTTCAGTCACTGAATTTGATCAGTACATATCTGAGATATCAATCACTAGGAAATTATTCATAGAAACTATAGATCATTGTGTCATAGATATAGAGATAGAAGGTTTCAAGTCCAACTTCCTCATTTTATAGATAAGAGAACTGAGAGCCAAGGATGTGTCTAAAGTTACAGAAGTAGTAAGTGACAGACCCAAATCTGAGCCAAGATTTCTGAGTTCAGCTAAGAGCAGAGTTTTCTTGGGTTCTTTTTTATCTCCTCTTTCAGCAACCCATTCCCCAAATCCTAGTATTCCCACTCCTGAATACACTCTAATTTGTACTCCAATACTTCATTCCTCCCTTTTTTTAAAAACTCTTACCAGATGGGCAATACTGTGTATTGGCTCTAAGGAAAAAGAGCAGTAAGGTGTAGTCAATGGGGGCTAAGTGACTTGTCCAGAGTCACACAGCTAGGAAGTATTTGGGGCCAGATTTAAACCCAGGACCTCCCATCTCTAGGTGTGGTGTTCTATTCATTGAGCCACCTAGCTGCCCCCCATTCCATTTTTCAAAAGAACTTGCCCTCTGCTAGCTCTTAGTGAAAGGAAGGACAGAAGGAAGGAAGGAAGGAAGGAAGGAAGGAAGGAAGGAAGGAAGGAAGGAAGGAAGGAAGGAAGGAAGGAAGGAAGGAAGGAAGGAAGGAAGGAAGGAAGGAAGGAAGGAAGGAAGGAAGGAAGGAAGGAAGGAAGTGAAAGGGGGAAAGGAGGTTTAATTTTTAAAGGACTGGACTTGATTATTTAAGAGTTTAGTCACCAGGAATTTAATTAATTCCAAAGAAATTTTATTTACAATTTATTTACAAAATGTAGAAAGAGTGAAGTAAGAAATCAGAGAGAGAGGATAAGGTAAGATATCTAGCCTGAACACTAAGTAATTTACTCCCAGCCCCTGGCTCAAAACCAAGACGAGAAGAGTTGTTCCTTTGTTGGCCTTGGCAAAGCTGAGGATCTGGGGAAGTCTCTCCTGTGGCTGATCAATAGGAATGAGTGTTGTATTTTGTCAAAGGCTTTTTCTGCATCTATTGAGATAATCATGTGATTTCTATTAGTTTGGTTGTTGATATGGTCAATTATGTGGATGGTTTTTCTAATATTAAACCATCCTTGCATTCTTGGTATAAATCCCACCTGGTCATAGTGAATGATCCTTGTAATAACTTGCTGTAACCTTTTGGCTAGTATCTTATTTAATAGTTTGCATCTATGTTCATTAAGGAGATTGGTCTATAGTTTTCCTTCTCTGTTTTTGGTCATCTTGGCTTGGGAATCAGTATCATATTTGTATCATAAAAAAGAATTTGGTATGACTCTTTCTTTGCCTATTTTGTCAAATAGTTTGTACAATATTGGGATTAATTGATCTTTAAATGTTTGATAGAATTCACTTGTGAATCTATCTGGTCCTGGGGATATTTTCTTAGGGAGTTCCTTGATGGCTTGTTCAATTTCTTTTTCTGATATGGGATTATTTAAGTATTCTATTTCTTCTTCTGTTAATCTAGGCAATTTATATTTTTGTAAATATTCTTCCATTTCACCTAGATTGTCATATTTATTGTCATATAATTGGACAAAATAGCTCTTAATAATTACCTTAATTTCCTCTTCATTAGAGGTGAGATCACCCTTTTAATTCATGATACTGTTAATTAGGTTCTCTTCTTTCTTTTTCTTAATTACATTAATCAATGCTTTATTTTTTGTTTTGTTTTTTTTTCAAAATACCAGTTCCTAGTCTTATTTATTAGTTCAATAATTCTTTTTATCCTTGACACCTTTTAGCTGTTTGACTTTGTGTTAATTTCCTAGTATCTGCCTTCAACTGCAAAATGAAAGTACCAATCTGAGCCTTTCTCCAAAGACTATTGTGAGAATCAGAAGAGATTTGTATGAGAGTGCTTTGGATTTGGCATCAAATTGGCACAGTAAACAAATAACCAGGTCTGGAGAAGGGAGGCCCAGGGCTCAAATATGACCTCAGGCACTTCCCTTGCTTTCTGATCCTTGGGTAAGTCACCTAACCCCATTTGCCTACCCCTTGCCATCAGTCTTCCAGTTGTTACTAAGACCAAAAGTCAAGGGTTTGGGGTTTTTTTAAGTGCTTTGTAAGGTACTCGACAAACTAGAAGGTATTATTATTTAATAGGGGAGCCTAGAAGACACATAGCCTCCCTAAGTGTTTAAAAACCAACAGAAATACATTCTTTTTTTAAAACTGAGAATGATGTGAAGATTAAATTGTAATTCCCTTATTGTAACAATGAAGGTGCTTAGTTCTTCCTTTATTGGGAAGATTGAATTGTAATCCAATCTATTTTTAGATTTTAATCCTCAAAAGAAGATAAGGTATTTTAAGTAGATCTACCCATTTTAACTACAAAAAGGTGTTAAGTAACTACAAATGGTGAACTAACCAAAAAAGGTGTTAAGTAACCAAAAAAGGTATAATCTAACCAAAGAAGGTGTGAACTAAAAAGTGGGCAGTCCTAGAGAAAAGCATCTGCTGTGATTGGTAGATGTGAAATTTAGGGGAGGTTACACAAGAGAAAAAGATCTTTAAAAAGAGGACCAGAGGCCAGAAGAAGATATATTTGATTTGAGATTTGAGTTGGATGGAGGATTCTCTGACTGGAGGAACTGGACCCCTGGAGGAACTTGTGCAAGAGACCTCAGACTGCTTTTCCTTTTAGATGGTCTCTCTCTCTCTCTCTCTCTCTCTCTCTCTCTCTCTCTCTCTCTCTCTCTCTCTCTTGTCTCTCTCTGTCTCTCTCTATCTCTGTCTGTCTCTGTCTCTGTCTCTGTCTCTCCTTCTCTTCCCTTTCCTCTCTTCCTTAATATCTTCCCTCTATTGTAAATAAACTACCATAAATTCCATTTACTTTAGTAATTCATTTTGGGATTTAGAAATTAAATCCCTGGTGACCACCTAATTAATATATTTCAGTCTCAACCACAATTAAATTTAACAATGACCATTTTTACTACTTTTTTGATACAGTTCAAGAAACTTCCTTCCTTCCTTCCTTTCTTCCTTCCTTCCTTCCTTCCTTCCTTCCTTCCTTCCTTCCTTCCTTCCTTCCTTCCTTCCTTCCTTTCTTTTTTCTTCCTTCCCTCCTCCCTCCTCTCTCTTTACTTCTTTGTTGAGTTTTCCTATATTGCCAAGTTTGGAAGAACAGCATCCTCTTCTGACCACATCCTAATGGAAGGCCTTCAACTTATTGTGTAGATACTCTATAGAGAATTTACAAATTAAGTGGATACTAATAATTAGTGCTTTCCTGATAGAGCTTCAGCCCTCCTACTCACAACAAGGGGAGGCTCTACCTAAAAGAAGACAAAGCTGTCCCTGGATTCTGATTGGCCTATGTGATTGGTCTCTGATCCCCTAATTAAACCTTCTGCCCCAATCCCTTCCAAGCCAACAATGGTTATGCCCAAATCAAAGCTGCCCCTTGTTGCATATCCTTGATGTGTTAGGGCAAAGTAAACCTTCTCTTAAATGTTCAATAACTTGTAAATTCCTCATTTTATCCCAACATCAAACCAGAATAAAGAGAATGTTGGTATAAAAGCAGAGTGAAGCCTTTCTTGATCACTCCGCCCCCTCTTCCCATCCAAAATCATTAACTTCATAGAAACTTTGAATTTATTTACCTGTAAATATCTTGTATCCCCCCACCTCCCACCCAAGTAGAACATAAGTTCCCTGAAGGTTATAGTTAAAAGGATAGTCAAAAGAAAAAGGACTTGAATCTAATAAGGAAAAGGAGTTTGTGAAGGTGTTTTGGAGGGATAGGAAATTGTGAAGAAATCGAGTTTGAATTTTCAGAAGAGAAACTGAGGAAATATTGAATGAGAACAGCCTCCAAGTTCAGATCCTACTTCTGCCTTCTATAAGAGAAGGGTACAAGAGGAACTGGATTAAAGAATGAAATCCTGAAAAATAGAACTTGAAAAGAAGATATTTGACAAGGCAAGGTAAGAAAAGATAAGTAAAATAGGTTGCTAAGATAAACTGGTGAGCAAAACAAATCTGTGAACATTTGAGAGATGAATACTGATTGGGAAGGAAGTACTACGTGGCTGTAAAGTGTGGCTCTCACTTTAAGTGATGAAAGGCTGAATGGAAGTGTTTAGGAGGTGGGATATAAATACTCACAAGTAGTTTTGTTTTGTTTTTAAACAGGATGAGAATATCACTATGAAGAGTAAGGTGAATTCTATAGTAACTTGCACTAAGCATGCAATGTTTATATTTTTATATTTATATTTATATTTTTGTTGCATCCAAGAGATTGTTCTGTATATTCAAGCATAAATCAGTCTCCTTCCTAGAAGAAAAGATAAAGAGATTCAAGAACTGCCTTTCCACGTTCTAAACAATGTAGTGTTCTTTTAAAATGACAGAAATTGGGGCAGCTAGGTGGCTCACTAGATAGAGAATCAGGACTAAAGATAGGAGGTTTGGGGTTCAAATATGGTCTCTGACACTTCCTAGCTCTATAACTTTGGGCAAGTCACTCAGTCCCCATTGCCTAGCCTTTATTGTTCCTTTGGCTTTGGAACCAATGTACAGTATTGATTCTAAGACTGAAGGTAAGGGTTTAAATAAAATAACAGAAATTGAGTGTCAAGGGTGGGGAGAGGAGTATCTGAGGTAGTGAAGGATAAATGTGACTGTTAAGGGAACATTGAAGAATAGCAGGGGAGAAAGGGTAGGAAAAAGACAACTGTACATTTGAATCTCAAAAAATTAATCTAGGGTTCTTCATGGCAAGAAGGAAGTGAAGCCCTCTGAGGAAGGACACTGAGATGGTAGGGAGTATCTCAAGGAGGGCAATAAGGATGATAAAAAGGGCTAACAAGTCCATGTCATATGGGGATCAGTTGAAGGAAATGGGGATATTTATTCTAGGGAAGAGATGATTCATGGGAGACATGATAGCTATCTTCAACATTTTAAGGACTTTCATGTGAAAAACTGTTTGACCCCAGGAAGGTAGAAGCAGAAACAATAGATAGAAGTTGAAATGAGGCAAACATGACTGAAATCAGGAAAAAACTTCCTACCAATTAGCTAGCCAAAAGTCAAATGTAAAGTGTTGTGTAAGAAAAATGTTTGTACAAAAATATTTCTAGCCACTCTTTGTGGTGGCAAAAAATTTGGAAAATGAGGGGGTGTCCATTGATTGGGGAATGGCTGGACACATTGTAGTATATGATGGTGATGGAATACTATTGTGCTGTAAGGAATACTGAATTGGAGGATTTCTGTATGAACTGGGAGAACCTCAATGAGCTGAAAGAAAAAGGGAGGGAGAGAAGGAGGGAGGGAGGGAGGGAGGGAAGAAGGGAGGGAGGGAGGGAGGAAGGAAGGAAGGAAGGAAGGAAGGAAGGAAGGAAGGAAGGAAGGAAGGAAGGAAGGAAGGAAGGAAGGAAGGAAGGAAGGAAGGAAGGAAGGAAGGAAGGAAGGAAGGAAGGAAGGAAGGAAATTAGGTCTAGAAAGGAAAAATCTATCGTCATTGTTACACAACTAGTCAGTGACAGAACCAAAATAAAAAATTAAGTCTGACTTGTCCCATTCTAGAGCTCTTTTCACAAGTAGCTATGATGTTATTAGCCCCATGACTTAGTACTCACAGTTCTAGTAATTAATATAAACAATAAAATGTATCTAGAAGGCTGGGATCATTTAAATATTTACACTTCAACTTACCCGGAGTTAGTAATTCAGACTAGATGACCTTTCATTCTAGACTTGGGTGCTTCTGATTTCAACTGAATGAGTTTGCCACTAAAACTAAGCATAATACTAGAAAGTTCTCATTCTGTGATGAGGCCTAGTCAGCTGAGGGGAGACTAGTTTCATTTGGTTACTGCAAAACAAATATCTTATATGTAGTTGGCACTGACTAAATATGTAATGATTGATTTTGAGGGAAAATGGATTCATAGCCCTGTTGCCATGTCAAAAGCCAGAAAACTGTCTAAAGGCAGGGTAGTAAGGAAGAGAAAGATACTCTCCAAGCAAAGATCTAAATTAACTAGTGATTAACAGGCTTTCAAATACAAAAGGACAAAAAGTGCCCTAGGTCCCAACCATCAGCATGATATATCAGAAAGCAATTGAACTGGGAATCAGAGGAATTGATTTCAAATTTTGTCTCTGACATTTACTAGCTGTATGGCTAATTAGCCTCCGTCATCTCATCTGCAAAATGGAAATCATATTTGCTCTTATTGCCTCAAAGGGCTGTCATCAGTACCTTTGAGGAGTCATAGGATCACAGAGTTTAGAGCTGGGCAGAACATTAGAGAACTGTCGAATCCAACCCCTTCATTTTCCAGAAAAAGAACCAGAATCCCAGATAGTTTTAGTGACTTGTCCAAAGTCAAACAAGCAGTAAATGAGATCCAAGATGTGAAATCTGGTCTTCTATCTCCAACTCCAGTGCTCATTCCTCAATAATATACTGAAACACTTTGTAAACCTTAAATATAATCAAAATTTAAATGAAAAATCCTTGGTCCAAGGTGAAGGGGCTTCCTTTTCCTCTTCTATCAGTTGTGGCTCACCTGGATAGGGCCTGACTTCTAAGGTTCTTTCTTATACTCTGTCCGTCAGGCCTTCACCCCAAAGTAGAGTTTTAGGGAAAACCTATAAAATGAAATTTAGGAATAGCTTATGCCTAACATCTTCCCAAAGGGATTAATAGGAAGTCTCTTCTAGAAAAGTTACAACAAACTAGATAACAAATACCAGAGAGATTTTTGTTTACACCTCTACATACAAAATGCTTACAAATCCACAAAAAGACTCATAAATGTATGCTGACAACTACTTAAAACATAAAATAATAATCCATAATGAAAGATTCACAGGAGCCCATAAACAGACAGAAAATACCTGAGACAATATTTCTGGAAGATTATGACTCCCAGGAGACCCTTAGACCAGATTTCACTTCCACCTTGGATTTGCACTGTCCTTGAAACTCACTCAAGGTCCATAACTTCTGCCCAGCCCAGAATACATGGATCATCCTCCCATAAGTGGCCATCTTCTCACCCAAGAAGGGATATAGCACATTCTGCCTTGTGCTACTGGTGTCTGGACCTCTTCATAAATGGGAACTTCTTGAGCTCACAAGATACATCTGCCAAGGCTGGAAACATCCATCTCAAGACTGCTCTAAGGTCAGCTATTTGGGGGAAAGAAACAGAAAACAGAGGAGGCATACAAGGGACTTGACAGGTGAACACATATACTCACTTCTCTCTCAATACAACCATGGTTTCTGGGATTATGGAGATCAACCAGCACCCTCTGGTCAATCCTGTACTTTAGCAAAGAGGCCTCTAGAACAAACTGAAGCATAAACCCAGCCCCATGGTTGCTCAATGGGATGCTCTGCAGGCAGGACCCAGTCCAACAGCTCAGAGTAGGGGCTCACAGAATGACCACCACCCGGTCAATTACATTAGCTTCGTTGTTGTTGTTTAGTTGTTTCCAACTTCACGACTTCATTTGGGGTTTTCTTGGCAAGGATACTGGAGTGATTTGCCATTTCTTTCTCCAGCTCAGGGTCACACATCACATGTGAACTCAAGTCTTCCTGACTCCTTGGCTCTATCCACAACCTCGCTACGCTGCCTTGCCGCCCTATTACAGAAGTGATGATAATTCTTGTCTAACAACTCTTTATCTGTCAATGGCCTTCTTCTTCACTAGAGGCCTCTGAAAAATCTGAAGTTCGGTTCTGGTATCCTTATCTACACAATGAAGTCGGCTCACTTTGGCAGAATTCCCAGAGCCCCTAAAATCTGCTGCCAGAGTCAAGACCAACCCGTGTAAAAAGTGAGCTGTCCTTTTTGGTGTGTCTGACGCCATCTAATGAGGCTCTTGATGCTTCATTCTGATGTTGGGCTTTGTGCCTCTGGACCAGGAGCCCTTTGTATTCTGATAGCTGAGACAAAGGAGCTGAAAAGCATCTCTTCTGCTCTCAAAGAGCCAGGCAGCTTTGTTTCCTCTGAAGAGTCTCATTACGATGCCGGTGGACAGAGTCATCTTCTATTAATTATAAAAGGCAGAGACAAGGCAATCAATCTGGAAATAGTGACCCCTTTGTACAAATGCCCCCACTAAAACAAAGACAGCTCCTGACTTTCAGATGATTCAGGGTGTTAAGAAAAAAGAAAATGGGCCCTGAACAAGAATTATGCATGTGTTGTAAAATACCTCTTCCCTAATCAACGACTCCAGAGGCTCCCTATTACCCGTAGGATCAAATACAAACTCCTCTGTTTGACATTCATCAAGCCTTTCCCAACCTGGCCCCAATGCACCTTTCCAGCCGTATTATGTAATACTTTCTTCACACACTCTAGGATCCAGTCAAAGCAATTTTCTTACTGTTCCTCATATGTGATGTTCTCATTTCAGCCTTCACCTCATTGCAACGACTATCCCCAAAGCCTGGAATATAATCCCATCTCACTTCTCTAGCCTTCTTGAAGAATCATTTCAAGGTCCACCTTATATATGAAGCCCTTCCTGATCCTCCAGCTGGTGGTGCCTTTCCCTAAAACTGCCTTATATTTCTTTATTTTTTTAAATCCTTAAGTTCTGTCTTGGAATAGATCCAAAGTATTGGTTCCAAGGCAGAAAAGAGGTAAGGGCTGGGCAATGTGGATTAAGTCACTTAAGCAGGGTCACATAGCTAGGAAGTGTCTGAGAACAGATTTGAACCCTGGACCTCCCATCTCTTGACCTGGCTCCCTATCCAATGAGCCACTTCTATTTATTTTGAATATGTTATATTTACCCTATAGATAGAGTATTGTTGTTTCCCTTAATAGAACAGAAGCTCCTTGAGGTCAGGACAATTGCACCTTTGTTTTTGTGTTCAGCACTTAGTATAGTGCCTGATATATACTAAGTGTTGAATAAATACTGATTTAATTGTATTCACTTTCTGCTACAGATAAAAGTTCTATTGTGGACAAGAAAAGCTTACATACACATAGTTCTTTAAGGTTGCAGAATACTTTTTTAGCAGTACAGTGCAGTAGGAAAAGGGAGGAATTGATTTCAAATCCTGGAGTTTAATGACTACTTGAGCTTAGGTAAGAAACTTTGCCACCCTGTGCCTCAGTTTCTGCATCTGTAAAACTGATAGGTTGGCCAATATTCTCTCAGTTACCTTTCAGTTCTAAAACTAGGATCCACCTACATTTTCTGATTTGAACTTCACAACAACCCTAGGAGGTAGATGGAGCAAAAGCTGCCTGGCTTCACATCTGGTTTAACCATTTAACGCACAAGGAGCAGAAAGGTTAAGTGAAGTCACACTTCATAGATAATAATAGAGCTGGGATCAGTGTCTCCAATCCCAGTCTAGGCTCACTCCACTTTACAACTTATGTCCACAGCAAAGGAGAGAAATAAATCAGGGCTAGAGAATAAAGATGGGAAAGTTGACTAAACTTGGACCTACCAAGAAAACTCCATGGACAGAATGAATAGTCCATGGGGTCATGAAGAGCTGGACAGGACTGAACAAAAATAAAAGAGGTACAGAGGAAGAAACACTTGTAAAAGACTTTCCATGTGAAGAATTTAAGGGAATAGGTACTGTTAGGTGGCACAGTGGATAGACAGCCAGGCCTGGAGACAAGGGTTCAAATCTTACCTTGGATACTTCCTAGCTGTGTGACCCTGGGCAAATCATTTAACCCCTGTTGCCTTGCCCTTACCTCTCTTCTGCCTTAGAACCAATAGTAGTATTGATTCTAAGACAGAAGGTAAAAGTTTTGAAGAAAAGAGAATCCAGGAGAACCAATCACTGAGGAGTTTATACTGCTCCAAAGAGAGCAGTTTCCACTGAAAAACAAATTAGAGGTTGTACTCGGACTCAGGTAAGGAAGGACAAGTATCACCTATGAATAAGCAAGCTGAAAGGGATGAAACCAAAGAAGCCAATTTTATGAAGTCTGCCGTGGCAAGCTGGGTTCAGTATCTGAGCTGACCACCTCTAATTTATCAAGCTGTGTATAACGTGTCCCTCTGAAATTCTTCAAATTTTAGTAAAGTAAATTTACACTCTCAACACCTAGCTGCGCTTGTAATACGATGATGACCCATTTCTCCACAGTATGTCGTCCCAAGACTCCAATCTAAGGGAGTGAGTCCTTTTGCTGAGTAGGAGGGATCACTAATGAACTAAAGGAGTCTTCTCTTTGGGGATCCTTGGATAGTTTCACCAACATAAACCATGGCAATGTGCCAGTTAACAAGATTGGTTTCAGTTTTCCTTTTAGTGGGAAAGAAGTTGAAAGAACTTGGTATCAGATTGAAACAGGTTGCACACAGAGAGAAATCCAGCTGTTTGCACTTCACAGACAGAGCAGGAGCCCTCTGTGAAGCCAAGGAGCCTTTGGACTGTTCCTCATTCTACACAGAGAAGGTCACTGCCTCTACCCCCTCAAACTGCACCCCCCCAGGTCAGTGCTGTAAACATCGGCCCATCAAGATAAGAAGGAGAAAGCAGATGATATTAATTACCTGGTCTTTTAAGTCCTCCACAGCCTCACATCTGGTTTAATCTCAGGAACATTCATCTCAGGCCAATAAAAGCAAAGTAAAATAAAGAAGGGACTAGGTCAGTGGCCTGGGTGACAACTGGGCTGCCGATGGTCCACAGGGGATTCCCTTCCCACACCCACACACTCAAACACAGAAGAAGCTGATGGTCAGAGCACAGAAGCCATCTGCTTGGGTTCATGCAAGGGCATAAGAGTGGAGTGACCCTTGCACCTAAGAATTCCATCTTCCATGGTACCCTTGGTAGGTGATCATAGAAACTAGGGAAGTGGAGAATTCTAGGAATAGACCTGATCTCATAGGAAGCAGGTAAGAAAGAAGAAGACCCCTAGGATCATAGATTTGGAGCTGTAAGGGATATTAAAGGTCACTGAGTCCAATCCCCTTCATTTTATGTATGAGGAAACAGACTCAGAAAGATTAAAAGACTTGTTCAGGGTTTAAGGGTGAGTAAATGTCTGAGGCAGGATTTGAATTAGCGTTGTTTTAATGTCGAGTCCAGCATTTTTTCAACTACCTCACCTTACTGCTTGAAGGGAAGCCTTATAGGAAGGAGGGGAAGAAAGGGCAGATCGTAAAGATAGGTTATAGGATACTAGCCCTAAATCTGGAAGGGAACTCAGAAAATATCTAGTCTAATCCTCTCATTTTATAGCTGAGTAAACGAAAGTTTTCTCCAAGTGACTTGCTCAAAGTAAAATAGGTGAAGGAAAAGGAAAAGAATTTGAACTCAGATCCCATAACTTCAAGTATTACAATTTTCTCACTGTGCCCTGTTGCCTTGCTGCTGCCAACTGTGCCCTTAGAACATTATTTCTATAGCTGCCAAACACACGATGAACCCATGATAAAGTATGAATTTTTAAAATTTGCAAAGCCTTGGAGACAACTCTACTTACTAGCCAGTTGCCACCTAAATCCATGCTGACTCTGAAGTTTTATTCTTAGCATCATAGAATGCCCATGCCCAAATAGAACTTAGAGGTTACCCAGTCTAACCTACTTATTAAGTGTTGGGGAAACTAAAGCCCAGAAAAAGGAAATGACTCGCCAGAGGTCACTGAAGAGAGCTAATGACACTCCCTGAACTAGAACTTAAGTCTTCTGTTTCCAAGTCCAGTGTTCTTTCCATTACATTATGCTGTTGTTCATTGGCCTTGCTAGTATGGAAATTATCCAGGAATATGACCTTTCTAGAGGGACAATCTCAAATTATTGGTCTTCATCCCAAAGAAGAAGAGGCAGATGGGAAGGCAGTCATGTCATCCAGAGTCTTCTAATGCCAAAATCCCCCTCTAAGATCTGTCATAAGAGGCGCAATAAGCAGTATTCTGCAGGGTATGATTGGAGGGTTCAAACAATTCCTCCATTTAGTCCAAAAACGTATCTCCCATCAGTGTGTTGCATTGCTTGAAATTTGACCATGAAGAGATATTATTCCATGGATCGCTCTGATCTCTAAGAATCTCCTGATAAATAGCAAACATCCCAAGATAGAGACTCTGATTAAAACATCACGGGAAAGGGAGTAGCTAGATGGTTCAGTGGATTGAGAACCAGATCTGGAGATGGGAGGTCCTGGACAAGTCAGTTCAATCCCTTTGCCTACCCCTTACTGCTCTTCTCTCTTGGGACCAGTCCACACTATTGATTCTCAAATGGAAGATAAGGGTTTTTATAAAGGAAAAAAAAAATCATGGGCTAACACCAGAAGACAGTGATTAGTTAGCAGCCTCCTAGGAGCAAGGCCTTGAATAATGACAGAGGAATAGGCATCTGGGTGGGAAATGGAAGGAGAGGGGATAGAAGAGACAAGCAGAAAGATTAATGGAGAACTAAAGGAACCAGGAAAAGATTAAGGGCAAACGTCTTCAAATTCTACGGTTTTGCCTAAAATCAGCCAAAGAAGAGGACCAGTGGCTTCAGAAACAGATTCAGAACATTCATTTTTTTTTTTGCCTTTGCACCCTAAAACAGAGATCATTGCCTACTTTAGCCATACTTGGTGGAGGTTGAGATGGGATTGAAGTTTGGACTCTAAAAAAATCAAGATAAGGAAAAAGAAAAGAGGTTAATCCCATCTGGTGTGCTGAAACTTCCAAATCTTTCCCTAAACTGTTGTGCAGAGACAATAAAAAAATGCTGGACATTGAGAAAGTAAGACATAAGAAAGACTCACTTTCCTCATCCTCATCTGTAAAATGGAGAAAATCATAAATATAATGTCCTCCTCACAAGAGAGTACAGCATAGATGAACAGAGCACTGGCCCTGACACCAGGAAGACTTGGATGTGAATCCTGCCTCTGACACCTATTAGTGATGTGACCACAAGGAAGTCATTTAGCCTCTCACTGGCCCAGGCTGCTCTTAAAATGCCAAGTTATGGATTTTTATCAGTGGAAAAAATGAGGTCCAGAAGCAAAAACAAAACAAAACAAAACAAACAAAAATAAAACCTACCTCAGCAGCACTATTGTGTGACTTGAGTGAGATAATCCACATAAAACACTTTGCGAACCTACATAAATGTCAGTTTTGAATGAGTAGATGAAGGAATGAAAAGAAATTTAATTAAGCATTTACTGTGTGCCTAGCAGTGTGCTAAGTGGTTTCCCACCCTTAAATCCTTACCTTCTGTCTTAATATCAGTTCTAGAACAGAAAAGTGGCAGGGGCTAGACCATCAGGGTTAAGTGACTTGCCCAGGGTCACGCAGACTAGAAATGTTTGAGGCCAGATTTGAACTCAAGAACCTCCTGACTCCAGGCTTGGTACTCTATTCACCAGTGTTGAGGATATAACTACAAAAAGCAAGGAAGCTAATGCCATCAAGGAGCTTATATTTATATAACATGTATAGCTTCTATTATATTATGTTCTGTTATATATTATTATATTATATCAGCATATCCTATTATATTATTATGCCATATCACATCTAGGATATATCATGCATGTGTAGAGTATATAATATATTATTATATCATATTCTATGTTGTTAGCTCTCCCAGCTCCCCAGTCCTGGCACTGGAGATACCAGCTCTCGATTTTTCCAAATGGTCTATTTTCTCCTTTGGAATCTCAGGATGGGACTCTGGAGGTTTAAGCCAGGAGAAATCTTAGAGAACGTTAGTCCAGCTCCCACAATTTACAGATGAGGGAATTTATCCAAGGTCGCGTCGTTGGCTCTGAACCCAAGTCTTTGCATGTCAAAGCCAAAGGTCTGGCCGTGACACCTGGGCTTTCGGCCACAGAAAAATGGCTTTTGCCATTTTTTGCCAGAAAAAAAGGCTTTTGCCACAGAAAAATGCCTCGAAGGCTATTATGAGAGATTATTAGGCCGAACACGAAAATCCAAAGGCAGCCATCCTCGATGCATTGGAGCAAATTCCAACAAATTTTTAAAATATGTGCAAGAAATTCAGTGGAGAGCCAGTCCTGGACTCCATGAAAGGGAGAGTGGGCCGCAAAGTCAAAGCGGCAGATTAACATTTAAGGAAGATGTTTCTCTCTCCGGGACGCTGCTCACACAAGCTGGACTCCTCATGTTTATAATGATAGATGCAGGTTCGCCCTTTATCTACAGCAAATCAGCCAGTCAAAGCCAGCAGCACATCTGTAGTATGTCTTTAAATGGCTCGACAGCAAATGTCAAAACTATTTGATCTGGTTTTAGAAAATCACCTTTTAAGATGCCGGAAGATATTTTACACTTTGAAAAGAGATTAAAAACTTTTCAGTTGAATTAGAAAACGAGTATGGTCACATTGAGATTCCCTAGGAAACAGGAGGCTGACCCTAGCGGGCCAGGAACACAGAAGATCTGAAGCCGGCGGCTTCCCATTTAAATGTGTGTGAAGGGCCGACGCCTGACCCCGTCTTCCCCGCTGCCCCATGCAGCGCAAGACCGCTAGCTACCGGGCATCGCTGACACGCCGGCTCCCAGAGGACCCCAGCCAAGGATGGGCAGGGTCTGCCTTCTGCCTCTGGAAGATGGGAAGGAGATGGCTGCCATGATATGGTCCCTGCTCTTCTAGGCTTAGGGGATGTAAGAGATGGAAAGGCCATTCAGAATCATTGCACATTCTCACGCTAGAGAAGAAGAAAGCAAACCACAAAGGTTAGGTGATTCTTCCAAGGTCACACAGGGAGTAAGGGGCAGATCTGGATTTGAACTCAGGTTCTCTAACTCTAAATCCAGTTTTCTTCTCAATAGGTAGTTTTCTTGAAACCCTGTGCAAAAGGCTTCAGGTACATTGACCAATAAGAATAGGAAGGTAGATGGCTCGGTGGATTGAGAGCCAGGTCCCATGTTCAAATATTGCCTCAGACACTTCCCAGTTGTGTGACCCTGGGCAAGTCACTTAACCCCATTGCCTAGCCCTCACCGCTCTTCTGCCTTGGAACCAATACACACACAGTATTGATTCTGAGACAGAAGGTAAGGGTTTAAATTAACAAAACAAAACAGGAATGTATGTAGAAAGAGAGAGGAAAGAATCCCCAGAAGGAGGAGGAAGCATAAATGGGTGACAGCCTGCATTAGGGAAGAGAAGGTCCACAGTGTAAAGTTCAGAGATCTCTCAAAATAGCAACTTATTCAAGGGAAATTGGGTTTATTCCTGCATCCCTCATATCCAGTCAGTCACTAAATCTTCTAGATGATTATTTTTAAATGTCTCTCATCTGGCCCCTTCCTTTTCCTTTCCACTGCTTTCACTCTAGTCCAGGCTTCCTTTGATTCTCGCTTAGACTGGCATAGGTTCCTAGGACTGAGACCTGAAAGGTCTTTAAAGATCATCTACTTCAACTTCCTCATTTTACTGATGGGGAGACAGCGACGCACAAAGAAAAACTGACCTGCTTCAGGTCTCACAGGGAAGACACAGGAAACCAGAATTTTAAACTGCATGGATCAGTGTAACATTCTCACCCAGCATGCAGGAGGACACCTAGGTTTGAGTTCCAGCCCAGGCACACAAGTCTGAAGCAGCTGGTGACACAGTGGATAGACAGATGGGTCCAGAGTTATGAGACCTGAGTTCAAATCCAGCCTCAGACACTTATTATCTCTCTAACCCTGGGCATCACTTAACCTCTGCCTCAGTTTCCTCAACTGTAAAATAGCACCTAACTTGCAGGGTTGTTGTGAGAATCAAATGAGATATTTCTAAAAAGCTTGGCACCTAGGAGGCATTATATAAATGCTTATCCCCTTCCCCTCTGCTTCCCTTCCCAAACTCAGGCCCCCTAAATAAAACTTTGTTGTGGTCAGTTGTGTATCTTCTCTCATTGATGTAGGTGTCCCCTACCAAAGAGGGAAAGTCATTTGTACCATGACAGTGTCTATTTAACTGCAACCACTCTAAGAAGCCGTGTCTTATAGCTTGGCAGCCTCCAAACTTTACTATTCATACACCGATTCCATCGGTAAAACATTTTTAAGCACATCCCCCAAACTATGTCTATTTATTTATAAATGACCTGCATGTAGGTATTCCTAGACTCTCCATTATATACTTTTTTCTTAATGCTTGCCTTCTGTCCTATATTAATTCTAAGACAGAAGAGTGGTAAGGGCTAGTCAGAGTTAAGCAGACTTGCCCAGGGTCATACAACTAGGAAGTATCTGAGACCAGAGTTAAACCCAGGATCTCCTGTCTCCAGCCCTGACTATCCGCTGTGCCACGTAGCTGCCCCTTCTTTGTGTACCTATAAAGCTGATATATTTCCATTTTGTAGATATTCGACTATTACAACAGAAATGAACAGAAGATGAGATAGAGATGACGTATTTGATTCTAGAGTCAGCGAGGAGCCCTGGGGTTTCAGTAGGTGAGTGGCACCATCAGACCTAAGCCTTAGGAAAGTCACTTTGGCAGCTGCCTGGAGGAGAGTGACTGGGGTGAGGGGAGACTGAAGACAGAGAGACCAATGAAGAGGATGCTGCAATAATCGAGGTAAGAACTAGGCTGAGGTGAGGAGAGAAAGGGAGAGAGATCTGAGAGGGCTAGAGGCAGGAATGATAAGTAAAGGAGAGATGGTTGTGAAACTGGCTCAAAAGATGACACTGACTTCAACTGTAATCAAGATGGGTCAAAATGGGTCCTCAGGGGCAGCTAGGTTGCACAGTGGTTAGAGCTCCAGGCATGGGTTCAAACCTGTCCTTAGATACTTCCTAGTTGTGTGACCTTAGGCAAGTCATTTAACCCTAACTTCCTAGCTCTTGTCACTCTTCTGTCTTAGAATTGATCCTAAGGAAGATAAGGGTTTTTAAAAAAATGTGTCCTTAGACAGTGGGGAAAGAATTCTCATTTTCCAAATTTAAGTAATAGATATTTATTAGCTGGGTGACCCTGGAAAAGTCACTTAATCAGTCAGCCTCCATTTCATCATCTGGAAAATGGAAATAATAAAAGCACCTATTTGTGTGACCCTGAGCAAGTCACTTAACTTCTGTTAACCTCAGGTTTCACATCTGGAAAATAGAGATAATAAAATACAATAAAAATTATAAAAAGGAGATAATCAAATAAATAATCATTAATAAAGCACTTACCACAGTACCTGGCAAATAGTAAGTGCCTTATAAAACGTCAGGTACAATTATTAGTGAGATAAGTGGGATAATTATGTGCACTTTTTCAGGTTCACAAAACACTTTGCCTATGTCATCTCTTTTGATCCTCCCTATAACCCTGAGAGATAACTGATGCACATATTTTTATCCTCATTTTATAGCTGATGAAATCGAAGCCCAGAGAACTGAAGGGCTTTCTTTGCCCATGATCCCAGATATACTAAGTGCCTGAGGCAAGGTTAAAATCCCTGTCTGACCTGAACTGAAGTCTTGACATGCTTTTCATTCAGCCATGTTGTCCTTCCTACCTGCAGCTAGGTGGAGCAGTCAACAGTTGGGTTTAAGAGTCAAGAAGATCTGATTTCGAATTCAGCCTCAGATAGTTATTAGCTGCCTATCCTTAGGCAAGTCATTTCTATCTACCTTAGTTTCCTCAACTTTAGGATGGAGATACTAATAGCACCTACTCTACAGAATTGTTGTAAGAATAAAATAATATTTGGAGACTGCTTGGCACAGTACCTGGCACATGGTAGTTGCCTAATCATTGTTGTTTCCTTTCTTATATCATGGGATTCTTGTAAGGGTTAAGTCAAAGCAAAGAGAAAATTACCATAAAAAAGTTCAAAGCCATTAGCTTAATTATTAGATAGCATCTCGTTAAACTTAGCCTCAATTTCTTTATCTGTAAACGGGAATGATAATACTTGTGCTATTCTCTGTTGGTGTTATTGCAAGGAAGGTCCTTCATAAACAAACCTAAAGTATCATACAGACGCAGGCTATAACCCCATTCACTAGCACCACATGGCCACTATTAGACAGCAACTCATCTGAAAATTATGTAAGGGTTTTAATGAGTCACAAGGGCAAGATGATTCAACGGGGCAGTCAGGAAAGCCGAATGATCTTAGCCTGTATTCAAAAAGGCATGGTATTTGGAATTTGTAAAGTAGGATCTGGGTTGGCCTCACTCTGAAGCACTCTATTCAATTCTAAGAACCATGTTTTAGGAAAGATTTTGCTGAATTGGAGAATGCCACGTAGAGGCCAAATAGGACAGACAGTCTTGGAATCATGTTTTTCAACAATTGGTTGAATGAATGATAGAGTTTACATCCCAGAAAACAGAGGACTTAAGTAGAGTTTGTAACTGATTTTATGTATTTGAAGTGTTGTCACACAGAAGAGAAGATTAGATTTATTCTACAATCCACCTCTATTCCATAAGAGAAGATTGGGAAAAAGAAGGAACAAGAGGAGTGAAAGAGAAAAAAGGAGAAAGGAGGGAAAGAATTGTGAAGGTGATTGGGAGTGCTTTGGAATTCTGGAAAATGACAAAGATTTGATTTGGAAAGGAGAAATCTGGCAGGACTGGAACAAAAATTGAAGGCATTTCTTGACATCAGGGTCTGTGGTTTGCCTTTCGTCATAACCCCAGAATTCAGCAAATTGCTTGACACAGAGTTGGCACTTAATAAACCTTTATTGACTAACTGAGAAGTCTGAAAGCTAAAAGGTCTGAGAAAGAGAAGGAGGAGCAGAAGGAGGTGAAGGCTCCCAAGAGAAGGATAAAGACGAATTGAAGAAGAGAATGGCTTGAGGATAAGGCTGGTAAGTTGGCAAGACAAGTTGGTAAGTCAAGAGACCAATAGTGAAACACTTCATCCAATGAATGTAATGGAATGGTATTGTGCTATAAAAAGAATGAAGAAATGGACAGTTTTAGAGGAAACAACATTTCCATGATCAGATTTGGAGTAAAGAGAAAAGAACTTGAGAACAATTAACACAATGACAACATGATAGAGGAAAACAACTATGAGACTTTAGAATGCTGATTGATGTAATCATCAGCCATGAAATGGAGAATAAATCATGCTCATTTAAGATCCAGAATGAGACATGCATTTGGGAATATGGCCAACGTGGGGATTTATTTTGCTGGACTATACGTATTTCTTGTTGGGGTCTTTTTTTTTTATTGTTCATTGAGAGTTGGTGTCAATAATAAGGAAGTAGAGAAAAATATATAAAAATCAATTAATTAGAGGTGATAAAATTAACACACCATTCACTTCTTGGTAGTAAGGTAATGGAGTAGAGGTACAGATTTATATATTTGTATTGCTTGATATATATTTGTTATAAGTTCTGTCTTGGAAAAATTACTAAGTATCAGTTCTAAGACAGAAGAGCAGTGAGGATTAGGCAATGAGGGCTAAATGATTTGCCCAGGAAGCATCTGAGGTCACATTTGAACCCTGGACTTCCTGTCTCCAGGCTAGCTCTCTTTCCACTGAGCCACCCAGATACTCCCTAATAATCCTTTTAAAAAAACTGTATATTACAGAATTTCACGTTCTTATACAATCCTTCTACATATCTTGAAATCTTTATTTGTTAGTTATTACGATCATAATAAATATACAGCTATCCCTTCTGCATCAAGACTTTCCCCATTGTGGGTTTTGCTATATCAGAGTTTGGCATAAAAACTTAAATGGGAATTTTTGAGGAGTTTTGCAGAAGTTGCAGAAAAAATATGGAGGCCAGCAAATGATACAGAAAAAGTTTATTATAAAATTCTTAACCCAAATTTTACAATAAGGTACTATAAACATTCCATAAAAGAAAAAGAAGACATTCAGAATTCTTCTTTGGTATGAATGGAGGGCCAAAAAATTTCCCACACTTCCCACGTCCCTAACCCCCTGCAATGTGGAAGGGATAAATGTAATTTTTTTTAAGGATCACTAAAACTTGGAAATGAGAAACAGATAGATGGTTCTTCCCCAAAAGAAACTGGATATCTTTAAGAGAGAAAAGCTGCTTATCTTCGAATGAATGATGGTGTGAATCCATAGGTATTGTCCAGCAATGGTTTGAGGGAAAGGGGACGCCAGCATTAATCATTGGTGACTCCTTCTTGAGAGGTCACAGATCCTGATAACAACTCAACGGCATGCTAGCTTCTCAGGGCATGTATTCAGTCCATAATAAAGAACTTCCCAAGACTTATGTCATACTAGATGACTACTATTCATCTCTGGTGATTCACATGGACCTAAATGAAATGAGCAGAAGGAACTTAGAAAGCAAGATGCCAGTCTTGTACAAGAGACAAAAGACTTTAAGGGGCACCAGTGTTTGTTGTTGTTGTTGTTGCTGCTGCTGCTACCAAAAGGACAAGGACTTTGGACAAGAAATGCAGATTTTTGGAGGGGTAGTGATACAGTGGATAGAGTGTCAGGAAGTTAGGAAGACACATACTGGTTGTGTGATCCTGGGCAAGTCACTTAACCTCTGTCTGCCTCAGTTTTCTTGTCTATAAAATGGGAATAAAACCTACCTCCTAAGGTGGTTGAGAGAATCAAATAAGTTAATAATTATAAAGTGCTTAGCCCGTCCCCAGAGCAAAAGTATTATATGAATGTGAACTAACTAGCTCTTTAGGAAATGATATGAAATAATATCTGGAAATAGGATTTGGATTTCTGAAAAAATTGCTTTAAAAATAGGAAGGAGAGTTCCTAGTAAAGGGTGGGTCAAACCTAATAAGTTATATAATAAGAATGTATTTCCCTAGGGTCTCACAAATATAATAAAATTTTTAAACTAAAAAAGGAGGAAGGAGAGAACAGCCCCTGTAGTTACCAAGCGACATACCTTATCAAGCAGCTATAGTATAGGAAGAAAAAGAGTAGTTGAGGTACCCCCTTAAGTTCAAAAAGATAAACTACAAGAAGAGATCAAGAAGCAAGACCCTGATATAGGAGGGATGGATGGAAGTTGCAAAGAGGCAGACTTCAACTTGAGCAAGGAAAAAGTTCCTTATAATTAAATCTATCCAGAATAAGCTGCCTCTAGAGGTAAAGGGTCATTAGAGATCTTTCCCTCTACCCCAAATTTATTGTTTATTTATAACATTCTTTTTAAAATGTTTGCATTCTAATTGTTAATATAATGTGATATCCCTTATACATGTGAAATCATACAAAACACATTTCCATATTAGTCATGTTGCCAAAAGAAAAAAAAGCAAAAAAAAAAAAAATAAAGTGAAAAAATTATGCTTCAATCTGCATTCAGACCCCATCAAATATTTCTCTGGAGGGAAATAGCATTTTTCATCATAAATCCTTTGCAATTGTCTTGGATCCTTGTATTGCTGAGAATAGCTAAAGTCTTTCCCAGTTGATCATGACTGAAATATTACTCTTTCTGTGCACAATGATCTCCTAGTTCTGCCCACTTCATTTTGAATCATCAGTTCATATAAATCTTCCTAGATTTCTTTTGAAAGCATCCTGTTCATTTCTTATGACACAATAGTATTCCATCACAATCATGTGCCACAACTTTTGTAGCCATTCACCCACCAATTGTTGGGCATTCCCTCAATCTCCAATTCTTTGCCACCACAAAAAAGAGCTGCTATTAATATTTTTGAATATGGGTCTTTTTCATTTTTCTTTAATCTCTTTGGGATATAGACCCAGCATTGCTGGGTAAAAAGGTATGCAGAGTTATATATTCCTTTGGGCACATCTCCAAATTGCTCTCTAAAATGATTGGATCAATTCTTAACTCTGTTAATAACATATTAGTATCCCAATTTTTCCACATCCCCTTCAATGTTTGCTATATCACTTTTATTCCATTAGCCAAACTGATAGATATGGGTGGTATCTCAGTATTGTTTTAATTTGCATTTCTCTAATTAATAATGATTTCTCTAAATTTTTTCATAGGACTAAAGATAGTTTTGATTTCTTCATCTGAAAACTACATGTTCATGTCCTTTGATCATTTGTCAACTGGGAAATGACTCATATTCTTATAAATTTATTCAGTCCTCTAAATACTTGAGAAATGAGACTTATCAGAGAAACTTGATATAAAAACTTTTCATTTCCTGATTTCCTTCTTAACTTGGCTTTATTGGTTTTGTTTGTACAAAATCTTTTTAATTTAATATAATCAAAATTATACATTTTATATGCTGTTATTATATTTGGTCATAAATTCTGCCCTTATCCATAGATTTGACAGGTAATATATTCCATGCTCTTCTAATTTGCTTATATCATAATTCATGTCTAAATCATATGCCCAATGATTTCACCTTATCTTGGTAAAAGATATATGGTGCAAGATGTTGATCTTACATAGTTTCTGCCAAAATTACTTCCAAATACTATGGTGCTGAAAGGAATAATGAATTGGAGGAATTCCATGTGAACTGCAAGGACCTCCAGGAATTGATGCAGAATAAAAGGAGCAGAACCAGGAGAACATTATACACAGAGACGGATACACTGTGGCACAATCAAATGTAATGGACTTCTCTACTAGCAGCAATGCAATGATCCAGGACAATTCTGAGGGACTTATGAGAAAGAACACTATCCACATCCAGAGAAACAACTGTGGGAGTAGGAACACGGAAGAAAAACAACTGCTTGATCACATGGGTTGATGAGGATATGATTGGGGATATAGACTCTAAATGATCACCCTAGTGCAAAGATTAATAATATGGAAATAGGTCTTGATCAATGACACATGTAAAACCCAGTGGAATTGCTTGTTGGCTCTGAGGGGGGGGGGGAGGAGAGGAGAGGAGGGAAAGGTCATAAATCATGTAATCATGGGAAAATGTTCTAAATTAATTAATTAAATATATTTTTTTGAATAGAGAAATGACTTCCAATTTCCTAGCAATTAAGTCAAATAGTGAATTCTTGTCCCAAAAGTTTGGATTTGGGGGTTTATCAAACATTAGGTTGGTGTGCTCTTTTACTAATTGATATTGATATCATCTATTCTACTGATTCACCACATAATGCAAAACCAAATTGTTTTAATATTTACTGCTTTGTTTTTTATTCAGTGTTTATTATTTTATTATATTGTTTATTATTCAGTGACACATAGAAACAATTTTTGACAATTGTGTTCTGACATTTTAGGATTCAAGTTTTCTCCTTCCCTTCCCATTCCTTACCCATGGTGATAAGTAGTCTGATATAGATTATACCAATGCTTTTTTGTAATGCATATTTCCATATTGCTCATGTTGTGATAGAAGACACATAAATGATTACTGCTTTATAATAGAGTTTGAGATCTAGTTCTCTTGATATTCTTAACCTTTTGTTCTTCCAGATAAATTTTTCTATGTTTTCTAGCTCTATAAAATAATTTTTGGTAGTTTGGATGAAAGAAATTAATATTTCTTCAATTGTTTAGATCTGTCTTTGTGTGAAAAATGTTTTATAATTGGGTTTGTATAGTTCCTGGGCTTGTCTTGGCAGGTAGAATACCAAGTCTTTTATATTGTCTGCAATTATTTTTAATGGAATTTCTCTTTCTATCTCTTCTTGCTGGTCTTTGTTGGTAATATATAGAAGTGCTAATGATTTATATGAGTTTATTTTATATTCTTCAACTTTGTTAAAGGTATTATTTCAACTAGATATTTAATTGATACTTTAGGATTCTCTAACTATACAATCATATTACCTGCCAAGAGTTATGGTTTTGTTTCCTCGTTTCATATTCTAATTCCTCTAATTTCTTTCTCTTCTCTTATAATTATAGCTAGCATTTCTAGCACACTATTGAATAATAGTGGTGATTCATATGAGTATTCTTGCTTCATCCTTGATCTTATTGGGAAGGTTTCTAGACTATCCCCATTTTAGATAATAGTTGCAGATGATTTTAGATAAATACTACTTCTTATTTTAAGAAAAGCTCCATTTATTCCTATGCTTTCTAGTTCTTGAATGTTGCATTTTGTAAAAAAGTGTTTTCTTGGGATCTTATTGGGATAATCATGTGATTTTTGTTGATTTTGTTATTGATATGGTCAATTATATTGATAGTTTTCCTATTTATTATTGAGCCAGCTCGCTTTCCTTGTGTAGTTTCCACTCCTGCTCATAAATATAATCTTTGTAATATATTGCTATAATCACCTTTCTAGTATTTTACTTCAATTATTTGCATCAATATTCATTAGAGAAGTTGGTCAAAAGTTTTCTTGCTCTACTTTTGCCCTTCTTGTTTTAGTTATCAGTACTATATTCATGTCATAAAAGGAATTTCATAGGACTCCTTCTTTGTCTATTTTTTCAAGGATTTTCCCCCAAAATTTCTTCAAAGTTCCATCATATCTAACTTCTCCAAAATTCTGTTTGTCTCCCTAACTTCTTTCCTATTTACTTGTTTACTTGTTGTTCCAAGTGCATTTCCTGTAAAGAACATATTGTTGGATTCTGGTTTCTAATTCATGCTGTTATCAATATCCATTTTATAGATGAGATCATTCTATTCACATTCAAAGTTATAATTACTATGTATCCCCTCGCCCATTCTATTTTCCTCTGTTTATCATTCTCTCTCTTTTTACCCTGAACCTTCTCAAAAGTCTGTTTTGGTTCTCACTATTGCCTCTTTTATTCTACTCTCCCTTCTATCAGCACTCCTTTCTCTTATTTACTTTCCCTTCTTATTCCCTGTTGGGTAATATGTATGTTTATGCCAAACTAAGTGAATATGTTATTCTTTTTTAGAATCAATTCTAACAAAATGAAGGTTCAAGCATAGCTTGCCACTGCATTTCCCTTTCTACTATAAAAACTCACCCCTGTATACCTCTTTCTTTATGTGAGAAAATTTTCCTCATTCTCCCTCTCCCTTCCTCCTTCTCCCAGTGTATCACTTTTCTCAACCCTTAATTTTTTTAATTATCCCATCATAATCAATCCATACCACTACTCCTCTGTCTGTATGAATTCCTAACTGCCCTAATAATGATAAAGTTCTTAGGAATTACAAGTATCATCTTCCCATATATGAATGTAAACAGTTTAACTTTATTAAAATCCTTATTTTTTAAACATGTACTTTGCCTTAGAACAAACACTAAGCATGAATTCCAGGGCAGAAGAGAAGTAAGGGCTAGGCAATTGGTGTTAAGTGACTTGCTAGGGTCATACAGTCAGAAAGTGTCTCAGGCCACATTTGAAGCCTCTCAATTCTAGGTCTGGCACTCTATCCATTGAGCCACATAGCTGTCCCAAGATCCTTATGATTACTTTTTCATGTTTATCTTTTTATGCTTCTCTTTAGCCTTGTATTTGGAAGTTAAATTTTCTGTTCAGCTCTCATCTTTTCATTAAGAATCAAGAATTATTTCATTAGAGATCCATTTTTGCCCCGAAGGAATATATTCAGTTTTTTTTTTGAGTAGTTTATTTTTTATTCTAATCTTAGCTCCTTAGCCTTTCAGAATATACACCTTTCATGAGAAATCTAAATCTTGTGTGATTCTTACTATGGCTCCCAATATTTTAATTGTTTTTTCTGCTTGCTTGCAATACTTTCTCCTTGACCAATAAACTCTGGAATTTGGATATAATATTCTTGAGAGTTTTCATTAGGGGACCTCTTTTAAGAAGTAATTGATGGATTCTTTCAGTTTCTCCTCTTTTAAGAGGTAATTGATGGATTCTTTCAGTTTCTCTTTTACTGACTGGTCTTATGATAGTGCAGTTTTCCTTGTTAACTTTTTGAAATATAATGTCTAAGTTCTTTTTATAAGCATGAATTTTAGGTAGTCCAATAATCTTAAATTAATCTCTCCTCAATCTATCTTCCAAGTCAGTTATTTTTCTAATGAGATATTTCATATTTTCTCCTATTTTTTTCACTCATTTGATTTTGCTCTATTGTTTCTTTTTCTTTAACTCTTACTTTCTGTCCTAGTAACAACTCTAAAATGGAAGGGCTAGGGTTAGGAAAATAAAGTTAAGTGGTTTGCTCAGGATCACAAAGCTAGGAAGTGCCTGAAGCAGATCTGAACCCAAGTCTTCCCAACTTCAGACCTGGTGCTCTATCCACTGGGCCACCTAGCTGCCCCAGTTTAGTTTTCTTGACGTCACGGAAAATATTTAGCTTCCACTTGCCCAAATATAATTTTTAAAACATCATTTTCTTCAGCAAGCTTTTGTATCTCTTTTTCCATTTGGCCAATTCTGTTTTTTCAAAAGTTCTTTTCTTCCATGTATTTTTGTACCTCTTTGGCCATTTGGCCAATTCTGTTTTTTAAGATATTTTCTTCATCATTTTTTGTGCCTCTTTTACCAAGCTATTGACTCTAATTTTCTTACATCACTCTCATTTCTTTTCCTAATTTTTCTTCTACTTTTCTTATTTGATTTTTAAAATCTTTTTCAAGTTCCTCCAGGAATTCTTGTTGGGTTTGTGTCCAATTAATTTCTTTTCCTTTGAGGCTTTGTATCTATTTTAACATCACTGTCTTCTTCTGAGTTTGGGTCTTAATTTTTCCTGTCATCATAGTAGCTTTTTATGGTAAAATTCTTTGCTTATTATGCTGTTATTTGTTCATTTTCCAGCCTATTTCAGGCTTTTTACTGTTTCATGCTTTAGTTTTCAGAGCTAGTTTGGGGTGTGGAGGGGGACTGTTAGTTTTTTGGTGCTTTCAAGGTTGTATGATCCAAAATGAGTTGTGGCCACTGCTCTCTTGGCCTTTGCTCTGGTGTTTACCCAGTTAGGGATTTGGTCCCCTGTAACCACAAATATTAGTGTTCCTCTTGGCCCTTGTACTGTGAACAAGTCCCCTACTTTCCTGCAGCAATAAGTACTAGTGCTCCTTTCTGCCCTGGAACTGAAATTAAGGCCTCTATTCCCTTGTGAGTGGCCACAAGCACTCTTCTCCATCCTGGAACTGTGACTAGGGTCCCTGCTCCCTTATAATCGCAAGTGTCCTGGAATTGAATTAGGCAATACAATAGGATCTTGCACCCAGTGCCAGCAAATATTCCCTTGTAACCTCCTTCTGATCAGCTGTCTAACCCCCTTACCAACTGTGGGGCTGAGAGTTCCTGAAGTTGCTACTGCCATTGTTGCAGCTGCCTCCAAGGCCTACTGCTGGTGCTGCCAAAACATGTACTGGGCTTCAGGCCAGTTCCCAATCCTCAACTGTCACAGACCTCTCCTGCCAACATCCTAAGTTGTGTCAGGCTATAAAAGTATCTTGCTCTGACCTTTTGTTGGCTCTGCCACTTGAGAATTCGATTTGAGGTGTTATGCTAAAGTTTTTGGAGAGTAATGTTGGGAGAGTTCAGGTGAATCGCTGACTCTACTCTGCCATCTTGGCACCCAATATTAGCCCATGAGATCTTCAAGGAAATACTGTATGACCCTTTGTCAGTTATCCTTTGGAGGGAATTCTTATTCTGCTAGAGGTTGAAAAAGATGACTTCTGGTATCACTTCCTATTCTACAAAATCTCAGATGTCTAAACATATGTACATAAAGTATGAGTAACAAGAAAGATGATCTAGAGACCTCAGCTCAAGGAGGCAAAGTAAACTTTGCAAATATCACAAAAACCTGGTGAAATGAAATTTATGGCTGATAAAATATGGCCCTGGAAGAGTATTCAAGGGGGTGCTAGAGCCAGTTCAGAACCAGCAGTTGAATTTGTTATTAATTTTTAGTGTGAACTTTTATAATTTGGAAATTGGCAAATATTATAACTAGGGCTTGATTTGTTGTTTTGAAGATTGTCTAGACTTAAGTAAGTGATGGAAAAAAATCTTAATAACGTAAATTACACTTAAAAGTACTTGTACATATATTTTTGCCTCCAGAGAATCAGTTACTAAACATTTGTCAGCATGTCCCGTCACATACATTATTCTAAAACCAACCAAAAGGGGCAACTGGTTAACTCAGTGGATTGAGAAGCAAGCCTAGAGACAAGAGGTCCTAGGTTCAAACCTGAACACAGATACTTTTTAGCTGTGTGATCCTGGGCAAGTCACTTAACT
The DNA here is from genome assembly GCF_027887165.1 of Monodelphis domestica. NCBI lineage: Eukaryota > Metazoa > Chordata > Mammalia > Didelphimorphia > Didelphidae > Monodelphis > Monodelphis domestica. The sequence continues at coordinate 446,460,822 of NC_077227.1, read as the reverse complement.
CCCATTGCCTAGCCCTTACCATCTTCTGCCTCAGAACCAATATACAGTATTGGTTCTAAGATGGAAGGTAAGGATTTAAAAAATAAATAACAATAAAACCAACCAAAAATAAATAAATAAATAAATAAGATAGAGAAAAGGGTGCAGATAGGAGGAGGTAGTATTCTATAATAAGAAGATAGACTCATGTGGGCAGCTAGGTAGTGCAGTGGCTAGATTGCTAGGCCTGGAGGAAGGAGAACTTATCTACCCAAGTTCAAATTTGGCCTCAGACACTTACTAGCTGTGTGACCCTGGATTACGTTTCTTGATCTGTAAAAATGAGCTGGAAAAAGAAGCAGGAAACTACGCCAATATCTTTGCCTGGAAATCCCCAAATGGGAACACAAAGAGTCAGGTAAGACTGAAAAATAACTAGACAACAAATGGTTTTGTGAGAAAAATATAGAAATCAGAGGGGGAACAGGGATAATGGTAGGAAATTTTTGAGCCAATATATGCAAAAACTAAAGGGGGAAAGATACTATCCTCAGAATATCCTACAGAAAACCTACACAGAAATGGGAAATGGATGAAGAGTTCAAGAATCAGCTCATAGGACTGGCATTAAAGCATAATTTGATAGTTTTGAGCGATTTCAATCATCCATATATCTCCTAGAATTCTCTACCAAAAACAAAACAACTAATAATTTATCGACTTGTCTTAATAATTTCATCCTTCAAAAAGAAAAAGAACCCAAGGATAAATTTTATTCCAAATTGATTCCTACCAACAAAAAGGAAATGTTTGCTAGAATCTAATTTTTAGAAACTTTTTGGGGAATATACTATGCATTTTAAAATACATAACAGGGGAGAGAAATCCAGGGCTATGCCTACACATAGGAATTTGAGGAGAGATTATATTTCAAAAAGTTCCAAGAAGGGATTTGTAAGATCCTAAGTTAGCTAAGGAGGGAAAGGAAACTCAATAATGAAATTTTGAAAATACAAAGAAAAACAATTCTAATGAGAAATGAGACCATTGCCTAAAGAGACCTAAATAGACATTCAAGGAACTGGCCAACCAATTTAGACATAAAAAAAGATATGTACAGAAGATGGAAGCAAAGACACATAACTTGGAAAAAATATAGAAGTGTGATAGAGTCACACTCGAAATAAGCTGAGATGGGTAAGGAAAGCTTAGTTTAATTTTTTTTTAAAGCTTTTAAAAGCTACATTGAGGGCCAGGGAAGGATCAGAGAAGGTCAAGAATTGCCACTCAATGTGGCTGGAAAGGTGATAATGGATGATGAAAAGTAGATAGAGTGCTTCACTCTTGTTTTGCTTTCTGTTCTCCCTGCCAAGGAACATACTCTTTGAACCAGAACCAACAAAATAAAAAATGACTAAAAGAGAGTTGATACCCAAACTATAACCGAGGAAGCAGTAACAGAACATCTACCTGCTCTTGACAAGGCAAAGTCAATAGGTTCAAGTAAACTACTTCCTTGGGATCAGAAAGAACTGACAGATGGGATTCCTGAGCCACAGAGAGTGATCTCTAAAAGACTACCGAGGACAGGAAAAGTACAGCAGGACTGAAGTAAGGAAAATGCTGTCAACATTAAAAAAAAAAAGGAAGGGAATAGAGTCTGCAAACTATCACCGAAGTGAGCTATAAGTTTATTTCTGAATGTTTTATTAAAGAGAGAGTGTGTGAACATCTGGGAAAGGAAGTAGTGATCATGATGAGCCCATATGGCTTCCGGATGTGCCAGACAAACCTTACTTCCTTTCATGATAGCATTACAAGACTAGTGGATCAGGGGAATGCCATCCAGAGCAGCTACCTAAGTTTTAGGAAATCATTTGACAAAGCCTCTCATGCTCTTCCTGTTTAAGAGATGGAGAAGCACACGGGGGAAGTGGGGAACAGTAAGTAGTACAATTGGGGGGGGGGATGGAAATGGGTGAATGGACCCAGAGAGTAGTTATTCACAGTTCAAAGTTAACTTGGAAGGACTTGATCAGTAGAATATGCCAGGAATCTGGGCTTGACCATGGGATGTCTAACAACTTCAATGACTTGACAAAGGCATAGATGGCATACTTATCAAATTGGCAGGTGACAAAACTGGGAAGAATAACTGATATATCAGAAGATAGAATCAGGATCCCAAAAATTCTTGTTAAGTTAGACTATTGAGCCAAAATTAATAAGATAGAACTGAATAGAAATCATTGTTTATACAGGTGCAAAAAATTAACTTCACAAATACAAGATGGGAGAAACATGGTGAGGTGGTGGTTTGACAGAAGATGGTCTGGAGGTTTTAGGGGCTTGGAATTTCAATATTAGTCAAAGTGGGGGGTGGGGATGGAATATTCCAGTCAAGCCATTTTGATCTGAGGTTGTATAAAAAGTGGCTTAGGATCTAGGGATAGAGATGGAGGTGATAATCCCTTTGTACTCTGGCCTGGGCAATACTGTGCTCAGTGCCAAGTGTCATATTTCAGAGTAGCTGGAGAGTGGAACGAGGATAGCAAAGGGCCTCAAGTTCATACTACATGGGGACTGGTTGAAGGAAATGGGGATGTTTATATAAACTTTTGGGAGGGGAAGGGAACATGACCACTGTCTCCAAGTATCTGAAGTGTTATCATGTGGAAAAGGGATTAGACCTGATCTTCTTGTCCCCAAAAGGGCAGAATTAAAAGCAATGGGTGGATGTACCAAAGAGGTAAATTTAGATTAACACAAATAGAAATTTTCTTATCCATTTGGTTGAAAATCAAACAGCTATTTCAATGTGGGATAGGTTGCCTTGGAAAGTTCTTGACTTCTCCTAGAGGTCTTTAAGCAAAAGCCAGACGATTAATGTCTGGCTTATTATAGAAAGGATTCTTGTTCTGGGATGGGTTGGATAAGAAAAGTCTTTGACATTCCCTTTCCAATCCAGTCTGATCCAATAAATGCTTATTAAGCACTTATTATGTCCCAGGCCCTGTGCTAAGTACAATTAATAAAAAATTTTAAAGATAATCTCTGCTCTCAAAGAGCTTGCAATCTAATGGGGGCAGATAATGCACCAAAGGAGGCAGGAAAAGGAGGTAAAGGGAAACACACCAAGAGCTTTCTTGCTCCATGGAATTGAAGCCAGGCAGAATAGCAGATGCAACTTTGAGTCTATGATTCTGTGGTATTCTACTTTTAGAAAAGTTGAGGGAAGAGAAAATGGGGCCTGTTTATTTTGTATGCCCCGTGATTTAAGTGTAGATTTGCCTCAAACACATATGCTTTCATACCTATGTCGTTGCAGGTGCCCAAAGTACTGAACACATTAATTAAATCCAACTACAAAATATAGGTATAGTTGGTACTGCCATAGGTCAATTATTAGGCCCAAGATAGGGAGATTAAACCTGTTTTAAAAAATAAACAAAACAGCACATACAGTCACTAGTTGTGTGTGGCTGCAATGTGATTTGGTTATAGTTGCTGCAAGAACCACAACTTTAGAATCTTGTGACCTGGTATGCATGTATAAATGTATTGTGAGTTTTAGTTTTATTCCACCCTGCTTAGTCATTAGAATTCTAGCAACCAAAAATGTATACACCCCCACTTAAGGATTAAGTGATTAAGGGAGGATAGCCTATGACCCACATGTGCTAGCAAGTGACAAATCAGAAACAACTGACTGACCCCCTGGGCTGTCCTAAGCCAAGCTTAAGCCACCATTGGCACATGTGAGACACAGGAAGTGATATAAAATACTGCCTTTATATTTAGCGTCACTTCCTGTGAGGAGGGAGCTTTGGCGGAGTAACTCAACTATACATCCCTAAGTAATCCCTGTGTTTTTCAATCACCCTCTGGGGGGTGGGGGTGGTATGTATAATTATTATTATCTTAAATTGCAAAGTTGAAATTCCTTTTGAAAGTAATTTTAGGTTAAGAAACATGCTACCTCTCCAAATCCGGAAAGTGAACTATTTGGAGAAGACACCATGAAGATGCGTCCACATACAACACCCTGCACCCAAGATCCAGAGTGAACTTTGGGATGTGGTAATTTGAACTGTGTGAGGTTGAATGCATTTGTTTTGTATGTATACTCTTGTGCCAAAGGGGACTGCCCCCTAACTGGCTTTTTTTGTCAATGCATCTAGCAATCATTGGTTTTGTTCTCTTTTCCTCCTATTCTCAAATTGTTGTAATTTCATAGCTGGTATGTTTACAAGACTCACTGAAGAGACTAGTCTTCCTCGGGCCTCAGGGGGGAATGTATAAATGGATATTTTGAACCCTAGACTTCATCCCCCAGAAGTCCTTGGTATTTTCCAGAATTCCCTATACTCTCTCCTACATCTCCACATTGGCAAGATCATGTTATTGGTATTTAACTGGCAATAATGCCTCTCTTCTTGCAGGATGTAGAATCAGCAGTTATGGTGGTGAGTGGGGATGGCTAAAAATGGCTAACCAGCCATGGGCACATGGTTTTTATTTTGTACCCTCTTTATTCCTTGATTTCTAATGATCTTTTATAATCCTCATAAAATATAATATTTATTATTGGAGATATAATTTAAATTTTATAGTATGTGTTCGTGTATGCAGGTATGTAAGGATATGTGTGTGCACATATATATGTGTGTACACATATAAAATAAATGTGTGTAATGGGTGATGCACATATGTGACACATATAATAGGAGGATTATCCATATATTTGTATGTATTCATGTTTATAAAAAATAGACATATATGTAAAATAACACATATTTTGCATCTATCCTTGGCTATCCCACACATACATTATGCCATTTCTGCATGAAGTATTAAATGAGTTTTAAATGGATTTAAAAACATTTATACACTTTGGGACATAATCCTTACAATAGCAAAATCATAAACTAGAAGTTTACCATCATATACCTGAATATTGTATGTGAGTTTAAGTCTATTCTCATGCACACACATAAATGTGCATATACATTGAATACATGCATTTAGGCAGCTTCCAGTGCTTCCCAGATATTTCATCATTCCATGCCTGGCTACAATAGGGAAAGTTTTCTAAACTGTAGGATATTCTCTCACTTAGTGGTAATTGTGTGGTGGGGAGAAGAGTGGCAAAACCCAAGTTATTCACACTTGAACATCACACATTATTGTTGTTACTGTGTATAGCATTCTCCTGGCTCTGCTCACTTTACTTTGTATCACTTAATATTAATCTTTCCAGGGGTTTTTTTGTGATCATCTTGTTTGTCATTTCTTATGGCACAATAGTATTGCATTGTAATCATGTACCATAACTTGTTCAGCCATTCCCCAATTGATGAATTTAGTTTCCAGTTCTTTGCCATACCAAAAAGAGCTGCTATAAATATTTTAGGATATAAAGGGTTTTTTCCCTTTTCCCTTGATTCCTTAGGAAACAAACTGAAGAGTAATTTTATTTGGTTAAAAAGTATATACCATGTTGAATTCTTTGAGTATAATTCCAGATTGTTCTCTAAAATGGTTGCGATCAGTTCACAGTTCCACCAACAATGTATTAGTGTCCCTATTTTTCCACATTCTCTTCAACATTTGTCATTTTGTCCTTTTATCATTTTACTCAGTCTGATATATATAAAATGGTATCTCCATTGTTTTGATTTGCATTTCTCTAATCAATAATAATCTGGGCATTTTTTCTTATAATTACAACTAGCTTTGATTTCATCCCAAAGCTGAGAGAAATTGCCTATAAAAATGTTTTTCCCAATTTATGCTTTACTTCTAATGTTAGCTATAACTGTACAAAAACTTTCCAATTTAATGTATTCAAAATTATTCATTTTACATTTTATAATGCTTTCTGACTCTTGTTTATTCACAGATTCTTCTCCTGTCTATAAATCTTATAGGTAATATATTCCCGGTTCTCCTAATTTGTTTATAATATCTCCCTTCATACATAGGTCATGTATCCATTTTGAGCTTATCTTGGAGAATGGTATAAGATATTGGACTGTATTTAGTTTCTGCCAAACTGTTTTCCCAACATTTTTTACCAATTAGTGGATTCTTATTCCCAAAACTTGGAACTTTACCTTTGTCTAACACATCGTTACTGTAATCTTTTACAACTGTTTGCTGTATGTGTATTCTGTTCCACTGATCAATTTTTCTATTTCTTAGCCAGTACCAGATAGTTTTGATCATTACTGCTTTGTAATAGTTTGAAATCTAGTACTGCTAGATCTCCTTCCTTACCATTTGTTTCATTATCTCCTTTGATATTCTTGACCTTTTGTTTTCCAAATGAATTTTGTAATTTTTTTTCAAGTTCAATAAAATAATTTTTTGCTAATTTAATTGGGATGGCATAAATAAGTAAATTCATTTAGGTAGGATTGTCCTTTAATCATATTGGCTCTGCCCAACCATGAACAATGCTTTTCCAATTATTTAAATCTGACTTTATTTGTATAAAAAGTTTTATAATTGTGTTCATATAGTTTCTAGATTTGTTTTGGAAGACATACTCTTAGGTATTTTCTTCTACCTATGGTTAATTTAAATGGGTTATCTCTTACTATCTTTTCTTGCAGGACATTGTTAGTGATAGATAGAAATGCCAGTAATTTATGTAGGATGGACTTTTAACAGAAATAATAAATTGTGAGAGAATTATGCTAGATGCATACCAGTGATGCAAACCAGTTAATGTCAGGATAATGCAAGTCTACAAAAACTATTTTAAAATGTAGCCCCTTGAACAATTTGAACATAATGCTTGCTTCAAAGGCAATCACTTATATTTATAAACATGAGTGAAGATTTAGAAATAGTTTCTTAAAATGTTACAAGAATAATCAACTTTCTAAAAAAAAAACCTCAATACATTAAGAGAAAGATTCTTTGGAAAACTGTGATGATACAGAAGATAAGCATAGGATACTCCTATACTGTTATAAAATAGAATGGTCAATGGCATCTGGACATTTTTTTCAAACTTAAACTCCCATTTTTTTCCTTGGCATCAATAAACATAAAGCAAATGTATTTTATAACAAAATATCCTCTTAAAACTTGCATTTTTGGTGCATTTTTTTCTAATCAGTAACCTAAATAAGAAAATATGAGGTCCTCAAGTTCATACTATGATACAGAAAGATAAAATGATATTTAGGAAGATAAAGTTCGTTTTATAAATAATAAATTTACAAAATAATATTTAATAGTATTTAGTATTTGCTGTTTGAAAACACCTGTTCTATGAATTAAATAAAAGAAACTAAAGATCTATATATTTGTCATTTGACTAACCTACAGAAGGAATTGTTATAAATATTTAGATATATCTAAATATGAATAGATAGAAAACTCACTTACCACAGACAAATATGATACATGTGGTCCAGCAGAATAAGATTCATTTGATTACATATGTATATAGTATTGAAACTTATGTTAGAAAAAATTTGTTATTTTGTAAACTTGCAAAAGTACATTGAAGAAGTAATTTGAAATGGAAAATCCTGTGTTTTGATTACAAGTGAATAAAGAGTTGCCTGGATTACAAAAAACTTACTCTTGTTTTTATCTTCTTTTATAAAATAGAATTTTCTGCTAGAACTATTAAAAGATAAAATGTTAATCTTATTCACTAGTTGAAAATAATTTCAAGAGAAAAAAAATCTTTCCATTAAATATCTCTGATAAGGGTGTGTATCCAAAATATATAAACAACTAATGGAAATATGTAACTAATAATAAGTAGTCAAGGGATTTGATCAAAGTTCTCAAAAGAATTACAAAGTATGAATCATATGAAAATATACTTCAAATCAATAATATAATTTTTAAAATGCAAATCAGAACAACCCAAATGTTTCACTTCACACCCAACAAATTGGTGATGACAAAAGATGGGAATAGTAAATGATGAAAGAACTGTAAAAAGATAGGCAAAATAATGCATTGTTGGTGGAGCTGTGAATTAGTAAAATGTTCTTGAGAGCAACTTGGTGTTATGCAAATAAATATCCATATCCTTCACCCAGAGATTCCGTTGCTGGGGATTTACCTAGAGAAGGGCATTAACAAAAAAGAAATGCTCCATTACATCAAAATACTTACAGCAACACTTTTGGAAGAAATAAAGAACTGGAAACAAAGTAGATGCTCACCAATTCAGAAGTGATTAAACACATTGTGATACATGAAACTAATATATTAATTAAAGTACTATATTAATAATATTACTATGCGATAAGAAATGTTGAACACAATAATATAGAGAAGCAAAGAAAAACTTAGATAAAGTGATGCAAAGTGAAGTGAGCCAGGAAAATAAAATACTCATGACTACAACAGTGTAAATTGAAAGAACAAAAACTGAAAATGAATGCTGTGAAATTATAAAGAAAATAGATTTGACACCAAAGGAAACATGAGATGACGCCTCCCCCACACCTTTGCAGAGGAGTGGAGAAAGGGTGATATGAGTGTGGAATATTGTATGTGTTGTTAGATATTTTCAATGTATTGATCATTTTGTTGGCTTTTTTCTCTTCTTTTTTCCTTTCTTTTTTTACATGCTTTATTAGAAAGAATGGCTCCTTTGCTAAGAGGAAAAGGGAAGAGAAGGAACAAAGAGGGAAATGTAGGTGATTGAAAAAAGAGATATCAATGAAAATCCATTAAAATAAGAAGTAAAAGGAATTACAAATCTCAGTATCATTAATGATATCAATCTCTTTCTGCCTCTTGGCTTTGAAGCAGAGGGGCTATAGTGAGTTATCTCCCAGGAGTCAATTGCAAGAAAACATTGTCTTCCATTCTAATGCCTGATGGCCTATGAGCACATACCCCATGTAGGCAAACTGGTATCTAGGATGGGGGCATTTTTCTTTTGGGTTTTCTTCCCTGAGTAGGGGACTAAGCAGCACCTTTGAGACAGATATGTCTGAGAAGCAGCTTTGTGACTTCAGGAGATGGAGAGGTCCTGTCTACAGCCCTCTGGTATAGAAGCAGCAGTAACCACAAGAAGAGGGGTGGCCCCGAACAGTGGAAGCTGACATATGTGGATACATACCTGAAGATGACAGCAACTTCAAGGAATGTTCCTTCTCACGTTGGAGAGAAGTGCCAACTACTCAATCTAGAAAGTCACTGATCCTCAGAGTCCAGCAGACAATTATACCTAAGAGGAATTTCAGGAGAATCACATGAGAAAAAAGAACTTCCAGAAGCAGGAGTGAGAAAGAGGCACCCCTTTACTACATGTGAATTCTGCCTCACTAACATTATACTTTGTGTACAAGGGTGCGTGCTTCCTGTTTGGGGAGGATGTTTTGTTCCAAATGTTAATAAATTCCTTTTCTAAGAGTTAATGTCAGGTTGTTGACTGTTGATGGCAAACACACTGGTAGGGCAACTGGAAACCCTACTATCTCACTAGAACACTGAGAAGAAAAGTAACTGCCCTCTAGGGACCAAATTTGACAGTGCCTCTATGGGTAGCTCATGATCCTAGAGAGAAAAAAAACTAGATATAAATATGCACATTTCAAAAGATTTAATCAATAAATATTATATTTTAATTTTGCATTTGATTTTGTTTTGTGTTAAAAAACACATTTTAAATTTTATTTGAATCAAATATGTTCTAAGACAATCATTTCATGAAAAAAGGAGAGAGGATAGTACTAATTGCTTTGTTTTATTTTAACAGTATGTTGGGGGAGCATATCTAAATAAGGTTTGGAAAACATTAAGAGATGGGAATGAATTTGTTTGACTTTCATTATCTTGTGGTGGTTGCTGATATAGGCAAAATTGTAAACTTACAAAAATTTGTTTTTAGGAGATCACACACCCATTTCCTGTGTCTTTCTCCACACTTTCAACTCTTTCTTCTATCAGTTAAAAAAAAATGTTCTGGCAAATTCATTCCCACTAAGATATTAGATTCCATGAGTTGCCTGGGAATTGCTTAAATTAGTAGTGTCCAACTCAGATAGAAACAAGGGGTCACTATTCCATACATAAGGATTGCCTTCGTTTTTAAATGTATTATCTATTTTTATATTTTTATTTATTGTGTTAAATATTCCCAATTATATTTCAATCTGATACCCAGCATGACCCCAGGATTATTCTTTGGTACCTTTCTCTACCTTATGGAACACTGGTCTGCATGTGCCTGGTTCTTATCCCGGTTCTCCATTTAGCTAGCACAGTGACTGAGTAAAATCATTTCCTTTTCCTGGACCTCAGTTTCCTTATCTAGAAAATAAGAGTGTTGGACTAGATCCATGACACCCTCTAATAAGCAGAGTAAACCGTAAAAGCCCAAATTAAAAAAAAAGTCAGGATTTGGGGGAAGGAGCAGTAGAGGAGAGAGACAGAGAAGCAGGTGATCCAGTAGAAATGAGAAGGGGCACATGAAAGGGAGAAACCTGAGTCATTTCCCTTAACATTATTTATCTATCGGGGCTTTGTAAGAAGAACAGGTACAGCTGGACCTCAAAGCCCCTCCTTTCTCATTGGCCTAAGACAGGAAGAAACAGGGGATCATTTTCTTAAATAATATCAACATCTCCACAGTTCACCATGAACAAGGAAAGGATTCACTTTGGTTAACAGAAACCCCAGGACCGTCAAGTTGTTTCAAAGGATGACAAATTTAGAACACGAAGAGGCCTAAGAGATAATTTTGCAGATGAGGAAACTGAGGCCTGTAGAGATTAATTGCTTTGTCCCAAGCCATATAAGTAATAAGCAGCAAATTCAGGTGCTCTGACTTCAAATCCAATGCTTTTTGCACTACATTATTCCTTAGGGGGTTACCAATGTTTTTCATCTGAGTGAGGAGGGGGGAAATAAGCCCCAGGGAGAAGAGGAAGGAATCACATTTCCTGACCATCCTTCATACCCATTTAGCTTCCCTCCCCTTTCTGTCTAAGCCAGAGGCTGAGACAGACAGGATGAGATAACAAGCCAGCTAGCCAATGTTATCACTCCGGTGCTGGGTGGGAGGTATGGTTTTATCTCTGCTATTGGGGCCCAGTCCAGCTCTGCTCTATCTCGGAGGGAGGGTGAGGGGTGGGGTGGGCTCCATCTGCTCTTCCCATTCTTTAGTCACACAGCCCTCCCCTCTCTTCCCAAATACCTGCCAGGTGCTTTTGTGCGGAGCCAGCAATCCCTCTCGCTGGCACCTGCTGCTGGGAGCACGGGCAGGTCAGCCACAAAGCAGGGGCGGCACGGGCTTTGAAGAGAGCCGCCTCTTGGTGTCACATCCAAGGCCACCGGTTCTGTTGGCCGGGTTACGGGCTGTCCCCACCCCCATCATCGGTACTCTAAAGCACTCTGGTTACCCAGACACAGGGCACCTTTTGTGCGGGCTTCTGTGACTGTCGCTAACGGGGAAGGCGACTCCTGGCCATTCATTCAACTAGCTTCAATGGAAGCCCAAAGCTGCTTGGCTCCCCAGTCACCCTGGCACCCACCCAAGACAGGGAGAGATCAGACGAGGGTGGGCATTGGAGGCCCCATCCATCCCTCCTGGAGAAAGGAGCAGGGGATCAGAGCGCACAGAACGGGCAGAGGCAGGGAGGGCTAGTGGCTCCCTAAGGGCAGATGTGAGACACACAGGCTCTCTCTCCTGCTGCACTGCTTGGAGAAGTCAGCCTGGACCTGGGAGCCCACCCCTTCACACCAGCCCACTGTACTGGGCCACAGTTAACCCTCCAAGATCCCCATTGTCTGAGAGTTCCCCCTTTCTGTCAATGTCACCATCTCCTCTCTGGTCACTCAGCAATCTCTGACTCCTGCCAAGATCACCCACCCTCCTATCCAGTCCTTTATCAAGTGCTTTCAAACCATTCTCCATAATGTCTTTTGGATCCTTCTCTTTTCTATTCCTCCTGCCATTCCCAGTTGAGACCCTCAGGAAATCATACTTCCATCATTGGTCTAGCCTCCTAACAACCTGATTACCCTTGCCTCTACCCTCTCCCCATCCAGCACACAGAATCCAGATTAATCTTTTTTTTTTTTTTGAACCCTTATCTTCTGCCTTAGAATCGATAGGCAGAAGATCGGTAAGGGTTAGGCAATGGAGGTTAAGTGACTTGCCCAGGGTCACACAGCTGGGAAGTGTCTGAGACCAGGTTTGAACCCAAGACCTCCCATCTCTAGGTCTGGCTCTCAATCCACTGAACCACCGAGCTGCCTCCTCCCTCCCCCCTCCCCCAGATTAATCCCCCCAAAACATCTCTATCTTCATGTCATTCTTCCCCTCAAAAACCCCACAATGGCTCTCTCTTGCTTATAGCATAAAAATCATAATTACTTTGACTTCATGACCCATCACAATTGGGCCCCAAATAACCTTTTCAGACATCCCTCCTGCCACTTCCCACGATAGTCCTTCAATTTCTGCAATTTTTGTCTGCTTCTCCCTATCCCAAGGAACTCCAACTTCCCTTTCAATGCCCTGTGCCCATTTTTGCTTCTTTAATCATTATATCACCCTACTCCCATGTCCTCCTGCCTCCTTGCCTCTCTTCCACCTACCTGAACCCCATCCATTCCTCAAGGCTCTGAGCAAATCCCTGCTCCATGAAGCCTTCCCTTCCTACTTAGCCCACTGTGATCTCTCCACTCATTGCTGTTATCGCTAATCTAGCATTATGTAAACCCCAACTTCAAAAAACAAACGTGAGTCAAAACTAGTCATGATCATAAGAGAATCAGAATGTCCACTGAAAGGGCTCTTAGAGATCTAACCTCTTCTTTTTATACATGGGGAAACTGGGGTTTCTTATCATAAAAATTACAATTCATTATGGTTTGCAAGGAAGCTTTTCTCTCAATGGCCCTGCGAGGATGGGAATACAAGTATTATTATACTCATACACAGATTAGGAAGCTGAGGCTCAGTGAGGAGCTCAGTGAGCTCCGGTGTTCCCTAGAGGATGGTGGGAGATGTGGGAAACAAACCCGAGTCCAATGATTCCTCTTTCTCTTATTGCATAATTTCACTTTCTCAAAGTGTTCATCATGACTCCCCAATGAGGCCGTAAATTCCTTGACACTTCCGATCTTGACGAATCCATCTCTGAATCCCTTTCAGTGCCTTGAGTAGAGTAGGATCATGCATTTCAATCCAGAAGGGGCCCTTGGGATCTTCCACAGATCTGGAGGATTCTCCCTCATTTCAGTGACCAAAAAGTGGTGCAGTGATTTGTCTATGGTCATCAAGCCCAGATACGAACCCAATTCTCTGCCTCCAGAGCCAGGATTTTTCCAAGATACGCATCTGAACATTCTATATTGAACACATGCTCCATAGTTACACACTAAATGAGTGAATGCATGTGAATGATCTGGCCCGGATCCCAGAGTCTGGCTCCCATTGGGGACAAGCAAAAAAAGTCCAGGTCCTCCTAAGACCCCTGGGTTCTGCAAGGGGAGGGGCAGGGGAGGAAGGCAGCAGTTGGAATTGAATAAAAAGGGGAAACAAGCTGCGTGCAGTGTGCTACTTAAAAATGCAGCATAAACCAGAAAGACTCCAGTCTGTGCTAGACCACAGGCCACCTGCCTCCCCAGCAGAATGGACTGAGGAGATCAAAAGGAGGACCAATCGATAGAGCTGAGATCAGCCATAGAGCCGGCCTTTGCCACAGACACCCTCTTGCTGTACCCGAGGCCCACTGGCAGGAGGAGGGGTTCTCCAGATGGGGGCTAGAGAAAGCTCCGAAAGAATAGATGAGCAAATAAAAAAGTCAGAAACCCAGATGGAGAAAGCAGGGGGCTGGCATTTGGCCAGTGTCTTGGAGGCAACCTGCCAGAGACACCTGGTAGGGGCTATGGGGGAGGCCCTGAATCATAGAACTTAGAACTGGAAAGGACCTTAGACACTGTTTAATCTGGCATCTCCCTCACCCCCCACCCCATTATAGAGAAGAAGGAAATGAGGCCCAGCGAGGCTGAATAGCTTGGGAATGGACATGTAGATAGTTAGCAGCAAACCCAGAGTTAAAATCTGGGCCACACCAAAGCCTGGCATCTTTCCATTATAATAGATAGGTGACAGCCTGAGGAGTTCCTCCAGGAAAGAAGGCATCATGCAAATCCTTGGCCCTCTCCTCCCCATCCCACCCCAACAATGGGTTTGCCTGTGTAAGTACAGTTGGAGGCCCAGTCTCCCTGGGTTTTCATTCATTCATTCCAGAAGTAGGTGCAGAGCAGAGTAAGGCCATTAAAAGCAATGGGGCAGATTGATTCAAGACTGACCCAACTTGAGATGTCTCTAAACGTTACAAAGTCTGGACCCTTGGACTGACAAATAAGAGCTCATAGGTGTAGTACAAAGTTGTGAAACCCAAATAGAAACAGGGTCACCAAACATAAAGATGCCGGTGGGCAGCATGTTGACTTAGTTTTAAAATGTAAAGTGAGGCAGTCAAGATGGTGGCTTAGAGAAAGCTAAAGTTCAAATCTCCGGAAACCCTTCCCAACCGATCTCAAACTATAAGCTCCTAAGGCACCGAAATTCAAAACGATCAACAGCATAGACCCTGGGAATCCTCCTCCTGGACCTGGACCTGGATCAAAAGGTACGCCCCCCCCCAAAGCCAGAACCCGAGATCACTCAGACCTAAGGGGTAGGAGCGCAGAGTCCAAGGCTCCAGGAAGCTGCGGCCCCTCCCCCCTCAGAGAGCAGGGTCGTCTGAAACAACAGTAACCCTCAGGGCCAACAAGACAGCCTCACGGCCAGCTATTCTGAAGGCAACTTCCAGAAAGCAACCCGACCCAGTCCAGTCGAGGGGGCACCTTAGCAGCAGGGAAACAGAGAGAGTTGGGGGAGAGTGTGGCCCCCTGGTCCAACCCTTCCATTCCAGTTCCAGTGAAAGTCATTGCCTTAAGGCATACTCAGTTTAAACCAGGGAAAGCTCATAGAACGGACAATCTGCCCAGGACTAAAGCCTCTGAACACCAGACAGAGATAAGAAAAGCTAATCCTCCCCATTCAGAGATGGAAAACTCCACAGAAGCACAGAAGCCCCAAAATCCCAAGAAAAATAAGAAGAAAGGGGCGACTTTGGACACATTCTATGGAGCCAAAATACAAAATACAGAGGAGATAGAATACGATACACAAGAAAATGCTCCGAAACCTTCCAAAGGAAATGGAAACTCTCCACAAACCCATGAAGAATTTGAATCAGAAATGACCAAAAAGATGGAAGCCTTCTGGGAGGAAAAGTGGAAAATAATGCAAAAGAAATTCACGCATCTACAAAACCGGTATGACCAAACTGAAAAGGAAAACCAGGCTTTAAAGGCCAGAATCAGGCAACTGGAAGACAACGATCATGTAAAAGAGCAAAAATTAATAAAGCAAAGCCAAAATACCAAGAAATTAGAAGAGAACATAAAATATCTCACCGACAAGGTGACAGATCTGGAAAATGGAGGGAGAAGAGATAATTTAAGAATAATTGGACTTCCAGAAAAGCCAGAAATAAACACCAAACTCGACATCGTGATACAAGATATAATCAAAGAAAATTGCCCAGAGATTCTAGAACAAGGGGGTAATACAGCCACTGACAGAGCTCACAGAACACCTTCTACACTAAACCCCCAAAAGACAACTCCCAGGAATGTAATTGCCAAATTCCAAAGCTATCAAACAAAAGAAAAAATCCTACAGGAAGCCAGAAAAAGACAATTTAGATATAAAGGAATGCCAATCAGGGTCACACAGACCTTGCAAGTTCCACTCTGAATGATCGTAAGGCATGGAACATGATCTTCAGAAAGGCAAGAGAGCTGGGTCTTCAACCAAGAATCAGCTACCCAACAAAACTAACTATATACTTCCAAGGGAAAGTATGGGCATTCAACAAAATAGAAGATTTCCAACTTTTTGCAAAGAAAAGATCAGAGCTCTGTGGAAAGTTTGATACCAAAAAACAAAGAGCAAGGAATACCTGAAAAGGTAAATATTAAGGAAAGGGGAAAGGAGAAAAATGTTATCTTCTTCTTTTATTCAAACTCTCTTCTATAAGGACTACATTTCTATCAATCTATGTATACTAACATGTGGGGGGAAAGTAATGTATAAATAGGGGGTAAAGAAAGACCAAATAGAATAATCTTTCTCACACAAAGATTCACATGGGAAGGGGAGGGGAAGAAAACTCCTATAAGAAGGAGAGGAAGAGAGGGGTTTTTTACTTAAACCTTAATCTCAGGGAAATCAACTCTGAGAGGGGAAAACATCCAGATCCATTGGGATCTTGAATTCTATCTTACCCAACAAGGGTAGGGAGAAGGGAAAACCAAGGAGGGAAGGGGAAAAGGGAAAACAAAAAGGGAGGGAAAGAGAGGGGGGAGGGGAGGGAAAAAAAGAGAGGGACTAAAAATGGAAACATCAAGGGAGGGGACAAGGGGGACTGATTCAAAGTAAATCACTGGACTAAAAGGTAGAGCCGAAGAAGAAAAGGTTAGAATTAGGTAAGGATATCAAAATGCCAGGGAGTCCACAAATGACAATCATAACTTTGAACGTGAATGGGATGAACTCACCCATAAAATGTAGACAAATAGCAGAATGGATTAGAATCCAAAACCCTACCATATGTTGTCTTCAAGAAACACACATGAGGTGGGTTGACACCCACAAGGTCAGAATTAAAGGATGGAGTAAGACCTTCTGGGCCTCAACTGACAGAAAGAAGGCAGGAGTGGTAATCATGATATCTGATAAAGCCAAAGCAAAAATAGACCTGATCAAAAGGGACAGGGAAGGTAATTATATTTTGTTAAAAGGGACTTTAGACAATGAGGAAATATCATTAATCAACATGTATGCACCAAATAATATAGCACCCAAATTTCTAATGGAGAAACTAGGAGAATTGAAGGAAGAAATAAACAGTAAAACCATATTAGTGGGAGACTTAAACCAACCATTATCAAATTTAGATAAATCAAATCAAAAAATAAATCAGAAAGAGGTAAAAGAAGTGAATGAAATCTTAGAAAAATTAGAATTAATAGACATATGGAGAAAAATAAATAGGGATAAAAAGGAATACACCTTCTTCTCAGCACCACATGGCACATTCACAAAAATTGACCATACATTAGGTCACAGAAACATAGCACACAAATGCAGAAAAGCAGAAATAATGAATGCAGCCTTCTCAGATCACAAGGCAATAAAAATAATTATTAGTAATGGTACATGGAAAACCAAATCTAAAACCAATTGGAAATTAAACAATATGATACTCCAAAATCATTTAGTTAAAGAAGAAATTATAGAAACAATTAATAATTTCATCGAGGAAAATGACAATGGCGAGACATCCTTTCAAACCTTTTGGGATGCAGACAAAGCGGTAATCAGAGGTAAATTCATATCCCTGAATGCTTATATTAACAAACTATGGAGAGCAGAGATCAATCAATTGGAAATGCAAATGAAAAAACTCAAAAGCGATCAAATTAAAACCCCCCAGCAGAAAACCAAACTAGAAATCCTAAAAATTAAGGGAGAAATTAATAAAATCGAAAGTGATAGAACTATTGATTTAATAAATAAGACAAGAAGCTGGTACTTTGAAAAAACAAACAAAATAGACAAAGTACTGGTCAATCTAATTTAAAAAAGGAAGGAAGAAAAGCAAATTAACAGCATCAAAGATGAAAAGGGGGACAGCACCTCCAATGAAGAGGAAATTAAGGCAATCATTAGAAATTACTTTGCCCAATTATATGGCAATAAATACACCAATTTAGGGGATATGGATGAATATATACAAAAATACAAACTGCCTAGACTAACAGAAGAAGAAATAGAATTCTTAAATAATCCCATATCAGAAAATGAAATCCAACAAGCCATCAAAGAACTTCCTAAGAAAAAATCCCCAGGGCCTGATGGATTCACCAGTGAATTCTATCAAACATTCAGAGAACAGTTAATCCCAATACTATACAAACTATTTGACATAATAAGCAAAGAGGGAGTTCTACCAAACTCCTTTTACGACACAAACATGGTACTGATTCCAAAACCAGGCAGGTCAAAAACAGAGAAAGAAAACTATAGACCAATCTCCCTAATGAATATAGATGCAAAAATCTTAAATAGGATACTAGCAAAAAGACTCCAGCAAGTGATCAGAAGGATCATTCACCATGATCAAGTAGGATTTATACCAGGGATGCAGGGCTGGTTCAATATTAGGAAAACCATCCACATAATTGACCACATCAACAAGCAAACCAACAAGAACCACGTGATTATCTCAATAGACGCAGAAAAACCATTTGATAAAATACAACACCCATTCCTATTAAAAACACTAGAAAGCATAGGAATAGAAGGGTCATTCCTAAAAATAATAAACAGTATATATCTAAAACCTTCAGCTAATATCATCTGCAATGGGGATAAACTAGACGCATTCCCAATAAGATCAGGAGTGAAACAAGGATGCCCATTATCACCTCTACTATTTGACATTGTACTAGAAACACTAGCAGTAGCAATTAGAGAAGAAAAAGAAATGGAAGGCATCAAAATAGGCAAGGAGGAGACCAAGTTATCACTCTTTGCAGATGACATGATGGTCTACTTAAAGAATCCTAGAGATTCAACCAAAAAGCTAATTGAAATAATCAACAACTTTAGCAAAGTTGCAGGATACAAAATAAACCCAGATAAATCATCAGCCTTTCTATATATCTCCAACACAGCTCAGCAGCAAGAACTAGAAAGAGAAATCCCATTCAAAATCACCTTAGACAAAATAAAATACCTAGGAATCTACCTCCCGAGACAAACACAGGAACTATATGAACACAACTACAAAACACTCTCCACACAACTAAAACTAGACTTGAGCAATTGGAAAAACATTAACTGCTCATGGATAGGACGAGCCAATATAATAAAAATGACCATCCTACCCAAACTTATTTATCTATTTAGTGCCATATCCATTGAACTACCAAAATACTTCTTCACTGATTTAGAAAAAACCATAACAAAGTTCATTTGGAAGAACAAAAGATCAAGGATATCCAGGGAAATAATGAAAAAAAACACATATGATGGGGGCCTTGCAGTCCCTGACCTAAAACTATATTACAAAGCAGCAGTCATCAAAACAATTTGGTACTGGCTAAGAAACAGAAAGGAAGATCAGTGGAATAGACTTGGGGTAAGTGACCTCAGCAAGACAGTATACGATAAACCCAAAGATCCCAGCTTTTGGGACAAAAATCCACTATTCGATAAAAACTGCTGGGAAAATTGGAAGACAATATGGGAGAGACTAGGAATAGATCAACACCTCACACCCTACACCAAGATAAATTCAAAATGGGTGAATGACTTAAACATAAAGAAGGAAACCATAAGTAAATTGGGTAAACACAGAATAGTATACATGTCAGACCTTTGGGAGGGGAAAGACTTTAAAATCAAGCAAGACATAGAAAGAATCACAAAATGTAAAATAATTTTGACTACATCAAATTAAAAAGCTTTTGCACAAACAAAACCAATGTAACTAAAATCAGAAGGGAAACAACAAACTGGGAAAAAATCTTCATAGAAACCTCTGACAAAGGTTTAATTACTCAAATTTATAAAGAGCTAAATCAACTGTACAAAAAATCAAGCCATTCTCCAATTGATAAATGGGCAAGGAACATGGATAGGCAGTTCTCAGATAAAGAAATCAAAACTATTAATAAGCACATGAAGAAGTATTCTAAATCTCTTATAATCAGAGAGATGCAAATAAAAACAACTCTGAGTTATCACCTCACACCTAGCAGATTGGCTAACATGAAAGCAAAGGAAAGTAATGAATGCTGGAGGGGATGTGGCAAAGTAGGGACATTAATTCATTGCTGGTGGAGTTGTGAACTGATCCAACCATTCTGGAGGGCAATTTGGAACTATGCCCAAAGGGCGACAAAAGAATATCTACCCTTTGATCCAGCCATAGCACTGCTGGGTCTGTACCCCAAAGAGATAATGGACAAAAAGACTTGTACAAGAATATTCATAGCTGTGCTCTTTGTGATGCCAAAAACTGGAAAACGAGGGGATGCCCTTCAATTGGGAAATGGCTGAGCAAATTGTGGTATATTTTGGTGATGGAATACTATTGTGCTAAAAGGAATAATAAAGTGGAGGAGTTCCATGGAGACTGGAAAAACCTCCAGGCAGTGATGCAGAGCGAGAGGAACAGAACCAGGAGAACATTGTACACAGAGACTAATACACTGTGGTATAATCGAACGTAATGGACTTCTCCATTAGTGGCGGTGTAATGTCCCTGAACAATTTGCAGGGATCCAGGAGAAAAAAACATCACTCATAAGCAGAGGATAAACTGTGGGAGTGGAAACACCGAGGAAAAGCAACTGCCTGAATACAGAGGTTGAGGGGACATGACAGAGGAGAGACTCTAAATGAACACTCTAATGCAAATATTATCAACATAGCAATGGATTCAAATCAAGAAAACATGTAATGCCCAGTGGATTTACGCGTTGGCTATGGGGGTTGGGGGGGAGGAAAAGAAAATGATCTATGTCTTTAATGAATAATGCTTGGAAATGATCAAATAAAATGAAAAAAATGAAAAAAAAGAAAAAAGAAAAAAATGTAAAATGAGCTATGTTTTACTGTATTTTTAAAAAAGTTTTCTTAAATATTTCCCAAATGCATTTTACATTTACATTTTGGGGGGAAATATCATAGGGGACACAGGCTTTGGCTTGACACTTCCTGGATATTGAAATTCTGGTGAAGAAACTTCTTTCATTCATGCAGATCTGCAACTGTTTTGCAACTTATTATTTTAGAGATCTGCCTAGGATATTGAGAGGTAAAGGAATTTGTCCCATGATCAGTATATGTCTGGAGCAAAGAGCACTGAACTTAGAGTCATGGGACCTGAGTTCAAATCCCAGCTTTGCCTCTACCAGTGGGACCTTGGACAACTAAATGAACTTCTTTGGGCCTCATCTATAAAAGAAGGAGGTCAGACTAGATGACTTCTGAGGTCCCTTCCAATGGTAGATCTCGACTCCTATGACTTCACAAAGATAGTTCTCTCTTTACCCCAAGGCCAGTCTTTTAGCCTAAACATATGTTGTCCAATTCAATACAGTAATGGTCAAGGTTGGAAGTACAAATGTTATTCTCCTCATTATATAGATGAAGAAATTGAGGCTTAGAGGGATGAAACGAATTGCCAAAAATCATACAAATAGCTAGTAGCAGAGGCCAGGTATGAAATGGAACCTTTAATTTCTAACCCAGTAGTCTTGTAGCCTTCTGTAAAAAATTATAAAACTCTACTAACTTGTCTTCCTCCCCCTCCCCCTATCCACCCACCTCAGCTTCTGCTAGGCTTCCTCTGCCTTCACACTTGACCTTCTGGTTGCTCTGAGCACTACCCCAGGCTCTGGACCTGTTCTTCCCCACCACTGTATTCAAATATTCACAATGACTAGTAATTGATTTCATAGTTGTAGAAACCATCTTCAGCAACACAGACCCCCTCACCCAATCAACTCTTATCTGTTAGATGGCAGGCTCATAGCTGCAGAGCTAGAAAGAACCTTAGAGGCCATCAGGTTCTTCTCTCCCATTTTAAAGATGAGTTTAAGTTAGCCACTGAGGCTCCACCGAAGTGCAAAGAGTTTGCCTCTCTTTGTCTTGTTATCTGAAGGATTCTAGTTAGTATACAGCTGTCCATTGATTCTCCCTTACTTCCATCCTTACCTTTTTCAAAACCTGATCTCGTGAATTTTCTAGTAAAAAAGATCTAACAAGCCAATTTATACTATAGTGTGAATGTCTGATAACCTCCAGGGCATTCCCTTTCCAGGAGTATATTTGCTTTTTTTAAAGCAGGGGTCGACAGGGGGGCAGCTGGGTAGCTCAGTGGATTGAGAGCCAAGCCCAGAAGTAGGAGATCTTGGATTCAAATCTGACCTCAAACATTTCTAGCTGGGTGACCCTGAGCAAGTCACTTAATCCCCATTGCCTAGCCTTTACCACTTTTCTGCCTTGGAACCAATACATAATTTTCATTTAAACCCTTATCTTCTAAGGTGGAAAGTAAGGATTTAAATAAAAATTAAAAACAAAAAACAAAGCAGGGAACAATGTCTTAATACAAATAATACAGTGGGGTCAATACTAGAGGTCAAGATTGAGTCTCACCCCCTTATTTACCTATTTAACTTCTGGCAAATCACATCATCACTGCATCTCAGTTCCATTATCATATAATAGAGACTATAAGGTTTATCTCCATACCTCAAAGGACTATCATAAGACTCAAATGCACTGGTGTAATGCTATATAATTATTTACAGTTGGATAATGCTTTAAGGCTTACAAAGCACTTTCCTCACAACAACCCTTTGAGGGAGATACCATAAGTATTTTTAAAAATGAATTTTTATTGGTGAATTTGGGGTTTGCATCACCATAGTTTCCCTCAATATTCCACCTTCTTCCCTTTCCAGAGAGCTATCTCATATAACAAATAGAATTTTTAAAGACAAAAAGAAGAGGAAAAAATCAGTATAAGTAATCAATACACTGAAAATATATCACTTTTAGATGTCCTATCTCTGCAAAAGGATGGGCAGAAGGTATCTTCTCATTTCTCTTCTTTCAAACCATACTTGTTCTTTATAATTTTATAACATCACTTTTGTGTTTTTTAATGGTTGTTTTTTCCATTTATCCTGTGATCAAGATATGGTTATTTTCTTGGTTCTCCTTAATTAACTTTGAATCAATTCATATGAATCTTTCCATGCTTCTCTATAATTGCCCCATTCATCACTTCTTATAGCACAGTAATATTCCATTATATTCAGGAACTACAATTTGTTTTGCCCTCCCCTCATCAATAGGTATCTACCTTGTTTCCAGCTCTTTGCTATTAAAAAAAAAAAAAGGTGCCCTATAAATATTTTAGTGTCTGTAAGACTTCTTATCAATGGCCTCCTTGGGGCATAAGCCCAGTAATGGAATCTCTGGATCATAGTACAAGTATTATTACCACCGTCATGCAGAGGAGGAAAGTGAGGTTCAGTGAAGTAAAATACTATGTCAACGGTCCCACAGATAACAAGTGCTGGAACCAGAAGTTGAATCCAGGTCTCCAGACTACAAGTCTAATGAACTTCCCACTATACCACATTGGCTCTCAATGTAAATTGTTAGAATTGTGTTAGTATTTCAACAAATACCTGGTTAACGATTAACTTAATATTGGTAAGGCATTAGCAACAAAGAGAAGCCAAGGAGGGGTCTTAAGGTAATGAGGACCTGCAATGGCCTGGGTGCTAAGCTCCAAACAAAATAAGGAAGGACAGATTTGCTTCATCATTCATTTCTGTTCTAGGGGCTCCAATTCAGTGGGGGCAAAGAATTCCCCTTCCAGGATCTATCGGGTGAAATGTTCCAGCTATTTTGAGGATGGGGAAGGTATCCGAACTGATACATTTATACTTCAGAACATTTGAATTCCAGAATCTTAAGAAACAGCCACTCTTGAGAGACTCCAAGTTCCACTGGCAGGACGTTCCTCCTCTTGACAAAAGGGGCAATCTTCTCTGAATGGCTCCTGTCTCTAAGCATCTAGGCACTGGACAGAGTAGCTGGGTTCTTCAGCCACTGCTCCCAGAATGGTGTAATATATATATATATATAATTAGAAACAATGTACTCAGGAGGAACCTAGTCTTGGATCATTAAGACTAAGAACCAGAGGGATCTTCAAGATGATTGAGATCATCCAACTCTTTCATTTTGCAGGTGAAGAAACTGAGGCCTTCTGGGTCGTATCTCTAATTTTCCATGTCCCCGTTGCCTTAAACTGAGGGCTGGCTAAAGAAAGCTATAAACATGGAGAGGAAAAAGAGAATGTAACTGAGTACTTCAAAAGAAAATAACCAGAGGGCTGAATGAACTGAGGGAAGGAAGTGAGTTATCTTTGCTCCTATTTTTTTTTCCATTTAGTTCACCAATTCGAATAATTAAAACAGTCGAACTTCTGCATCCTGAAAAAGAACCCGAATCATTACAGTGGTCTGTGGCCATTTCCGAGCTCCTTCCTTCGTGATTTTTCTCCCTTTCCTCAGCCTTACAAACACATCCCTGCTCCTCACCCACCATGTAGTAACCAAATCACCTTGTGCTGAGGATGGGGCTGGGCAGGGCAGAGGAGAGCAGGCAATGGGGGAGCGCTGCCGGTTGGCTGCATTATCAAGTTAGGACAGAACAAACAGAGTGAGTCTGACATCGGCCCTCCCCTCAGCAGGGCACCCTACTTTTTTTATTACAATCTTTGAGCTGGAGATCAGACACAGGGAAAGATTAAAACAAATATGAATTTAATCAAGGGATTCTGCTTTCCTGGGGTGGAAACAGGAACATGCTGACATAAAGAGAGGCCTGAGCGCTGGGGAGTCTGAGCCAAATCAAAGACGGCTTGCTTACCACTAACCGCTCAGATGATCCATATCATAACAACAAAAAAGAAAAACAATTATTTATTCTTTTTGATGTTGCAGCTCAGAAGTAACTTCCTTTTTGAAGAGAGCAAGGTCAAAACCAAGTTATTGTTTTTGCTTGAAACTTTGTCAGGGACTCCAAGTTCTTCCGTGTGACCTACTTAGACTGGAAATGTGGGAAAGTTGGAGACGAACATATCTTCTTGGTTACGGATTATCACTTCTTTTTCTTCTTTCTTCTTTCAAGCTAATTGTCTAAATGAACTGGGATCATTTCCCTCTCCAGGGGGAAAAGAATGCCACGAAGGCATCCCAGCAAAAACCATCTCTCAGCAGAAGAAGTGTTGGCTAGTCTCATCAGGCTGGATTAAGTTCTCCCATGGAACAGGAGAGAAGTCAGAATGTTTGTCTAATCTTTTACAGGCTTGAGACATTGACATCAAAGAGATTCACCATAGTAGATGAATCCAATGAAAACAACTGGACAGACAAATAAGTTGGCAGAATGCAAGGGAGAGGGAGTGATGATGATGGCGGGAAGGGGGGGGTTAAGCTCTAGAGAAGGAGAGATGCCAAGGAACTGAACATACTTTGGAAAGAACACATGCCTTTCCTCTTTCTGTTGGAATGGGAGCAGGAAAACAACCCAT